>NC_083095.1:81833324-82137331 GCF_949774975.1 Lagenorhynchus albirostris
ACACACTAAGATGTCTCAGCAGACCCAGAAACAGTTTGCCATGACACTCTCCCAGCCCCTTTATAACAGACGTAATGTTCATGATCATGAATTCCATTTATTAAGCACTTGTATCACGTGCCAGGCACTGTACTACGTAGTTCATGTGCATTATTGTATTAAATACAACCTTCCAAGGTAGATACTCTACCCAGTTTACAAATAAGCCAGTTCTGAGAGCAAATAAAACAACCAAAGTTCTGAGTTGAAAGAACCAGAATCTGCGCCTGTGTCTGGCTCAAAACCTTGGCCTCTATAACCTCTAATGTTTCTAATATTAATAGCAGACAATTGACCAGACACCTGTCCAGGGAGAGGCTGAGGCATAGTCCAGAGTGGTGGGATATTTACCCACCTGTGAAGGGGGAAATCCCAGCCATGGCTAAATTTATAGAATTAGGAAGACTCTCAGACAAATCATAGATTCATAGAATTGGCAAGGAATTTAGAAATTACTCATTCAGACCCAGTGAGGCCCTTTCCCCCAAATCACATAACTAGTTAGTGACAGAACCAGAATAAGAACTTGATCTCTTGAGTATTTTTCAGTGTCCCTTCTGGGAAACTACCATTTCCCAGCTCTTTACAGTCAGGCAATAATATAATGAAGATATTGCTGCAATTGTTATTTAAAACCAAAATCAACTGCACCCTCCTGTCTTCTAATGTAAAGGCATAATTCTTAGCTCTGGGGAAATAAACCTCTATATTTCTCTCCCTGCCCCTAACAGGGGAAGAGGAGAGAAGGAAGGGTGACACTTGGCATGCATGAACCTTTTTCTAGCAGAGTACATTAATAAATCTTGAGTTATGCAAAGTGTGCACTGTGGGGGAGTGATAAGTGCTAAAACTGAAATGATCTTCATAATAATGAAATACATGGAATTTTTATCATATCTGAGAGGAGAAGCAGCAGGAGAGAAAGCTAAACAAAATGATGAGACACTGAAATCCAAGTTGGTAGAAATGGACAAGGGACTTTCAGAGGACAAGGAAAGCTGATATTCAATTTTAGATTATTTTCTAATAAGTGGTGCTGCAATATATGCTCTTACACACTTACTTAACTGGCCAGTAAAAATCTACCAGATATAGTTGTATATATTTGCCTCTAAAAGTTGCCTTTTATTGACTCCTACAAGTGAATTCTGGGAGAAAAGAAGCTGTTATCTCTCAAGTTTGAGTCAATGCTGAATCAGATATAAAGAAACAGCCATTAAGTTATAGAATAGAGAAATAACTAGGAGAAAAGATTTGCAGAAATCCTTAGAAAAAGAACAAAAGAACAGTACATGGAATATGGAGGATGGCAGAAAAGGCAATCTTAGCTAGTATCAAAGAGTAGGGTGGCTCCTGGTGACATCTACAACAGAGTGTAGAAGAATCTTCTATACCTCTTCTTTCCTATTGGTTCTCTCCAAAGAGATTGATGTCAAGGAGATTTTCCCCTATGTTTTCTTCTAAGAGTTTTATGATTTCAAGTCTTACATTTAAATCTTTTGAGTTGATCCATTTTGAGTTGCTTTTGTGTATTGTGTAAGATAAGGGTCCAATTTCACTCTTTTGCCTATGGATACCCAGTTTTCCCAACACCATTTATTAAAGAGACTATCCTTTCCCCACTGTGCATTCTTGGCATCTTTGTCAAAAATTACTTGACCAGGGCTTCCCTGGTGGCGCAGTGGTTGAGAGTCCGCCTGCCGATGCAGAGGACGTGGGTTCGTGCCCCAGTCCAGGAGGATGCCGCGGAGCGGCTGGGCCCGTGAGCCATGGCCGCTGAGCCAGCACGTCTGTAGCCTGTGCTCCACAACGGGAGAGGCCACAACAGTGAGAGGCCCGCGTACCACAAAATAAAAAAATTAAAATTACTTGACCATATATATGTGGATTTAATTCTGGGCTCTGTATTCTGTTCCACTGATCTGTGTGTCTGTTTTTGTATCAATATCGTACTGTTTTGATTACTACAGCTTAATAATACAGTTTGAACCCAGGAAGTGTGATGCCTCCAAATTTGTTGTTCTTACTCAAGATTGTTTGAGCTATTTGGTGTCTTATGTGATTCCATATGAATTTAGGAATATTTTTTCTGTTTCTGTGAAACTTGCCATTGGAATTTTGATAGAGATTGCATTGAATCTATAGATTGCGTTGGGTAGTAATTCTTCCAATCTACAAACATGAGATGTATTTCCATTTATTTGTCTTCTTCAATTTCTTTCATCACTGTTTAATAGTTTTCAGTGTACAGGTCTTTTACCTCCTTGGTTAATTTTATTCTTAAGTATTTTATTCTTTTTGATGCTATTGTAAATGGAATCATTTTCTTAATTTCTTTTTCAGATAATTTATTGTTAGTACATGGAAACACAACTGATTTTTGCATGTTGATTTTGTATCTTGCAATTTTACTGAATGTGTTTATTAGTTTTTATAGCTTTTTGGTGAAGTCTTTAGGGTTTTCTATCTATAAAAGACCACGTCATCTGCAAAGAGATAATTTTTTTACTTCTACCTTCCCAATCTGGATGCCTTTTATTTATTTTTCTTGCCTAGTTGCTCTGGCTAGGACTCCCAGGGCTATGTTGAATAGAACTGGTGAGAGTGGGCACACTTGTCTTGTTCTTGATCTTAGAGGAGAAGCTTCTAGCTCTTCATCATTGAGTATAATGTTAGCTGTGGGCTTGTCATATTGGCCTTTATTATGCTGAGGTACAATTCTTCCATTCCTAATTTTTTAAGAGTTATCATGAAAGGATGTTGGATTTTGTTAAATGCATTTTCTGCATCAGTTAAGATGATCATATGGTTTTTGTCCTCATTTTGTTAACGCAGTATATCACATTTATTGATTTGCATATGTTGAACCATCCTTGCATCCCAGGAATAAATCACACTTGATCAAGGTGTATGATCTTTTTAATGTGCTGTTGAATTTGATTTGCTGTATTTTTGTCAAGGATTTTTGTATCTATGTTCATCAGGAATACTGGCCTGTAATTTTCTTTTCTTGTAGATTCCTTTTCTGGCTTTGGTATCAGGGTAATGTTGGCCTTGTAAAATGAGTTGGAAATGTACCCTCCTTTTCCATTTTTTGGAAGAGTTCAAGATGCATTTGTATTAATTATTCTTCAAATGCCTGGTAAAATTCACCAGTGAAGCCATCAAATCCTGAACTGTTCTTTGTTGGGAGAGTTTTGATTACTGATTCAATCGCCTTACTTTTTATTGGTCTGTTCAGAGTTTCTATTTCTTCTTAATGCAGCCTTGATAGGTTGTATGTTTCTAGAAATTTATCCATTTCTTCTAGGTTATTTTATTTGTTGGCATCTAATTATTCATAGTAGTCTCGTGATCTTTTGTGTCAGTGGTATCAGTTGTAATGTCCTCTTTTTCATTTATGATTTATTGCATCTTCTCTCTTCTTGGTCTAGCTAAAGGTTTGTCAATTTTGTTCATCTTTTGAAAAAACAACTTAGTTTTGTTGATCTTTTCTATTATCTTTCTACTCTCTTATTTATTTCTTCTCTGATTTTCATTATTTCCTTCCTTCTACAAACTTTGTGCTTAATTTGTTCTTTTTTTAAATATATTTATTTATTTATTTTTGGCTGCATTGGATCTTTGCTGTGTGTGGGCTTTCTTTAGTTGCAGCGAGCGGGGCCACTCTTCGTTGCAATGCGCAGGCTTCTCATTGCCGTGGCTTCTCGTGGTGAAGCACTGGCTCTAGGTGTGCAGGCTTCAGTAGTTGTGGCATGTGGGCTCAGTAGCTGTGGCTCGCAGGCTCTAGAGTGCGGGCTCAGTAGTTGTGGCCCACGGGCTTACTTGCTCCACAGCACGTGGGATCCTTCCAGACTAGGGCTCGAACCCGTGTCCCCTTCCTTGGCAGGCAGATTCCCAACCACTGCGCCACCAGGAAAGCCCTAATTTGTTCTTTTTTTCCTTCTTTTTTCTTTCATTTTTGGTCTTAAGACACCAAAAGCACAGACAATAAAAGCAAAAATAAGCAAGTGGGACCACATCAAACTTAAAAGTTTCTGCACAGCCAAGGAAACAATCAACAAAATGAAAAAGCAACCTACAGAATGGAAAAATTTTTTGCAAATCATATATCTGATAAGGGGTTAATATCTAAAATATATAAGGGACACTTAAAATTCAATAGTAAAAATCCAAATAACCCAATTTAAAAATGGGCAAAGAGTCTGAATAGAAATTTCTCCACAGAAGACATATAAATGGCTGACAGGTGTATGAAAAGATGCTCTACATCACTAATGATCAGGGAAATGCAAATCAAAACCACGATGTTATTACTTCATACCTGTTAGGATAGCTATTATCAAAAAATCAAAAGATAACAAGTATTGATGAAGATGTGGAAAAAACCAATAACTTATACACTGTTGATGGGAATATAAACTGAGACAGCTATTATGGAAAACAGTAGGGAGATTCTTCAAAAAATTAAGCTAGAACTACCATATGATTCAGGAATCCCACTTCTGAGTATATATCCAAAGGAAATAAAAATCACTATTTGAAATACATATCTGAACTCCCATGTTCATTGCACCATTATTCACAGTAGCCAAGACATGGAAAAAACCTAAATGTTCATTGACAGATGAATGGATCAAGAAAATGTTGTGTATGTATGTATATGTATACGCACACACACACATACATGTGTGTATATATGTACATGTGTGTATATACATGTACATATGTATATATGTATATACATGTACATATATGTACGTGTGTGTGTGTATATACACAATGGAATTTTATTCAGCCTAAAAAAAGGAAATCCTGCCATTTGAGACAACATGGATGAACACGGAGGACATCATGCTAAGTAAAAGAAACTCATATATATGTGGAATCTTAAAAAAAAAAAGTTGAACTCATAGTAGTAAAGAGTACAATGGTAGTCATTCTACCAGATTTTAATTTTGAGGTTGTAGGGGAGAACAGTGTTAATTTTCCTTCTAAAATTAGAATGATTTACCCTGGTTTTTACTACTGGGTTCCATGCTCTTATAAAAATATTTCAATGCAAATTAACCAAAATTATATAACTTTTGCTGTCTTCTTTCACCCCAAGTGAAAGCACCCCAACATAAGTTTCTGTTGGAGTTCTAGCAATACATTGTAAAATTTTTTAAGTTCTGTGGATAATTATAGGAAATGTAGTACTGTACCATGATAAGGAAAATTTTTTTTAGGGATTTTAAAATTCCTTTCCATTCTGTTTTTAAGAAAATAATTAAGTAGGTTGAATTTCTCACCTTTAGAGACATCACAGAGAGCTATGAAAATGATTTCAAGGCAGACAGACTAGTGACCCATATTACCTTGAATCCCTTTAATTCAAAATCTGTGTTCATTCAGATGTCTATATACTAAAGTTTTGCCTTGCTCATATTTATCTATTAATTGAAACATGGCCTCTACCCAGCTACCATGTTATCCTCTCTCAAATCAAATTGTTTTTGAGATTGCATTTATTTAAAACTCAATTTCTCACTAAGTCATATTAGCATTCCCAAAGTTAACCCAAATTTTACTATATTCTCTGCAGAAAGAACATATCTTGGTAGGAGCCTCTCCTGTTCAAGAAACCAATTATTCACTAAGAAAATAATATGCCTTTATCATCCTTTAGCTTCCAAAATTTATAGAATTCCTTGTTAGTGTTTAGAAATGCAACTGATTTTTGTGTGTTGATTTTGTATCCTGCTATTTTGCTGAATTTTTAAATTAGTTTTAACAGGGTTTTTTTTGTATGGCATCTTTATGGGTTTCTATGGATAAGATCATATAACCTGTGAACAGAGATAATTTTACTTCTTCCTTTCCCAGTTGGATGCCTTTTATTTCTCATCCTTGCCTAATTGCTCTGGCTAAGATTTCCAGAACTATATTGAATGGAGGTGATGAATGCTGGCATCCTTGCTTTGTTCCTGATTTTAGAGGAGAAGCTTTCAGTCTTTTACCACTGAATATGATGTTCACTGTAAGTTTTTCATATATGCTTTTAATTTTAATTATGGTTTTCTCTTATTCCCAGTTTGTTGAGTGTTTTTACTTTATCATGAAAGGATGCTGAATTTTGTCAAATGCTTTTTCTGTATCAATTGAGATGATAAAAATGTGAAGATGGCCCACCCAGCTTCCTGTCACATTTAAGTTTGATAAGTGGCCTTCTACAGAGGAAAGTTCCATAACATGTCCCTTGAAACCCCCTCCAGATTGGCATCAGCCCATACTCAGCCACAAGAAGCTGTTTCAATCTGAAATCCCATATATGTTAATGTCTACAGCTGTAGGAGCCAGGCCAGTTATGGGGAGGAGTAAAGGAGATATTTAAAGGCAATAGTGATTTGTGGGTGGCAAGGACTGTTCTATACATTTCCCTATCACTTTAGTAGCTCATCGAAGAGAGGAATGTTAGCACATCTTGACTTGTTCTTGACTCCCCCAAATTTCCACAATCACAGCATTCTGTTTTAAGTGCTGGTAAAACTTTTTCTCTTTTGGGATTAGGAGACTACAGAAAGAGTAAGACTGGAAAGGTGGCCTGTTAGGAGTTAAATAGTGCTAGTTCTTTATAAGCAACAGTCTTCCCTACCTCCACCTATTAGAGCCCCATCCCAACACACACACACCAGTCAGTTTGGAAATGAAGAACCAACCTCTCAAGGAGAAGTATAGGCTTGCCCCTCTCCAGGGATCTTGGTGCCAGCCACACAGGAAAGGCCACTATGGAGGTACCAATCTTTCTCCTCTCTTTGCTAGCCGCTCCCCTCCGTGGGATTTAAAGCCACAGTCAGTAGAGCTGCTCTATATTCATCTCTCCTCTTCATTCTACCAAAAGAGTCAGGAGAGAAGCTCCACTTCACATTCCCACCCCACAGGAGGCAAACCATGTGGTTTGGTAAAATTCTTTTGCACCCTACCACCAGATCTTATGTCTCTTCCTTTCCTCTGATTCAGCCTACACCTCTTGGGTAACAGAGGTCAAAAAGTTCCCTCAGAACAGGTCCTGACATTTATCACTGAGTCCAAATTGGTAATATCCACTTTACAGCCCAGTGGCTAATCCCAAACTAGGTGTCTAATTTACGCTCTGCCTGATACAAAGCTGCTCTGTGAATCTGCCAGTGTCATCTCCCTGCATGCGGTTCAGTCATTTTGTAGAAGCACAAGATCCTTGAGAGCCCAGCACTGTATGACACTGCTGCAAAAAATATTTCTATCACTGTGTTGCTCTGTGATGACTCAGAAAAGATGAAACAGGCGAGAAGATACCAAAATCACGTTGCCAGAGGCACAGCACTGGCCAGTTATGCAAGGCAAAGAAAAGTCTGTATCCACTTTGTCCACACGGTGGTGCTAGCCTCAAAGAATTACCCAAAAAGGAACTAAAAGTGTTCCACTTCCCTCTCATTAATGATAAAGCTGTATACTGTGCTCAAAACATCACTCATGGAAGGGTGATTAATCTACATTAATTCTGCAAATAAGCATGTAAAATAAATGAGTTTCTCCTCATCCTCATTCCCACCCTACTTCCCAGGAGGAATGAAAGGAACCAAATCACTGGGGTTTTTTGTGGGTTTTTTTTCCAACTCACTGATTCAATCTTTACCGACCCTGGGGCAAAAGAATGACTCATGCTGGGCTGTTGGATGCGTACAATCCTGGCACAGAATCTTATTATTCCTGAGGGGGAGCTGGGGTAGCCTGGGGAGAGCTAGCTGGTCAGCTAGCCATCTATAAGGTTCATCATTGGGTTCTTTTTAAGTGCTGCTGGCAGTCTAAGAAGGTAGGAACAGCAGACATTTCACTGGTGTCACTGAATAAAACAAGGTGGGTTCAATGTGGGTGTCTTCCAGGCCAATGGGCAGAGAAGAACAGAAAGTCTGGTTTTGGCTTCTAAACCCAAAAATATGCCCTCCACCTGGCGTAATAACCATGTCTCACCAGCCGCCTCTTCTATTTGTGGAATCTAACTCTTTCACTTAAATGTTTTCAAAGCTCAGGGGGATCTCATTAAGCATGCTAAATAGTGCTTAGGCAAAGCAGATGATGCCAGATGGAACCAATTACCAGATATATAAACAAACAACTTTTAAAAACATAGTGCCTGTCAACACCAAAAGCACCCTCAACTTTAGAAAGGGAGAACTGACAAAGTTGGTTAATAGTACTCTGTAAGTACTCTGTAAGTCAGCCCGTACCTGATGCTGATATTGATAACAATGACAATCATGAGCACAACGATGCAAGTCCAAACTGTGTTCAGACCTGGCCCTAGACACTGGCAGCTTCCTAATACCTGTGACTTGGGAGATAACACAAAGTACCACTTACCATTATGCCTAAATATCCCCCTCTGGCCTACCATGGACTTTTGACCCTTTTACATGTTTAAAATCCTCAACTTTAGACAAGAGCTGCAAGAATATTGTCCCTATAATTTCATTCATAAAATATACATCTTAACAGAGAAGAAAGGAAACACCCTAGCAAAAATGCCCATTAGAGTGAGGGAGGTCATTAGATTGCCTGATTTACCCTGGAAATAGCAAGGAGCTGGATCCTGAGAACATGCCATATGAGACAAGTGTGTTGACAAAAGCCGAAGAGTTCAGCAGTCATAGGTTCCAGGGTCCAATGACTTGGAGTACAAGTAAGAATGAATCTGGAATGAGTCTGGAAGGATGTTCCCATTTACCACAGATCAGACATAACAAAGTGATGGCTCACAGGCTCAATCAAATTCAGAGTTGCATTTCATTTGGCTCAAACAGTGTTGTTGTTTTTTAATTTGAATTTATTGTAAATTCTAGAGATACCATCTAAAATTCTAGATTTTGGACTTTAAAAAGGGAGAAGTTTTGTCACCACTGGACAGAATTCTCATGGGACAAATGACTTCTCAAAGCTAATAACAGCTGAGTCAACAGTACATGGCCATTTGTTCACCATAGCCTCCATTACCCCAATTGTATCATACCTGGTGTACTTCACTCATCTGTGCCATCACATGCCCCTTTAAGTCCTAACTGACCTTGATTCCTGAGGGCCACATAGAAGAGAAAATCCTTAAAAGATGATGATGCCTACAGTGAAGGGAGGTCCCAAAAGACAAAAATTTTCTGCAAAGAACAGCGTCATCATACCTGACAGAACTAAAGGAAACGTCTAGAGAAAAGTTAATATAGCACAGCTTATACTGGGCTAAGTAGAAAGCACAGTTTCCAGGACTCAGAGCAGTGTGAGGAGGAGAGACAAATGAAAAACCATATGATGAGAAAGTGTTCCTGAATCGCAGGAGGAGGCAAACCACAGACTTACCAACGAGTCATATGAACTTTAGAAATAGCCAAAGGCTCCCTGTGTGGCAAGGATGCAGCCTATGTGCTCACTTTCCCACAGCTCATGGATGAGGAGCGATGGAACTGAGCTGCAATAAAGGAGGTTTGGCTTAGGCTGAACATCAGGAACAAATCATGCTCTAGAATTATATATATACATTAAACTCTGAGATATCTGCACAGAATTATAAATAATTTGTGCTTAAGCAATCTGTGCTCGAATCTTAATTTATAAAGGTGACTGAGTGATGATACAAAAAAGTCAGTTATCATTGAAAAACAGTGTATTGTTACAAGTCCCCAGGAATGAGAGGCACATGGGGAAGCACCAGAGTCAATCAGGAGGCAGAAAACAAGAGGGACAGGAAAGCCTGGCCTAGAGTCTTGATTATGTTTTCCATGGAAAAGGCAAAGCAGGGAAGAGAAAGCAGTTTGAAACTGGCTAGTTTGAATAATATTGGCAGCCTCTACAGAGGTGGTCTCTAGTTGTCTAGTACCCGGCCCTAGGTGATTAGGGCAGGAGTATTATTGGGTTTATGTGAGATTTAGATAAAGGAGGTAGTTGTGGGTATGGACTCGGAACTGGTTGGTAAGTTTATGATTTTTTGTGCACCTGTGAAAGCTGGACCACAGGGGAGATGTAACCAGTTCTGACCATTAGTTTAGCCTGGTGATTAATGGATGCCAAATAGACAAACACAGAATCTAAGAGCAATCAGATCATTAGGGAATTTGAGAACTCTTCAGTCCAGTCCCTCCATTTTATAAATGAGGAAATTGATACTTAAAGATGTGGTGTCATCTGTCCAAAATCCAATGAAGCTTGTTAACAGCACTGCACAGAATAGGATTCTCATGCAGGACTAACTGCTCTGACCTATCTGCTACATTGTATTGACTTATGCTGAAAAGCACACTGACGTCTGCAATTCCCTTTATCATGTCTTAAGAATCGAAAGCGGGGAATGGCAAACTTTTTCTGTAAAGGATCAGATAATAAATGTCTTAGGCTTGTGGGTCATATAGTCTCTGTCACAACTACTCAAACTCTGCGATTGGAGCAGTAAGGCAGCTGCCGGTTAGTGACATAAACAAATGGGTGTATCTGTGTTCCAATAAAACTTTATGGACATTGAAATTGTAATTTGATATTAATTTTCATTATTATCATGAAATATTATTTTTAAATTGTTTTCAACCATTTAAAAATGTAATAACTATTCTTAGCTTGCAGGCTGTACAAAAACAGGCAGCAGGCCGAGTTTTGCCCTTAAGCCAGTTTACTAACCCTTAGGCTAGATAATTTGCACAGTTCCTATGAAATCTCAGATAACTGAACCAGATGACAGTTCATCACTCTGAGTTTCTCTATTGATAAAATGAGGTAACTAGACGCTAAGGTCCCTTGCAGACCCTGTGACCTCGAGGCATTTGCCAAGGGCACTCAAAGACAAAAACGGGCTGTGAAAGGGAATCTGTGGGCCCTTTCATGGGATACTATAATGCGATACTTCTCTCAGATATCTCCAGCAGCCAAATTCAGGAATGATATTGCAAAAAACATTAGATACACAAAATTTGAGAGTAAAAAAGATTTGTGGAACGGCAAGTTTAGGGAACAGGACTAAGTAAATTTCTCTACTCTAGAACCTCTCAAACCTAACATGCATAGGACTATCCAGAGGCAGGGGCTTCCAAAAGCAGGCTTTCAGATAAGGACTTGGGTACAGGTAGTGTATGTCAGAGACAGAAATAGGAAACACAATGAGACAGGGAAAAATGAGATAGGGAAATGGGAAACACCATGTAGTTCATGTTAATGAACAAGTTACTGCTCTGAGAAACTAGAGCTCAATTCTGCTGGAAACTCTCCACGAAACTATGGTGTGGCTTCAGAATTATTCGAAGAGAGTGAGGTGGTCTCAGAATTTATCAAGTCCAACTTCCCAAAGACAGAGGGCTGTCCTGAGGGCATGAACACTCCCATGGCTTCTGGGTAGCACCTGGAGGGAGCCCAGAGAAGCTCCCAGAGTGCTGAAGAAAGCCCTCGGGCAAAGAAGAGAGCTGGATTAAGGTAAGAAGCTATCAGCATGACAGAAACATATACCATGGCTATATTCAGAGAGATGTTGAAGAGATAAGGTGTGGCTGTCAACATATTGGCTACAGAGGTAATGGGGGGAGGAAAGGAATCAACATTTCCTAACCTCATTTGCCCTCAAAACACTTTCTTCCATAATTTGATTCCAAAACTCCTTTTTTTCATGAAGCATCTGTCCTTAGAGAGATACCAGTTGAAGGTAAATAGAATAGTGCCAGCGACTGGGTAATCTCAGTAAAATTAGAAGATCTCTTCAGGCTCTATTTTCTAAAAATTGATATGACAAAGCATACACTAAATATCAATAAATCTCTATAATCTCTGGGGCAGAATCTAGGCCAATACGTTTCACACAGTGCCAGGTATGAGGTCAACTCCAGCACAGAAAAAAAAAAAAAAATAGCAAAGAACAATTCACCTCCAAATGAGGCTGCCATCTGAAGTGATGCATGTCGGAGGAGGGACAGAATGTTCAAAGTGTAGTTGGAACCATGACAAGGCATCACCATCTGCCATCCGAGTCCCATCTCCCTAGTCTTTAACCATCTGCACACCTGCTCAGGCATGTCACATTGGGGAAGGGACAGCCCTGTCATCATTAACGCAGTGGCAATAAAAACAAAAGTTGGAGAAATAGCTCCAAGGCCTCTGACAGCATTACTTCCTTAAATTTGGAATCTGCTTCCAAGAAGAAATCTATAGAAAAGAGATTCATAAGTCTAAAGTTTAAATCTACATAGAGTTGAAATATGTGTGATCTGAATTTTCAGACTAACAGGTCATACACAGAAAATCAGCAAATTGTTGAGGCATAACATAGCAAATGCTAAGCAGAACATAATCTGGAATACATTACACATTCTCATTTTGAACTTTGATCAACACAAGAATCACCTCTCTCTACCTTGATTCAGATTTCATCTCTAGATGCGCTTTTCCCAGGAAAGCTAAAATAAAACTAGTTTAAAACTGTTTAAAACTAGTTATGGAGAAGTGCCTTTAAGTGCTCAAAGCAATCAGTTCTTTACAGTTTGACTGTTCCAGCTCTTTAGAGCCCGCACACCACAGACTGGGTTTATGTAAATGTGGCACATCAAAAGAGGGGTGGACCTCATCCAGGATCCATTCTCTAAGGGATGCTATTTACTTGGTCTATCTTCTCTAGGCAACAGGGTTTTGATTCTAAATGTTAGATAAGGTCCTCCCAGTTCAAGTGTCTTTCCTTAAAAATAACTGAAAATTTCAAAATAACTAAAAAATAACTAACATTGTTTTAACTTGGTAATTAAAAAGACACCACAGGACTTCCCTGGTGGTGCAGTGGTTAAAAATCCATCTGCCAACACAAGGGACACGGGTTCGAGCCCTGGTCCGGGAAGATCCCACATGCTGCGGAGCAACTAAGTCTGTGTGTCACAACTACTGAGCCTGCGCTCTAGAGCCCGTGAGCCACAACTACTGAGCCCCCGTGCCTAGAGCCTGTGCTCCACAACAAGAGAAGCCACCACAATGAGAAACCCACGCACCGCAACGAAGAGTAGCCCCGGCTCACTGCAACTAGGGAAGGCCCACAAACAACAACGAAGGCCCAACACAGCCAAAAAATAAATAAATAAATAACTTTATTTTAAAAAAAAAGATACCACAAAACACACCATTAATAAGAACTCACTGAATATATTCTATGCCGTGAAATGGATATACCCTTTTCTAATTACTTAGGTTAAGCATATGAACCTATGGGGAGGCAATACCAAATAGCCGTTAGATAGACAAGTTCTGAGGTCAGACTTCATGGGTTCACTCTAGCTTCATCACTTATGAGCTGTGTGACCTGAGGCAAGTCACGGAAATCCTCTGAGAGTCAGTTTCTTTGAATATAAATGAGTAGCGATAATCCATATAGATGAAAATACATATAAAGTGTTTACCATGGTATCTAGAGCATAATAAGAGTTTTAAAATGTTAGCTATTTGTGGTAGGCTGAAAAATGGTCCCCCCCAAAGATATCTACATCCAAAAACCTGGAACCTGTAAATATTACCTTATGTGGAACAAGCATCTTCACAGATGTCATTAAGTTAAGGATCTTGAGATGGGGAGCTCATCTAGATTATCTGAGTGGGCCCCCAAATGCAACCTTATAAGGTATCCTTATAAGGATACAGAGGGTGATTTCACACACACGTATATACACACATGCACACATTGAGGAGAAGCCAATATGAAGACTGAGCAGAGAGATTTAAAGGTGCTAGCCTTGAATACTGGAGTGATGTGGTCACAAGGCAAAGAATTTCAGCAGACACCAGAAGCCAGAAGAGGCAAGGATTCTCCCCTAGAGCTTCCAGAGAGAGTGCAGCCCTGCCAACACCCTGATTTCAGCCCAATGATAAAGATTTTGGACTCCTGGCCTCCAGAATTATGAGAGAACAAACTTCAGTTGTTTTAAGGCCACCAAATTGGTGGTAACTTGTTAGAGCAGCCATAGGAAAGTAACACTTGTTATATATTCATACTGATTCCCTATTGCTACATAACAGAAACTTAGTGGCTTATTTATTTATTAAATAACATTTACTAAATAATATAATAATAAATTAAATAACATTTAATAAATATTTATTACCTCACAGTTTCTGTGAATGTGGAATATGGGTACAGCTTAGCTAGGTATCTCTCCTTCAGTCTCTCACAAAGCTATAATCAAGGTGTGAGCTGTGGTATCATCTTAAGGCTTGAATGAAAAAAAATCCAAGCAGGATTCAGTCCTTCACAAGGTACTAGACTAAGGGCCTCAGATTCTCACTGAATCATGGTCAGAGGCTGCCCTCAGTTCTTTGTCACGTGTGCCTCTCCATAATGGAACTCACAACACGCAGCTGACTTCATCAGACTGAGCACGAGAAAGATCAACAGGGAAGGAGATGGAAGTCGGACATCCTTGTTAACCTAATCTCAGAAGTGATATCCCATCACTTTTGCTGCATCGTCTTTGTTAATAGTGATTCACTAGGTCTAAGATCATTCGCTACCCAGAATGATTACTCCACATGGTAAATACACCCATGTGCCAGGAAGGTGACAACCCCAACTGCATGAGGACAGAAGCTCCTGTGCTGAGGACCCTTCTAGACCTTGCCTTGGGTACCTCTTTATCTGGCTGTTCATTTGTATGCATTATAATGTCCTCTGTAATAAATACTGGTAATAGTAAAGCACTTTCCTGAGTTCTGTGAGCCATTCTATCAAGTTATTGAACCTGAGGAGAGGGCCATGGGAACCCCCAATTTATAGTCAGCTTGTCTAAAGTACAGGTAGCTCAGACTTGAGACTGGCATCTGAAGTGGGGGCAGTCTCGTGGGCCTGAGCCTTTATCCTATGGGGTCTCTGCTAACTCTGGGTAGTGTCAGAATTGAACTAAATTGTGGGACACCCAGTTGGTATCCACAGAAAACTGGAGAATTGCTTGGTGTGGAAAACCCACACATTTGGTGACAGAAGCGTTTTGGGTAAAAACAGCCCATTACTGGCTGTAACAAATTACCACAAACTTAGTGGTTTAAAATAACACAAATTTATTCACTTACAGCTCTGGAGGTCAGAAGTCTAAAATGAGTCTTCTGGGCTGCATTCCTTCTGTGGGCTCTATGGAAGAATCCATTCTTTTTTCTAGCTTCTAGAGATGAGCTACATTCCTTGGCACCTGGCCTCTTCCTCTATTTTTTTTTTAATAGATCTTTATTGGAGTATAATTGCTTCACAATACTGCCTTAGTTTCTGTTGTACAATGAAGTGAATCAGCCATATGTATGCACATGTCCCCATATCCCCTTCCTCTTGAGCCTCCCTCCCATCCTCCCTATCCCACCGCTCCAGGTCACCACAAAGCACCGACCTGATCTCCCTGTGCTATGCGGCTGCTTCCCACTAGCTAACTATGTTACATTCAGTAGTATATATATGTCGATGCTACTCTCACTTCGCCCCAGCTTCCCCCTCCCACCCCGTGTCCTCAAGTCCATTCTCTATGTCTACATCTTTATTCCTGCCCTGCAACTAGGTTCATCAGTACCATTTTTTTTTTTTTTTAGATTCCGTATATATGTGTTAGCATACGGTATTTGTTTTTCTCTTTCTGACTTACTTCACTCTGTGTGACAGACTCTAGGTCCATCTACCTCACTACAAATTACTCAGTTTCGTTCCTTTTTTTGGCTGAGTAATATTCCATTGTATATATGTGCCACATCTTCTTTATCCATGCATCTGTTGATGGACATTTAGGTTGGTTCCATGTCCTGGCTATCAGTATTATCTTCTCCCTGACCTTGATTTTGTCCTCACATTTTCTGTCTGACTTGTCCTTCCTGCCTCCCTTTTACAAGGACCCTTGTGATTACACTGGACCCACAAGGATAATCCAGAATACCTCCCTACCTAAATATCCTTAATTTAATCACATCTGCAAAGTCTCTTGCCATGAAAAGTAATATACTCACAAGTTATAGAGATTAAGGTAGAGATCTTTGGGAGGCCATTATTTTTTATATCATAAAATCCTTCCTAAAATTAAAGTCTCTTGAATATTACCTAGTTTTTGCTTCATGTGTACTTTCTTATATAAAAGGATCTCAAAACCTACCTAACCCGTTTCCAAGATGCCAAAATGAGCCACCAGATACCGTTGGTTTCCCTTCAGCTCCCCTAATTTTAATCTACTTTCACTTCCTTGTAATTCCTTTTTATTAAATGACAGATGATACTTTAGCTTTTGAATTTACTAGACCTAATGACACAAGTTTCCTCACAGACCATTAATAACTCTACCAACCTCTCTACATTAACTTGAACTGTCTTCCAAGATTTAGAGGGATTTCTGGATTAATGAACAGTTGGAAATGGCCATTTGGCACACATACACACATACGAAGTCCTACCCCACAAGCCTAAAGTTGCTTACTTTATTTCCCTCTCTGTTCCAAGTACTCTTTACTGTCATTCTGCTTCTCAGTATATATATGGCAGTAGAGAAAGTAGAATACATAATTAATTCTAGGGCATTGAAAGATTCTCAGGGCAAAGACAGCTTTCAACCAGAATGCAGAGTATAAAAATGGAATTAGGAAACAACAGTGAGATACCACTACATATGTATCAGATGGTCAGAATCCAAAACACTGACACACCGAATGCTGGTAAGGATGTGGAGCAACAAGTACTCTCATTCGTTGTCGGTGGAAATACAAAATGGTACAGTAATTTCAGAAGACAGTTTGGCAGATTCTTACAAAATTAAACATACTCCTATCAGATTATATGATAATCTACCTAGAAAATCCAAAGCACTAATTAGGATAGGTTAAGCTGCTGTAACAAACACCAAAATTTTAGTTACTTAAAGGATAATAAGTTTATTTATAGTTCAGAGGAAGTGCTGCAGGCCAACATGCAGCTCTCCATGATGTAATACAGGAACTTAGGAGACTTTCACCCTAGGGCTCCAACATTCCCTGGGGACTTACTAGTATATGCATGGCAATGCTTGCAACATACATGAAAAGTGTTGGTTTCCAAAACACACAAAGAGGGGCCACAAATCAATAAAGCCTTTCCGATAGCTAAATGAAACCACCTTGGAAAACAATTCAGAAATTACCTATTTCATCTAAAGTAATTTGGAGGTACACCCACCACCTTAAGAATCTTACAAATATTTTCCCATCATAATAGTTGCTTTCAAGGGCTTTGGCAAGGGTTGGGGCAAGAATCACTCTAAGACATAGTTGATAGAGGTGTAAATTAATTACATTAGTCACATTTAAAATGCACCTGGCCTTAGACACAGCTATAACACATTTAGGAGTCTATTCTACAGAAATATTAACCCAAGGATATAAAAAAAATCATTGCTGGATTGACTGAAACCCTCTGCTTGAAACATATTCTTTCCAGGAACCTACTGCCTCTATCCCCTCACCTCCTCCTGTTCTTTGCTCAGACCTCATCTTCTCAGGAAGGTTCCTCTAGACCATCTTATTTAAAGTTGCAACACCCTTATGCCCCTTTCCTACTTTATTTTCTTTGTAGCACTTACCTTCATCTGACATTGTATATAATTTAATTTTTTTAATGGACTGACTCACCCCACTAGTACGTAAACTCCATTTTCGCTGTTGCTCATTGCTGTATTTCCAGTGACAAAACAATTCTTGGTGCCTCAATAAGAATGTGTTAAATGAATGGATGAATTTCAACATTGTTTTTAATCGTGAAAAGAAAAAATTAGAAACAATCTAAATGCTCTTTAAATAAATAATGGTAACACCATTGCGGAAAAAATTATGCTCTCTTAAAATATGTTGTATATCTATGTATACCAGCTAATAAACATATCCATGACATGTTTAGGATAAAAGAAAGAAATTATTGAACAATATATGAAAACTTCTGGAAGAATATTTACAATGCTTACCTCTGGAGAATGAAACTAGAGAGGAGGAAGAAGGGTGAAGGGAGGTATCCCTATCTTTTACCAGGTGCTGAGTTTCACTCAGGCCAAAAGACCTGAGGAACATCATTCTACCTTGACTTGAACCTAGTGCCACCCTGAGACCCCATGCAAAATGGGTCCCCACCCTTAGTCCCTGCACTGTGCCTGTCATTTAAATGGCCCCTGTCTAACAACCATCACTGGGGCTGTGCCCCTTTTTAAAGGGCAAGGAGTTCATGGGGACATGCCCGTCTAGTGCCCATACCTCCCAACCTAGACAAGAGTCTAGGTACCCAGAACCCTTGCATTCCCTGCTAATAGCCCTGAGCTCATTTCCAGGGCCTGCCTGGACTTTGTCCCAGGACATATCTCCTGAACAAGAACTGGGCCAATAATGTCCTCTCCACTGGGCCAGAATGGCAGGCAAAAGCAGTTGTCAGGATTTAGTGGACAAAGCTCAGATGTGTGGGCTGGGGATTCCCCAGGACACTACCTGGTGTACAGCAAAGCCAGGACTGAGAAGACAAGGGGGAAAACAAGGCTGGGGGCCTCAATTCGTCCCTTTGCACCACGTCCCACAAATGTCAGGAGTGGCCAGTCTGAACTTAACCACATGAACCTTCTCTACCAAGGCCCAAGTGTTTCGAATGCTGGAAATTCTTTCCAATCTCATGTTAGCCTAACTGTGCTTCCCACCCTTTGGGTTGGGCTTTACTGAAACAGAAACCAACTGCTTTCTGAAGGCTACAGTCCACTGACCAGGACACAAACAACACATGTCATCCTGTCTCAGACAACACCAGGGCCTAATGGCTCTGCCAGTCTAAAAGCTGTTTGATGGCAGAAATCCAGTCAGCGTCTTGGGGCCAGTTCATTCACCCATGCCTGTCACTGACTGTCATCCTTCACCACTACCCAAAATGCAAGCCCCTCCGGTCACATGTTCTGTCTTCTATGCTCACCCCCATTCAGTTCTGTGTCTCTGTCCCCAGTATTCACCTATCATCCTCCCAATACTGACATAGCCATCAGCCCTTCTCATGTTATTCTCTGGGATTCCCATTCTTTGTAAACTATCCCTGATTATCCACCTTTCTCCCAAACACTCCCTCTACCTGCCCGTTTCCACCTCCTAACCCTACGTTGCTCATTTTCTCACTATCCATATGATGAGGGGAGGGACACACATCACATTTTTCTTGCTCTACATTGCTGCCTTCAGAGAACTACCCCGCCTCCTTCACATAAAAACACTTCTATTGAGGATTATATCATCTGTCTATAGCCCCCACTGTTTCCCTTGTCATTGTTATTATTGACTTTATAGTGACTACTCACATTTAATACAGATTAGAGCACCTGGATCATACTTATTACCTTCCATTCTTCTCTAGTGCTGTCATCATTCTAGGTCCTAGGTGAATCTGATGTCCATGTGTACAAGGTATCTGGCATCATGGTTCCCTGACTCTCCACTCTATCGCAGCAATTTATTCTTATTCCAAATCCAGTTATTTGCCATTTGCTAAATCTATTCCACCTCTTAAACTAAAATCCTGATATCCACCCCAAACTGCATCTTCACATTCTCTTACTCTTTATTTTCTGTATCCCTATTTTAAACCTTATCAATACCTCTAAAATTTTAATTCTACATTTTCCCCAGCCTGCCCCTTTCTATTGATTGTACTGTGTTACTCTCCTACTTAAAATTCTCCAGAGGCTCTTTATAAGTTTAAAAAATTTCAAATTCCTTAAACAATGTTTTTTACAATTTGGCCTTGACTGACCACTCCAGCGTTATTCACTGCCCAACACACACCCTTCACTCCAGTTTTACTGGCCTAGTTTCAGTTCCATTTGTCCATCCACCTAGAATGCCCCTCTCTACTATCGCCTCTCAGCTAACCCAATCTTAAAAACAGCTTAATTTTTTAAACTAAACTTTTGACTTTAAGATAATTGTGGGGCTTCCCTGGAGGCGCAGTGGTTGAGAGTAGGCCTGCTGATGCAGGGGACATGGGTTTGTGCCCCGGTCCGGGAGGATCCCACATGCCATGGAGCGGCTGGGCCCGTGGGCCATGGCCGCTGAGCCTGCGCATCCAGAGCCCGTGATCCGCAACGGGAGAGGCCACAACAGTGAGAGGCCCGCGTACCGCAAAAAAAAAAAAAAAGAAAAAAAAAGAAATACTCCCTTTCCTTCTGTCTTTCGGAAAAGATGATAGAGAAATGGTGCTAATTCTTCTTTAAAAGTAAAATTCTCCAGCCAAAGCCTCTGGTTCTAGAAATTTCTGTTTGGAGAGTCTTTTCATTAAAAATTCCATTTCCTTTGGGCTTCCCTGGTGGCACAGTGGTTAAGAATCCGCCTGCCAATGCAGGGGACACAGGTTTGAGCCCTGGTCCGGGAAGATCCCACATTCCACAGAGCAACTAAGCCCGTGCGCCACAACTACTGAGCCTGCACTCTAAAGCCCACGAGCCACAACTGCTGAAGCCCACACGCCTAGAGCCCGTGCTCCGCAACAAGAGAAGCCACCGCGATGAGAAGCCGGCGCGCTCCAATGAAGAGTAGCCCCCGCTCGCTGCAACTAGAGAAAGCCCGCGTGCAGCAACAAAGACCCAATGTAACCAAAAATAAATAAAAATAAAATAATTTTTTAAAATAATTCCATTTCCTTAATAGTTATAGGCCACTGTAAGTAACTATTCCATAGTGAATGGAAGTTTTTGCTTTTTGAGGAATTGGTCCATTTCATATTAAGTTGTCAAATCTATGTTTATAGTTGTTCATAGTTTTCCCTTACTATCCTTTTGATATTTGCAGGATCTGTAGTAATATCACCTGTTTCATTCCTGATATTGGTAATTTAAGTCTTCTCTATTTCTTAACCAGTTTTGCTGGAGGTTTGTCAATTTTATGGATTTTTTCAAAGAATTAGCCTCTTTATTGAAATGGTTTTCTCCATTGTTTTCTGTTTTCAATTTCATTGAAATTCAACTCGTTTCTGCTCTTATTTTTATTAGTAGTTCCTTCCTCTTGCTTGCTTTGGGTTTATTTTGCTCTTTTTCTCAGGTTCTTGAGGTGTAGGTTTGAATAAATTATTTGAGACCCATCCTCCTTTCCTAATGTAAATATTTAATGATATAAATTTCCTTCTTAGCATTGCTTCAGCTGTATTCCATAAATTTTTACTTGTTTTTATTTCCATTTTCATTTAGTTCAATATTTTCTTTTATTCAGTTCAAATTGGGGGGGTTACCCTATTATCTGTCATTTAATTGGTGCATTTGAACTTACAGTTAATGTAATTATTAGTATATTAGGGTTTAAATCTACCATGTCATTTTTTGTTTTCTGTTTGTTCTGGGTTTTTTTCATTTGTTTTCTTTTTCTCACCTTCCTATGGATTACTTGAACTTTTTTTTAGAATTCCACTCTGATTTGTCGATAATTTTTTTTTTTTTTTTTTTTTTTTTTTTGCGGTACGCGGGCCTCTCACTGCTGTGGCCTCTCCCGTTGCGGAGCACAGGCTCCAGACGCACAGGCCCAGCGGCCATGGCTCACGGGCCCAGCCGCTCCGCGGCATGTGGGATCCTCCCGGACCGGGGCACGAACCTGCATCCCCTGCATTGGCAGGCGGACTCTCAACCACTGCGCCACCAGGGAAGCCCTGTCTATAATATTTTTGATTATCTCTCTTTGTATAGCTTTTTAGTGTTTGCTCTATGTATTACATTATATGTATACATTATATACATAACATCATAGCCTACTAGTCTTTTTACCAGCTTAAGTAAGGTATAGAATCCTTACCACTCTTATATACTTTTATCCCCCCTTTGTTTATAATTATCTTAAATAACTCCTCTATATACATTGGGAATAACAACAGAAGCATTACAATTTTTGCTTCAACAATCAAATATAATTTAGAAAACTCCAGAGGAGGAAACTGTATTGTACTTACCTATATTTTTGCTTACTGTATTTTTTTCTTCCTTTCTGATGTTCTAAGATTCCTTCTTTTATTATTTCTATGATAGGAAGAAAGAAAAAAGAAAGAAAAGATGGCTAAAATTCCTTAAGCTATTCTTCTACGTTAGGTCTACTGACAACAAATTCTTTTAGCTTTTCTTCATCCAAAAACATCTTGATTTCCCCTTCATTCCGGAAGCATATTTTGCTGGTTATAGGATTCTGGGCTGACAGTTCTTTTCTTTCAGCACTTGAAAAAACTGTTGTATCAGTTCCTTCTGTCTCCATGGTTTCTGATTAATAACTGCTACCATTCAAATCATTCTTCCCCAAAGGTCAGGTGTCATTTCCCTCTCGCTGCTTTCAAGTTTTTCTTTGTCTTTAGCTTTCACAAGTTTGACAATGATGTACCTTGGCATGTTTTTTGGTTTAAAGTTAGCTCAGCTTCTCGGATCTGTAAATATATTATTTTTTGCCACATTTAGAAGGTTTTCAGCCCTTATTCCTTCAAGTCATTTTTAAACACTTCCCTCTTTCTCCTTCCCTTCCAGGACTCTGATGACACATTTGTTATAATCCCACATGTCCCTAAGGCCCTGTTAATTTTTTTCAGTCTATATTCTCTCTGTTGTTCAGATTAGGTAATTTCTATTGTTCTATTTTCCAGTTCACTGATTCCATCCTCTGTCCTCTCCCTTTCTTCAGTTGAGTCCATTAACTGAGTTTTCATTTCAATTATTATATTTTTTAGTTGCATAATTTCCATTTGGTTTTTCTTTACATTTTCTATTTCTGTCCTGAGATTTTTTTTTCACTTATTTCAGGCACGTTCATAATTGCTCATTGAAAGATTTTTATGACGGCTCCTTTACAGTCTTTAGCAGATCATCCTAATATTTGTCATCTCAGTATTTGTCTTTTTTCTATTCAAGATGCTAGTTCACAGCATCTATTGATTGTCTTTTTTCATTCAGTAAGAGATATTCCTGGTTGTTGACATAAGTGATTTTCAATTAAAATTTGGCATATGATCTTCTGGGACTCTGAATCTTAATTAAACTTTCTGTTTTACCTGGTTTCTTCTGACAACACTCCAGCAGGGGAAGCGGGGGTAGGGATAGGTATCACCAGCTTATTACTGCCAGGTGTACAACTACTCCACTGCCTTGGCAACAGTCTGGTGTTTAAAATATGTATTATTTTTTCAATCAGAGAAAGTAAAATATGTGCTTTGAAAGACTTAGTTCAATTATAAGTTCCTCCAGGAAGCCTTTCCTAATTCTTCAATCCCATGTTGGGGACCCTTCCTCTATCTGTTCCCAGGTCCACCTATACTTGTCTATAGGTGTCTATAGGACTGTTAACAAACGTGTCTACTATTTTGTAGATGTCTGTCTACTTGTCTGTCTTCACTAAACTGCAAGCTTGTTGACAGTACAGATACTGTCTTCCTTGATATTGAATCCCTAGACTAGAATAGTGTCTGGCATGTAGTTGTCACTCAATAAATATATTTTGGGAAGCTATCATTTTGCTATTCAAAACCTTCAGGACCTTATTAGTAACTTTGAAAGAAAAGTTCACACTCAACTGGTTATTGAAGACTTTGCAGTCAGGACTACTAATCTCCAGAAAGGAAGCTCCCACCACTACCCTATATCTTTCTTTGACCAAAATGCTCATCTTGTCTCCAGAAGCCTCCTAGTAGCCTGCATTTCTACCTACCAGTCTGGAGGATAGTGTAGTAGAAGGATCTTATCTCATGTTTGTCATCTCCTTTTCTAGAATCCTTTTCTAACCACCCTGACCTACTTTGTATAGTATTTATGCATTGGAACTATCTTTGACATATTCTGACTCATTTTATTTCTTTCTAAGTACATCATTATTCCCAGGATCTTTACACCTACAAGGTCCATGCAAGTAGGAACTATGTCTTTGGACCTTAACATATGGCACAGTATCATATGCATCTCTTACAAAGAGGTACTCAATAAATATTTGTTGTTGAAGAAAAAGAAAAAGAAAATTTGGAGTATTTTAAGAGGATCTAATATTAAGCCACAATTTAAGAAAACTGGCTTCTCCATCTAACTCACTTCCTTACTCAATGTAACATAGTACCTAGATCCAGTCACTTAACCCCCTATTCTTAACTTTCTTCATCAGTAAAATGGAAAACTTGATAATATGTAGACACCTTAAAAGATATTTGAAGTCTGTGAGTAAGTAGTGTTCAACAGAATTGTTTTTGTCTGAGTGTTTGTTAAACATAGCTCAAATAACCAGTTTTATAGGTAACAGGCTGAGGAAGTGAGCTCAAGAGTTTAGAAGTGAATTGCTAGCTTCACATTAATTCAGCCTGTTTCAAGCCTCTTTATATGACAGCTGCCACATGGGATAAGCCTCTGACTTGAGTGACTGGCTCAGCCAGTGCTGATGTTCCATTCAATAATTCTCAGCAAACGCATCTACCTGTGCAAACTCACTTGTGCTTACAGGTTAATTTCTCTATGAATTGTCTCAAACACAAGTATTTTGGAAGAGAGTACAGCACAGGATCTGTTTGCAGAATCACTTTTGGGGAAAAAAATAGTCAAAATAATTGTGGTTGTATAAATGGTTTCTTCCAAAAGGGCAGGGAGTCAAGGATTAACAATCAGTGGGGGACGGAATGTACAGAACAGCAATGAGAGGTGAGAGGCAAGGGGACAGGGCAGTAAACAGCTTAAGAAAACTGCTTTTTCTGCCTGGAAAGGGTCTCCAGCTCACTTGGTACAAAATAGTTAGTCCTACTGGACTCCAAAACTTCTTCCATAAGCTCACAGAATGGACCACAAAGGAATTCTTTGACACAAACAAGAAAGAAAAACAAGAAAGTCAGAAAGTCATCCGAAATAGAGACTTATCTTTGAGCCTATACTCACTGGAACCTAAAGGTGGAGCTTGAGATTCTAGAGAAATACTGCTATACTGTTCAATAGAAAATAATTTTAGCAGTTTCTGTAGGAGGAAAGGAGGAAAGAGAAGCAGATGAATCAGACTAGCTTGGGTGTATAAAAGGACTAGTGGGAGTAGTAATGATCTGGAATAAAGTGGAGAGAAGAGGGAGCCAAATGGAGAGTTATCTGGCTCCCTGTGCTTGACATAATTTTAAATCTTAACCCCCAATGCCAGTTAGGTCTCACTTAGGGTTGCTGTTACGTATATAATATCTACACACACACACACACACACACACACACACACACACACACACAGAGTGGTTGTCTGCTGATTGTTCACTATTCCTAGAAGTGTAATTCAGGAAATCGGTATTGTAAAGTCGATTTCATCACTAATTCAATTCTCTCAGAACTGAGAAGTTTGAAGAGAAAAGTACTGAATAACTGATGTGTATTTACAAACAAGAGGTTTTTATACCAGTAGGGGAAAAAATGAAGTTTCTTACCGGAGGCAAATTTGCTGCTATAGAACATTTTTGGTTAAATTATCTCAGGTAAGAATTGACTTTTCCTTTGCCACCATATAAAACCTCCTGGAACTCACTCCATTGTCTTCTGGGGTATATAAGAGTTCATACTAGTTTGCCCTTGAGTTGGAGGAAATCTTTATAATTCTTAGGAATTGTTTTACTTCCTGTACTCCAACCTCCACCGTAAGGAGGAGCTACATTTGCAAGCTCCCCTCTTTCCAGGGTCTGTGACATAATTTTCAGAAGATTTAGAACAAAGTCGACCTTACCGATGATATACTTCTACCCCTGTAGCTGAATCCCAGTAACTGGATCAAAGAGACACAGCCCAGAACTTGTACCTCATTTCTGGTCATTCTATCCCTTCCTGCCTTCTTTCGTGCCAGTCGGTCACAGAAAATTAAGCCATGATCCTGGGCATTACCCTAAACTTCCTCTTCCCCACCTTCCAACTAATAATTATCAGATTCTAGCAACTTTACCTCCTAAATATCTCGAGTCCAGTTCTCACTGACCCCAATTTGGGCCACCATCAATTTGCACCTGTATTATTATTATTATCATGGCTTCTAAATTCCTCTCCCAGCCTCCACATTCGCTAATTTCAAATTATTCACCATGTGGCGGCCAGAGTAATCTTTCTTAAGTGTGTATTCTTTCCCTAAAGCCCTTTAGTAACTTACTCTTGCTCCCCAAATAAAGGCCAAACTCTTTAACAAGAATAAAGGGCTCATCCTGATACTGTACTGACTTTATGTTGCTCACCCCTCCACCCACACTCACCTCCAATCTAGACTCCAGACACACTGAATTACTTTCAGTTCCCCAAACAGGCCATTCTCTTGATTATTTCCCAGCCTATGTCCATGCTTTGCCTACTCATTCTTTAGGTCCCTGCTTAGATGGCACCTCCTCCAGAAGTCCTTTCCTGATTCTCCCGAATGAGTTATGTTCCCTTCTAATGCTCTCATAGAAACCTGTACTTTACCCTATTATAGAAGTTATTATGCTAAAGTGTAACTGCCCACTTATTAATTTCTATGTGCCCTTGAACTGTAAGCTGCAGGAGGTCAGACTATGAGTAGGTCCTCTCACCTCTGCATTCTCACATCTGGTACATATGGTAGCACATCCAGGCTCCCAGGTAAACATTGGCTGAATGAACTAAGGCACACTCAGGCCCTAGGAATGAGGTCATGCCTCTACCTTGCCACTTCCTTACACTCTTCAGTGGCTAGACTTGTAGTCTTGTGGCTACACTCTGCTTAAAACCCTTCCAAGTCTTCTCATTGTTCTTATAATAAAGTCTAAAACCCTAAATATGGCCTCTAGTCCATCTAGCCTTGTGGTAGCCAGCCTCCAAGATGACCCCAATGACAACAGCCTCCTGGTATTCATATTCTTTTGTAGTCTACCACACATTGTATCAGTATTAGTTTGTGTGAACAACAGCATACATTAAAAGTGATGACATACCACTTTTGAGGCTAGATCATAAAAGTCATTGCATCTTCTGCCTCTCTTTCTTTTGTGGATTGCTTACTTTGGAGAAAGTTAGCTGCTGTGTTGTAAGGAACGCTATGGAGAGACTTCCCCCTTTGGTGAAGAAGCAAGGTTTTAAAGCCATGGAAGAACTGAAGGCTCCAGCCAATAGCCAAATGTAAGAGCCTCTTGGAAGCAAATGCTCCAACCCCAGTCAATCCTTCAGATTACTACAGTAATATGAATAGTAATAGTAATATTACTAATATTACTAATATTACTACTAATATTACCAACGAATATTTTGATTATAACCCCACAACAGACCCTGAGCCAGAATCACCATCTAAGCCACTCAGTACCTGACCCACAGAAACTAGGAGACCATTAGATTTTGTTGTTTTAAGGCCCTAAGTTCTAGAGTCATTTGTTATCCAGCAATAGGCAACTAGTATAACACTCTAGCCCCACCATTGCCCACTGCCCCTTGCTAGACTTCCCTCAGTTCCAGAACCATGACAGGCTCCCTCCTGCCTGTAGGTCTTCTCACATGCTGTTCCCTTGCCTTTTTGTCACCATGACAACTGCTTTTTATATCAGCCTAAACAGCATTTCCTCAGGAGCTTTCCCTGTCCCCACAGACCAGGTTAGGCCACCTTTTATATGCTTTCAGGACAGCAGGAATTTTTTCCTTCTTAGCCCTTTTAACATCTATCATATCATTCAGTAACTACTGGGGGATCACCAACTATTTGCCAAATGCTGTACTACGTAAGGGACTATGTAAGGGGCAAAACAAGCATCCTGCCCTCATAAAGTTCATAATCGAGAGTAATTCTTCACTTAATTATTCACACAATCATTTACTTGATTAGACACATTTGATATTTATAACTACTTGTTAACTTCCATCTCTTCTGCTGGCATAAAACCCCATGGAGGAGTTGGTGCAGCCACTATGGAAAACAGTGTGGAGGTTCCTCAGAAAACTAAAAATAGAATTACCCTATGATCCAGCAATCCCACTTGGACAGACCACTGTGTGTGATTTACTTGACCAGATTCCTGAAATGAACAGACTTGTATGTTTGAGTCACAATGTATGTGTGATTGGATCTATGTATGTATATATAGATCCACTATGTGTGATTGGATCACTAAGTCAGGACCTCCCACCTCAAGAAATGTATACAATAATAAAACCATAATTCAAAAAGATACATGCATCCCTATGTTCATAGAAGCACTATTCACAATAGCCAAGACATGGAAACAACCTAAATGTCCATCTACAGATGAATGGATAAAGAAGATGTGGTACATATATACAATGAAATATTACTTAGCCATAAAAAAGAATGAAATAATGTCTTTGCAGCAACGTGGATGTAACTAGAGATTATCATACTAAGTGAAGTAAGTCAGAAAGAGAAAGACAAATACCATATGATATCACTTATATGTGGAATCTAAAATAGGGCACAAGTGAACCTATCTACAAAACAGAAGCAGAGGGCTTCCCTGGTGGCGCAGTGGTTGAGAATCCACCTGCTAATGCAGGGGACACGGGTTCGGGCCCTGGTCTGGGAGGATCCCACATGCCGCGGAGCAACTAGGCCCGTGAGCCATGGCCGCTGAGCCTGCGCATCTGGAGCCTGTGCTCCGTGGTGGGAGAGGCCACAGCAGTGAGAGGCCCGCGCACCGCGATGAAGAGTGGCCCCCGCTCGCCACAACTAGAGAAAGCCCTCGCACAGAAACCAAGACCCAACACAGCAAAAATTAATTAATAAAAGGTGTTGTTATAAAAAAAAAAGACCTGGCACAGCCAAATAAATAAATAAATATATTTTTTAAAAAAAAACAGAAGCAGACTCATAGACATAGAGAATAGACTTGTGGTTGTCGGGGGTGGGGAAGGACTGGGAGCTTGGGATTAGCAGATGTAAACTATTATATATAGGATGGATAAACAACAAGGTCCTACTGTATAGCACAGTGAACTATATTCAGTATCCTGTGAGAAACAATAATGGAAAAGAATATTAAAGAAAGAATGTCTGTATATGTATAACTGAGTCACTATGCTCTACAGCAGAGATTGGCACAACACTATAAATCAACTATACATCAATTTAAAAAATAATAATAAAATTTTAAAAAAAGAAGTTTGGGGAAAAAAAATCCCATGGGGACTACACCTTGCTGTTCCCCAGGACTGCCTGAGTATCTAGCCATGCTTTCATTCATTCAACTCCTGATCAGAGCAATGCACAACGAACTGAGAGTAGAACTGTTAGGAAACTACATCACAAAACTCATTCTCCCTTACTTTCCTAACAGATTCTTTTGTCACGCTTTCATATGCCTATCTTTCTGTTCCTTCCTCCTTTTCTCCCTAAGGACATCAAGTATCCTTACTTATAGCACAAACGGCTATGAATAGAAGTAGACTAAGCCAATGAACCTAGATTTTTGGTCTTTCTTTGCCACTAAACAGCTGTAAAATTTGGGGTAATTCTCTATGCTTTCTGCACCCTCTCTTTCTTTATTTGGAAAATGCATGAGTCATATTAGATGATCTCTTAAGCTCTTCCAGAGCTCTAAGCTTCTATCTGATATTCTTCCACATTAAAGCATTAGAATCAGCCCAATACACTGCATCTGTATAGAACATTTAATTTTTGTCAAAGGGCTTCCCTATCTATTATTTTACCTGACTCTTACAATAAACTAAGGATGATAGTATTAATCCTATATTACAGTTAAAGAAATGAACACCTAGAGACATATGAGGACTTGAGATCTGAGGAATTTCCCCCTCAGTCCCATAACATCCTTTGTCTAAATATCATATTAATGCTTCCAAAAAGTCACTATGCTTCTCCCCAGGTAAGACTTTGTTTCATGTGGACATTGAACACTAGAGTCCTCCGTCTCAGACAGCTTGATGAGCATAATATGACCAGTGATATAATTAAGAGTCTACATACACAGGACATTGAGTGAGTACAAGAAAAGAACACTTTAACTCTATCTTGCTGCTTTAGGGACCAACTTATGTTTGCCTTTTAGCTTAGGAGAATAAAATTCTTTTAAAATGTCAAGACGAAACGCTCTGAGTCACTCCAGGAGGCTGCTGCTCCTTTGCCTCCTTCCCTGGCTCCACCTCCCAGCCGCCCCCGGGGTTCTGTTCTTAGACTTGCTTCTCTGCTCAGTCCACCTCATCTTCCTAGTTGAGTCCCTCTACTCCCACCATTCCAAGATGATCCACATGCTGCCAACTTCCAAATATTTATATCAAGCTCCAACTTCTCCAAGCTCCAGATCTATGTTACCAATCACCTACCAGACAGCTCCAGCAGGATGCCCCATGGTTGCACCATGCCTAAATGCTGCAAGAAAGGCCCCCTGAGCCCCAAGGTCTAACCAGCTCCACTGTGACTTTCCTCTGAGTAGGACTCTCACCACAACATGAGGATTCTCCAGGCCAGTGGGATGTGTCCACCAGAGCTCAAGCCCCCACTTCTAAACAGTGCTCCAGGTAGCCAGGACCCACTCTCAGAACCTTCGGCGTCCTCCTTCCCACACTGACCCTCCTGAGGGAAAGCTGCATTGCTTTGTACACATCCCTAGGTGTGAAGGTGGCTCTTTGCTGGAGGTGTGGGCAGAGCTTGCAGGCTGGAGTGTCCACACACAGTATGTGATAGAAAAAGAGGTTGAAAGGGAAGCGGGGTAAGCAGTGGGCCTGGGCATTTTCACATAGCCACATTCCAGCATGGAACTCAGAGGAGTCCAAGAATTCAACATTCAAATACATACAGGTATGTGGGAGAATGTAACATTTTATTTAATAACATGTTTGCTTGATTTATAACTTCTAAATATTTAGAAATATGAGATGTGAGCCTCCATTTGTAACCTTTAACCAAGTCCCAAATATAAGCAGAGGGTCCAGTCACCACAGACTTAATTCGTCTAAAGCCAAACCAATCTTTGCCTCTCCACCTATCTCAGCTTAGGTTGCTTGAAAAGTCATGCCTGAAATAAGAACTAAGTTGCAAGTAGTTTACTTGAGAGGTGATCCTAAGGAGCAGACCTGTAGGAGTCGAAAGGGTGAGACAAGGAAAAGGGAAAAGACAAGAAAAGCCAACACAGAAGTGCATTATTGAGGTTCCACAGTGAGCATCAAGGTTTGGTTCTGACAGACATTCCTGAGAAGGTACAGAATGCATCTTGAGATTGACCACTCACAGGATAGAAGTGGGAGCATTTATCCTCCGGATCCCTTCTGCATTGACTGACCTTGTGCTGTGAGTGTTACCTCCCTCGAGGTATATGCTTGGACTCAAGAGCCCCAAGACAGAAAGTGAAGACCCAGTGTGCACACACAGGAGGCAAGATGCTCTCAGCACAAGTGAACTGAAGCTGCCCTATAACGGTCGACTCCAGCCATGGTCAAAAACAGAGGGAAGGCCAAGAGGATATGAATTGGACACCAGATGATTGCTATACCACCCTACCTCCCTTCCTCCCAGCCTAAACTTACATCCTTCTCCTGTATTCTATTTTTATTAATAATGCCAACAGCCAATGAATCACCCAAGGAGAAAATTCTGGACTCACCCTCATTCCCCCTCCCTCATCCTTCTCATCCCATCAGTTACAATATCTTGAAAATTCTACCCCTGTAATTTTCTCAGCTGGAGTCCCTCCTCTGCATTTCCCTCCCTGTGACTGGGTTGAGTCTTAGCCCAATCCAAGCACCTCAAACCCAGATCTACTAATGGAGGGCTCCACGGCAGCTGCGTCCTGTAGGCAGCATTAGATGTCTTTTTATGGAGCCTCCTTCTGACCCATCTCTCCCAACTGTACTCTCATCTATATACTTCTATTGTTCTATCTTCCTATCATGTTACCATTCTGTTTTAGGACTTCCACTGTCCCCCACTGCTACACAACAAGTCAGAATTCCACACCCAGTCTACAACATCCTTCTCTCTCCCCAAGCTTCCCCACGCCTAGCTCATCTCTCAGAGCCCATCTCCTTCTCTCTCTCTTTCTCACACACACACACACACACACACACACACACACACCCTACACTCCAGTCACACCCAATTTCTCACTATTCTCCAAGCCAGCCGTGTCCTTTCATGTCTCTACATAGCCATTCATGCTGTTTCCTCAATCTAGAAATCATTTCTGCAGCTGCCACCCCCACATAACTACACATCTGCTAAATTCTTATGCATCTGTCACCACCCAACTGCAACATCACCTTCTCAGACTCCTCCAGGCTGATTCAGTGCTCCTAGCCCTGCTGGAGCACATAAATCCTGTCATAATGATGTGCTTATGTGACTCTCTCCATCTTTGGACGTCCTTCCAAGTCAGGGAATAATGTTTTATTTATCTTTTTATTCTTAGTTCCCAGCACAGTGGTTGGCACAAAACAAACACAAAACAAAGTGACATGATTGTTAGATGAATTCAAGAATGAGTGCCTCTGAGTAAAACAAGAACAACTGGGGCATGTACTAATAACTTACACACTCCTAGTTTAAGACACACTTGAGCAGAGACAGTTAAGAGGAGAATTCAGAAGGGAAATAGTACTGAACAGAATCTGATGCCCGCAGAGGCTTGAGAGCTGAAGTAGACTGAAAACCAGCTAAGTCATTGGTGTTTCTTATGGAAGTAGCAAGGAGGTGTTAATGTGCTATTTAACATGAACAACAAGTAATAGCAAAGAATGAACTGGAGTAGGCAGGGCTAATGCTGTGAAAATTACCTAGGAAAGCCTACCTTTAGGAGGAAGAGAAAAAAAACAAATGTTCAGCATCAGCTCTATCTCATTTTAATCCTTATGACAATGTATGCCCTTTACACTTATTTATTTAAAACCTTGCTTTTCAATTTATAGTTGCAATGTAAAATTAGCTAATTTCTGTTTGGGTCCAAGTTAACAAGTATATACCTTTATTAAAAGGATCTGTGAAGCATTAGGAATTACAACTCAGGAGGGCCAAGGACGCAGACACTAGAAAAAGCAACCAAGACAGTACTTGTCATCCAGAAAGTTCCCACCAGCTGCCAAGAGGAGTAAGTGGAGAACAGCAAATAGAGACTCAAGGACTTCTATTGTGGAATTGGAGAAATGGGCAATGGAATGGGGAACTAGAGCAACATGACATCATAAGGTCCCAGCAAATTGCCCGAAGTCAATGGAATCAGCTATGTAAATATAAACATCATCCCTATTGTTTTGCAAGCACTTTTTAAAAATCAGTACAGAAGGGCTTCCCTGGTGGCACAGCGGTTGAGAGTCCGCCTGCCGATGCAGGGGACATGGGTTCGTGCCCCAGTTCCCGAAGATCCCACATGCCGCGGAGCAGCTGGGCCTGTGAGCCATGGACGCTGGGCCTGCGCGTCTGGAGCCTGTGCTCTGCAACGGGAGAGGCCACAACAGTGAGAGGCCCGCGTATCGCAAAAAAAAAAAAAAAAAAAAAAAAAATCAATATAGAAAATGAAAACAAAGAAAAATGATGAGAAGCTATTCATGTAAGGCGCTACCCCTATCCTGTGCAAGTAATCTTTTCTTATTTCCTAGCAAACTTCTTCTATGATGTACATCACCTAAAAAATGATTCCATCCATCTTATTTCTATTACATATGACTGGAATATGGATGGCACTGTTGTGAAAATAAGGAGAAACACAGTTGATTCCACTCTTAGCAAAACAATGTTTTGCTTTTTTTAATGAGACAACTGGTGTGAGACATAGGGAGATGTAATGCCAGCGATGACTGAATCTTCCACTCTACAGTACTAAGTTATCATACATTCATTTTCCATCAGTTTCAATGGCTTTGTTCCCCAAGTACAAAATTTTCAAGTCATCTGAGATAGTTATTTAGCTGTATGTTATAAGCAGCGTGACTTTTCATTTTAGTCACTGTACGTTGAGTCATCTATACAGAGCTTGAAATTAAAATCAGATCACAGTTGGAAATAAAAAGGTATTCCACATGTCTCTGTGCTACAGGATAAAATCCAGCTCACTCTCCTCACCTAAGTCAGTCAGAAATTAAATGTAACAAAACAAAATGATATGACAAAGGCAGTCAAAAGATTCACATAATCAGCTGTCGCCATCTGTTTGGGGGCAGGTATGAAAGAACACAGGCTTTCACTGAAGAATAAGGGATTTATGTGAGCTATAAGTTAAAATTTCTGAGTGTGAGAGGTGTTAAATATAGAAATGGATGACTAAGAAAGATGGAATAGTCCTAGGTGGGTTCTAAAAATAGAAGTGATGTTCACCATGCTGGGACTGTTTGGTTATGGTGTGGCCAATGAAGTATAAAGGAAAGCTAGTATCAACTTCAAGCTTATGTCTGCAGAGAGGACTAGGCAAATTAGAACTATTGCATGACTCTATCAGGGCATGGCCTCAAGTTCGTGCTTACTCTCTCATCCCTATGGTCTTATATAAATTACGATTATTCTGATTATTGTTTCTTCTTGGAATAAAGTTTGTAGAAATGTATGTGTTCCCTATAAGTCAGGCAGGCAAAGCGGAACTCCATTTCTTACTTCTGCCATTCTCTTTTTCCCATACTAGAAATTATACCCCAGGTATGGATTACTTCGCAGCCACCAAGCACATACCTGACTTATATGACAGTTTAACCTTTTATGATAATCACACTGATAAAGAGGATATTTGCCTTGACAAGGCAACTCGTGGCATCCAGCTCAGATTATATAATGGAACCAAATTCTAGACTTCTGAGTTAGTGTTCTAATGCTGCCTAACAAATTACCACACACTTAGCTGCATGAAACACCACATATTTATGATCTCAGTTTCCATGGATCAGGGGTCTGGGCACAACTTAGCTGGGTCTTCTGCTCAGCGTCTCACAAGGCTGCAATCAAGGTATTAGCTGAGCGGCATTTCTCATCAAAGGCTTAACTGGGGAAGAATTTACTTCTGAGTTCATTCCAGTGGTTGGCAGAATTCATCTCCTTCCAGTTGTATTACTCAGGCCCTATTATTTTGCTAACTGTGGTTCTCAGGTCCTAGGGGCCACCTACAGTTCCTTGTTACATGGGTTTCTCAAACTGAGCTGCTTACGTCATCAAGCCCTCAAGGAGAATCTCCAGTCTGCTAAAATGGAATCTTCCACAATATAACATTATCACCAAAATGACATCCCATCATTGTCATATTCTATTGGTTAGAAGCAAATCACAGGTCCCACCAAACTCAAAGAGAGAAAATTACACAAAGACATGAATACCAGGAGGCAGGGGTAACTAGGGGTCACCTTAGGGTCTGTCTGCCATAACTTCTGTAATGGTGTCTTGATGACAAGGACTACATAAGCACTGAAGAGCTCACCAGGCTACAGATTCTGGCATTCTCTTGGAATCATAATTTTACTTCTCTCTGAGCAAATGGAGTTACTATATGACCCAGAAAGTCCACTGCTAGGTGTATTCCCAAGAGAAATAAAAACACATGTCCAGGGCTTCCCTGGTGGCACAGTGGTTAAGAATCTGCCTGCCAATGCAAGGGACACGGATTCGAGCCCTGACCTGGGAAGACCCCACATGCCGCGGAGCAACTAAGTCTGTGTGCCACAACTACTGAGCCTGTGCTCTAGAGCCCGCAAGCCACAACTACTGAAGCCTGCACACCTAGAGCCCGTGCTCCGCAACAAGAGAAGCCACCGCGGTGAGAAGCCCGTGCACCGCAACGAAGAGTAGCCCCCACTTACCGCAATTAAAAAAGCTCGTGCACAGCAACGAAGACCCAACACAGCCAAAAATAAATAAATTAATTAATTTTTAAAAATGTCCACACAAAATCTTATATGTGAATATTCATAGCAGCATTTTCATAATAGTCAAAAAGTGGACACAACGCAAATGTCCTTTGATGAATGGATAAGTAAAACGTGGGATAGCCATACAGTGGAATGCTATTCAGAAATAAAAAGAAGTACTGAGACATGCTATAACATGGATGAACCTCAAAAACATTATGCTTAGACAAAGAAGCTAGTCACAAAAGACCACATACTGTATAATTCCATGCATGCGAAATAGGCAAGTCTATAGGGAGAAGTAGAAGATCCATGTTTACCAGGGGCTAGAGGGAGGGGAGAATGGTGAATGACTGGTAATGGATTTCTTTACATGATAATAAAATGTTTTAAATTAAGATTGCAGTAATCGTTGCACAACTCTGTGACTATACTAAACACTTTATGTGGGTAAATATTATAGTATGTGAACTATATCTCAGTAAAGCTGCTTTTTAAAAAAGAAGAGTGCCAGAAGAGTGTTATAAAAAAAAATCTAAAATATATTACTTAGATACTAAAATATAGAATTATTTGCATTTCTCTGGCATTTAAATGATTTATAGGCACTATCAATATTCAAAATGGGGACCATTGCAGAAAAATCTATGCTATAATAAGATCTTTCCACAGTATAGACATAGAAAGGTAAAAGCAAGGCACATGGATGGCAAGTGTTTTCCCAACAGCCCAGCAAAAGTAAGTTAGGTTTTCCAGAGCTTATGCCAGAATTCCTTTCTGCATATTCTTTGGTGAAGGTCTCCTCTTGCTCCTTTGTTAACTCAAATATTAAGCAGACACCAGTACAGTTTAAGAAAACTAGTAATTTCCCAAAAGATATTTCTCTGTGTTTCAGAATACAGAAATTCAACAGAGTATACCTATATCAAAATATCAACAGTGGGGAGGGATAAGATAGGGGTAGGGGATTAAGAGATACAAACTAATAAATAAGCTACAAGGATATATTGTACAACACAGGGAATATAGCCAATATTTTTATAATAACTATAAATGGAGTATAACTTTTAAAAACTGTGAATCACTATGTTATACACCTGAAATTTATATAATATTGTACATCAACTATACCTCAGTAAAAAATAATAATTAAAAAACCACCTTTCTCTCAGGCTTGTTGAGAGGATTAAATGAGGTTTAAAAAAAACAAACACAAAAAAATCAAGTTTACATCTTAAATATATACAATTTTTGTCAATAATATAGAAAAAAAGAAAATTCAAGAGAACAGTCAAGAAATAGTACTAAGGTTATCCTCTCCTCATTCACAACAACAGGTACCAGCTCCAGATAGTACCTTAAAGGATAAAGTGTAACTAGTTTTCAAGGTGACAATTTCAGCAGGGATCCAGAGAACTAACAGTGCCAGAAACCTTAGTCAGCAAAGCACACCTGCTCATACCTGTTTAGAGACAAATTTCAACTGATACCAGTTTAGAGATGTATTTCCCACAATTATTGACTTGCACATTCATAAGCTCCCTCTCTATCCAACCTACCTCATGCTTCCATCTGCCCTTTTGCCCAGATCCACATGTGGAAAAAGACCTAATCCTGAGAAATAGTACTTAACCAGAGGCTTTACATATCTGAGTGACCTAACTGCTGCAGACGTGCTCTACAAAACAGTGATATAGCCTGTAAATTCCTTAGTGCTCTAATTGATGCCTGCCCTCCCCCATCCCTTCCCTTATTATCTTTTGGGAAGCAGGAGAAAAATCAAAGTATGTTATAGACCTTGAAGCAATCTAGCCTTTCAAAGAAAACAGTACAGCTTTCCATGCAGAGCTGTTACCTGTAAGACAATAATGGTGGCTTTCTAAGGTTGTTCCACAGAAAAAGATATACTTTTTCCTTAGCTGCAGAACATCTATTAGAAAACACCACCACTTTAAAAGAACATTTGTATCCAGAGACAAAGGGAATGGGTTCAGCCTAAGTCAAGGCTCCAGCACTTGACAACTCATAGCAGTCATCTAAACATGGGACTTCATCCATCTTTTTAGCACTTTGGGGGAAAATTCAAGGGTATGTCATTCTGTCTTCTGTCTCTAGCAAGGACTGCACCTTGGCCACCTCTGACATGCCTTGATTCATTTTCCAAGAAATCTATAGCAAAGGGGATTTCTCCAGACACATACCCATGATGCTATGTGTACATTTACCTTTCAGAATTTAGCCCTTGGGTTGTCTCTCAAGCCCACCAAGTTCCCTTGGTGCCATCACTGAATGTGTGAAAAGTCTCCTCCAACCCCTAGATGGTCTTTGGACAGGTGGAAAGTGAAAGCATATTCTTTGCAGATTTCACAAAACAATCACTTGGAATTGTGACAAATTTCAAGTGTTTTTAAAATTCCTACAGATAAAACCAAATTTTTTATGGGATCCTCTTCATAATCTTATTATCATAATCTTAATATTTAATCGTACACACACACACACACACACACACACACACACACACACACACACACACACACAGACATTCTCCTGGTACAGACCATCTCCTTATTAGATGGGCCTGCTGCCCTAGGATTTGACACATGGGAGGGAACAGTGGGGGGCAGGAGAGGAGCTAAGGCCCTGAGAAGGCATCTACCAGAGCCTAGAAATGAGAATTGCAAAACTCAGTTCAGCAGAGCCCCCCGAAGGGATCACTGCAACCCCCTGTATCTCTACAAGCGCCTCATTCCCATTCCTCAGTGGCCACAAGCCCCGGGGATGCTGGCATTACACAGTCTCAGGGAATCTCAGCCCCGACATGCTGTCTCCAGTTCCGCTTTATTGTGCCTCTCAGGCCGGCTGCTTACAAAATTATGTTCGTCCTCCCACTTCCTTTGTCAATACTTCCTCCGTCAATACTTCCTCCAGGAGCCAAAACAAACATTCAGCAATACAGAAACACACCAACCCCAGCACCAGAAAAAAAGAAAGAGAAAGGAAATGAAAACATCACAGCAAACAAGTGGCACAGGAACACAACAGCTCCGTTTCTGGGAGAAAAGAGACAACAGCTATGCTCTGTATCTTTTTTTTTCTCCCCTTCTTCCCCACCTTCATCTTCCTTCTCCATACCACACAGATAAACCCAGAGGTTTCAGCCTGGGATCCTGGCCAGAGGGTCAAGGACACTAGATGTTCCAGGCTCACAGCCCTTCCGGCCCTGCTCCGCCAGTCACTTTTGTTCCAGTGGGGCTGGGCAGCTGGGCGGCAGGCTCAAGGTCCGCCACACTAGAGCCTGTGTATGTTCCGGTGTTGGAAGCATTGCGGGGGAGCTTCCAGGAGCCTCACTCTTCCAAGGTTTGCCCTTTCCTCACAATGGCTCCACTGCCTGGGCTTAAGAAATTTTGATACGCTGCTTGAGAAGGAACACTCCGTGCTAGGAAAAGGCCCTTCACTGGGAGGGAGTTGACCTCAGATATGGCCAGCCTCCTCCATCGCTGGGTCCCTCTTCACCCCAACCTGGGTGAGGTTGGGCAGATCATTTAGACCAGGAGGATTTTGTATAAACGGGGAAAGCAAATTCTGACCTGACTAAAAGGAAAGCCAGGGCTTCGTTACATCTTGAGGTCCTTCTGGCTCCAGCATCAATGATTCCTTCATAGTCTAGTCCAGGGATGGCAAACTCAATTGTCAAGGGGCAGGTGACACAAATAGGTGACACCAACTGGAGAATGTATGCTGTGTCTAAAGGGGCAGCCACTATTTAGCTCCAGCCAAATTCTGGCATTCAAGAATGTAGGCTTAGTTTCACCAGAAATTCTGTATTTCAAGAGAAGGCAGAAATATGTTTTGTCCTACAAAAACTTCTGATTTTAAAATTTTGACACCTACTTTAAACTCACAATTCTGTGAAAGCCAAACAAAACATATGTTCTACCCATTCTACCTCCCACCAGTTTGTAACCTCCTGTCTAGAAAGTGATTCTCAACTAGGTATGATCCAGCTGGGGGTGACATGAGGGAGCCTTGTATAAAACTCTCTGTGAGGGGCTTTTTCAAGTAACGAAGCTCCCACTTACAATCTACCTTTATGCTTATTCCCCCTCCACAATGCTCACTTTTGCTCTTGAAATTTATTGCATGACATGATGGGAGTATATTATGCATGTGAACATTGTGACAACCGAATAAGACTGACAATTACTAGAAAGGAAATGCTTATGTCCATTTGGACCATGCAGTTTTGCAAGTGTTTTCATGTACTTTTTCTCATCATCATCCCTTTAAAAAAAAAAAAGAGGGGTGGCGGGGGGGTGGGGGAAGAAAACAAAAATAGAAATTATAGCTCAGAGTAATTAAGTCACTTGCCCAAGGTCACATGGCTGACAAGTGATAAACATGGAATTCAATCCAAGGTCTTCCAACTTGGAACTCTTGAGAAGCCCTGAGTATCTACCTACAGACCTGTAAGTGACAGTTTCCTTCATGGACAGTTTCCTGGACCATGTTTCCTGGTCCATGTTTCCATGTTCCTGGCCTTGCTCTACTCATGTTCTTCTCAACCCTGACGTGACTCCTCATCTTCCAGAACTTTTGGAGCTCATGACACTATCAGCTTGACCACAGCTGATTGGAAGAATATGTACCATGGCCAGACCATTACCTTTAGAGAGTATAGTGGTTTCCCAAACGAAATTAATGTTCCCACTATTGATCATCCTGGGAAAGGAAAGGGGTTTAGGAGAGTAGGATCAAATTTTGGACATGGAGGAAGAGATCAAAGAAACCACCACTGGAGTCAGGTGGACTGGCCCTTTCAACATGACATAGCCAGAGCAGAGGCCAAAAGAAGACAATGAGAAACTCCTTGTAAAAGGCGTGGTCAATGGGCTCAGGAGCTGGGAAAACTATTCTGAGGTTTTAAATTTGCATTTTATTCATTGTAAACCCCTCTGTTACCTTCAGGCTTTCAGTAAAATATTTTAAATGTCATAATCTTCCTTACTTACATTACTTACATTTTAAAGAATTATAAGAGGGATACTGTCCACACTTAAAATGAAGTGATTCAGGGAAAATGGAAAACTTGACGCTAGGGGTCTCCTGATTGCCCCTCCAGATCTGCTCTCCATCCTCCTCTACCCTCTGTGCTCTGTGAGGCTGAGCTGTACAGAATACAGCTATGGGCTTCCTTACTCCCAGGCTTCTGGTTGGGTTTGTCCAAGGAGCAGATCAGAGGGAGAGAAGGATGAATCTGAGATTAGGGTATTTGTTCCCCCAGTTCCCTCATCATAGGGTTGAGATGTACTGGCTACATCACTTGACCAAAGATCCCAGCTTCTGCCAAAATGGTCTTCTCCATTTGGCACATTTGGATCCATCACATCTTGCACATCACATTCTGGTAACTGCTTCCTTCCTTTGCCTCTTTCTTATAGGAGTGTTAATGGGACTTAGGTTCCAGTGCTAGGGTACTACACCCTACTGACCCTTTTTTTAAGTTGACCTTTTACTAAACTCTCTTCAAATTACCAAATTGAGTGTTTATCTGTTTCCCATTAGGACTGTGACTGCCATAATCACTTTGTTTTTGTTGTTTTGTTGTTATTATTAACCAATCATATTAAGGAATAATTTCCATAGATAAAAAACACACAGATTTTAAGAGTCCACTTCCGTAAATATTGACAATGTAACCAACACTCCAGTGAGGATAAATGAAACTTCCATCACCCAGAAAGTACCCTCATGTTCCTTTCAGGGCTACCTCCTCCAACTCCAAAGAGGCAACCACTGGGTGAAACCACTTTTCACAAAATGGAAAGAGAAAGACCAAGAACAAATTTTGGCAGATTAAAATTGACACGTAGGGCTTCCCTGGTGGCGCAGTGGTTAAGAATCCACCTGCCAATGCAGGGGACACGGGTTCGATCTCTGGTCTGGGAAGATCCCACATGCCGCAGAGCAACTAAGCCCATGCACCACAACTGCTGAGCCTGCGCTCTAGAGCCCGCGAGCCACAACTACTGAGCCCGAGTGCCACAACTACTGAAGCCCGCACGCTGAGAGCCCGTGCTCCGCAGCAAGAAAGCCACAACAATGAGAAGCCTGCGCACCACAACAAAGACTAGCTCCCACTCGCCGCAACGAGAGAAAGCCCACACACAGCAATGAAGACCCAACACAACCAAAAATAAAAACAAATAAATTAATTTTAAAAAATTGACATGTAACAAATAGGAAGGATTCATATCTGAAGAGTAAGTATTCTTCAGATGGGACCCAAAAAAACTCAAGAGGAGAAGTTGATAAATGATTTGACTTCCTACGATCATCTGGAACACAAGGCTCAGATTTATTTTTAGTTGGGTATAACACGTTAGGGTAAACCTGAAGGCTGGAGCGCTTTAGGTTACTTGGCTTATACACAGAACATATTTTGTTTACCACAGGACGCTGTCATCCTGAAGACAGAAGACTGAACTAGAGAAAGGAGCCTGATACAAAGTGTGCATCTATAATTATCAGTGATCTATAGCCTGGCCTGGCATGGGGCCTCTAACCAATGAAGGCCCCTAATCATGGAAAGACCCTGGAAGGTCAACTAAAATATATATACTTTCATGGGGAATTCAAAAAGAAGACTTCAGAGTAATTCAGATAGCAGAAGAATACAGAGACTGTGAAACAGCAGAAGCTATTATGACTAAACAGAAGCCATTGGGTAGGTAGTAGAGAAAGAGATTGTGAGGTAGAGGAGGAGAATTAGAAAACAGCTGAGTCACCACAATGGACTAAGACCATTGGATGCCTATTTCTAAGGAGATGAAATTCAGAAATCACTGCAGAGTCACCCCAGCTACTGCTGGATTATTACAGCTACTGCTACGGATGTATCCCAAACAACACTTCTATTCTCTGTGAGGCCTGGGTAGGTGGAGGTAATAAAGTATTTTTTTCTTTTTTTCCATATAATAAACTCCCAATAATTTAGGAAACTTGATTTATCTCTATTCCTTACCAACTGAACTAGCAAACTGTAGGCAAGTTTGGTAATACAGAGAGATCATAAGACAGAGGCCCAGGAGTCATCAACTCCATGTGGGAGAAACTAGTTTTATTTCCCTAATGTCTTCAAATAGGTCTGGGTAGGGAGGAAACTCCAGTGAAGAGTCCTATGGGACTTTTGCTCCCATAGGTTTTGGTATCCATGGTAAGTCCTGGAACCAAACCCCCAAGGATACTGAGGGACAACTATATTGATGAACACTGTACAATGTGATACGAAACAAAACCAAAAAAAAGAGAAGTGGATGGTGCATGGTTCCTGGGGAGCTCTTGGGGAGCTCATAGTACAATCTGACAATTCTGCACTGATTTTATTATCAGTAACCACTGCAGCAATAGGTAAGCCGTGTGTGTGTGTGTGTGTGTGTGTGTGTGTGTGTGTTAAACACACATGGCACCTAAGTACTTAGTAGATGAGAGCAATTATTAATGTAATTACAATTTTACTATAAGACCATTTTGATTTTTGCTGTTCCTCTGTCCCCATCCCCTTGAGAGAATGCCCCTGTGACAAACATCACTGGCTGCCTGCCCAGTAGCCATCCCATTCTCTCTTCTGAGCTAACAGAAGCCTGATTTTGTTGGGGCAGCAGTATATTAAGATTAGTCTTCCAAAGCAAAGCCCTCCTAGCCATTCTCTTCTCCTTTGCAACTTTTCCGTTTCCCAAGATCGCCTGCAGCTAGGAGTTACCATGTGACCCAGATCTGACCAATGAGATGTCAGGCCATGTCTGTCAGGGAAAATCCATTTTCTTCTTGGATAAAAGGAGACTTGAGAGAACAAGACTTGCTCTTTCCCCTTCCAGGTATTAGGACGTCATATCAGAAGCTACTACAGGCATCTTATGACCATGAGATGACAAGCACAAAGAAAGCACACTTCCTCAGTGTGCTGAGGAAGACACATGAGGTAAAAGGCTGGAAAGACCTGGATCTCTGATGACATTTTTAGTCCTCTGAACAACTCCCTACCTCCAGTAACCTTGTTAATTAAAAAAAAAAAAAAAATGCCCCCACAGTTCAAGCCTTCTTTAATAAGTTATTCTGTCATTTATAGCTAATAACAAATTTTCATGATTTTTAAGAGACAGTATCCCTGCAATGATATCTTCCATCTAGAGCTGCACTGTCCAGCCCAGCAGGCACCAGACACATGTGGCTACTGAGCATTTGAAATGTACTTAGTCCAAACTGAGATGTTCTGTAAGTATAAAACATATGCCTGGTTTTAAAGACTTAGTACAAAAAAAAAAAAAGGGGGTAAGATGTAAAATACTTTGTTAATAATTTGATATTAATGAAATGTTTTGGATATATTGGATTAAATTAAATATTTTATTAAAGTTAATTTTACCTGTTTCTTTTTGCTTTTTTAATGTAGCTACTAGAAAAGTTAAAAATATGTATGCGGCTCATATTATATTTCTATTGGACAGCACTGTCTAGCATATAAACACAGGACCACAAGAGTGTTTAGCTGTGTTGGAAAAATAGAAGTAGAGGAAGGAACAGATTTTAGGACACAGGAGTGGTGGTTCGCTCCATCAGATGGCACTGGTGAAGCTTCTTAGTATTTTCTGTATTTCTAGATTGACTTTTATTTCTATGCATTGGGAGAACCAATAAAGTCAGAACTTGCACTTCATAATGTACATAACTGATTTATCACACTTTGGCCCTTTCTATCACATTACCAACAACTTAAGTAATTTTCCTCTCAGTAGTTGAAAGAACATATGCCCACACCCCTTTGTAAATTCTCCATCTTGATACTACATTAAGCTTACAGTTCAGAACTACACCAAATCAGAAAGTGGAGAGTCTATCCATCTCTGCCTCCCTCACTCTCCTCCTTCTCCTGATGCTCTCTGCATTCCTGAAGACCTGCGATGTCCTACCCTGGGCCTGACTCCACATCAAGTTCCAAGTTTATTTCATCAGAATGTTACCTCTTTACTGCAGCTGATTTCAGTTAAGTATACAAAAGAGATAATCAACCTGAGGTTGCTTTAAGGTACTAAATGTCCCTCATGCATGTTTGCATTTTGCATTTTTAAAACAGATCTCCAGCTAACCCAAGTGATTTGCTCATTGTTCATGTCAGAGCTAAGGCAAATCTAGGCAAATCTAGGCAGCAGGGTGGAAAGGGTTTGACACAGTAGTTCACTTCCATCAGCTGAAAGGAGACTAAGTAAGCTTTTACCTACTGGGCCTATGCATGATGCTGTTCCTGCTAATGAAAATGAGTGCATCCACTTAATTCCCCCCTGTCTTAGACCATTTGGGGTGCTATAACAATACCACAGACTGGGTGGCTTATAAACAGCACAGATTTATTTCTTACAATTCTGGAGACTTGGGAAGTCCAAGCTCAAGGTGCCAGCAGATTCAGTGTCTGGTGAAATCCTACTTCCTAGTTCATAGCTGGCTGTCTTCTTGCTGTTTCTTCACATGGAAGAAGAGCAAGGGAGCTCTCTGGGGGGGTCTCTTTTTAAGGGCACTAATCCGATTTGTGCAGGCTTCACCCTTATGACCTAATCCCACACCAAAGGCCCCATCTCCAAACAGCATCACTGTGGGGATTACGTTTCAACACATGAATTTGAGGGGACAAGAACTTTAGTCTATAGCACCCTCCCAAACCACAAACTAGTTTGATGAAAGAGTAAGTGCTGGCCCTTTTAATACCATCTGGATCGATTAACAATCTCCAACCCTGACCAATACACACAGAAAAAGAAGTTGATTAGATTTTATAAAATGTGGGACAAAATGAGAAAGAAGTGGAAAACTAGGTTCCAGCTCTGAATCTGAAAAACATAAAATTTAGTATCTTCCTAAGAAGGACCAGAAGGCATCAAATGGGAGGGAAATTCTTCCAAAGGACTAGAGAGATACAGGTAATGTTCACTTTTAGATCCTGTGCTGTTCCTATCAACAACATGAAATCCAGTTGACTATTTCAGCAGCATATACAATTCAGCTAATCAGAAAAATATGCAAGCAGTTGAGCAGCTGTCTTCTAGACACACTTTAATATATGGATCTGGAAATCATCCCAAATTCTGGGGCAAAACCAAATCCATCAAAAAGCCATTAGGGTTATCTTACCACATGTCAGCAAGGCAGTGCTATTTTCAAAAGTAACAGCTTTTGGATCCACAAGGAGGTCTCTTGAGTTTCCCTTTATTGCAAGAGAAAAGCCACAGGACCTGAAATCTTGCCTTGGCTCCATCTCACTAACTCCACTGGTCTTAAAAAAAATCATTTCACCTTTCCAAAAGACCAGATATAGTCCAAGGTCTCATTTAACTCTAACATTTGATGATTTGATTCTCCTGATGAGTTTTTTAACTTGTTCTAATAGCTATTCATTTAAATTTGAGGAGCAATAAAGAAAAAGTGAGTTAACATTTTTATGTCTAGCCTATCGAAGATCTAGAAGTATCTATACCAAAATGTTTAAAGTGTTTCCATCAAGGCGGTGGGATTGAGGATGGATATTTTCCTTCACATATGTGAAGAAGTCTTTACTTAAGGATGGGATAACGAAAGGGATTTATATCTGTGTAGTAAAGAATCTGATCTTGCTCAAAGAAAACATCATCCTATGTGCTCAGCTTCTGAGAGGAAATCTCTGAGCCCTCCAGATAGGAATGTCTTTGTGCGGAAGCCTTGGGTCACACTGGACAGTTTAATAATGTGATTTAGGGGAAGGGCTGGCCACGCCATATAGTCTGGAGGAGGAGGGAGGAGCTGACAAAAAAACTAACAATGTCAGTTAGGATGGGAACTTTGGGTTACACAGGATCAGTCACCTGGAGACTGAGATCAACTATGTGGGCAACAATGAATCATGCCTATGTAATAAAGCCCCCATAAAAAACTCTGGACACTGAGGCTCAGATGTGCTTTTCTGGTTGGCAATACTTTGTCATACTGTCACACACTGATGCCAGCAGAGGGATGTGTCCTGAGTCCACAGGGAGAGGACAACAAAAGCTCTATGTGTGGTACTTCTCCTGGACTCTACCATATGACCTTCTTTCCTTTACCAATTTTAATCTGTATCCTTTCCCTGTAATTAACCACAACCATGAGTATAACAACTGTCAGTGAGTTCTATGAGTCTTTTTCATGAATTATCAAACCTGACGATGGTTTTGGGGACCCTCTGAACTTGGAGTTGCTATCAGATGTAAGGACTATTCCCTCTATTTTTCTGTTGGTCTAAAACTCTATGCACTACCACAGCGATGAAAAGAAAATTTAATAGATATTCTTCGTAAAAATCCAGTAGCCTTTGACCTTTTCCCACAAATCAGCCAACAGCCTCCCAACACGTTCTTTATTTATTCTTCCTCTTTCTCTTCTCTTTATCACTCTCCCATGTGTGCACTCTTCTCCCCCAAGAAATGCTTATTTTTAATGCAAGTCATCTTTCCTATTTCTCTTTATTTTTGAATCCTACATATCCATTATGGAATTTCACTTTCCTATTAACAGTTATCTTTATTTCTTTGAATTGTTTATGTGTATATTTGAAATTTTCTCCATAAAAAAAAATATGTATGTGTATACATATATGTATGTGCATATATATCTTTTTAGTAAAAAATAATCTCCTCCAAAACAGGCCCACATATTTTACTATCTTGACACATATTCACATACAAAAATATAACTGTCCAGCAAGAACAATTAATTGAAAGCAATTTATATTTGACAGCTTTTAAAATTCTCTCTTGCAATTTTCAACACTACGATATAGCTTACATTCCAGCTTCTAATCCCCCAAATTTTCGGTTCTCTTTCAAAATTTTCTTTAAACTTCTCCTGAAGATTTCCCTGGTGGCGTGGTGGTTAAGAATCCGCCTGCCAATGCAGCGGACACAGGTTCAAGCCCTGGTCCAGGAAGATCCCATGTGCTGCAGAGCAGCTAAGCCCGTGAACCATAACTACTGAGCCCGTGTGCCACAACTACTGAAGCCCACATGCCTAGAGCCCATGCTCCACAACAAGAGAAGCCACCACAATGAGAAGCCTGCGCACTGCAATGAAGAGAAGCCCCTACTTGCCGCAACTAGAGAAAGCCCATGTGCAGCAACAAAGACCAAACACAGCCAAAACTAAATAAATAAAATAAATTTATAAAAAACAAAACAAAACACTTGTCCTGAGCTCTTCAGTCTTGCCACCTCTTCCTCTTTTCTCTGCATCTACTGTCTTCTTCTCTACTAGTTATTCTCTAACCTTTTCTAAGAAAATCCTGATATCCTATTTACCTTTTCCTCTTATTCTCACAGAATACCTCCACTGTATCTTATAGGCGAGAACCAAAACCATCTACACCCACACCGCTTACTAACCATATTAAAAAACCCTTATTATTCCAATGTTTCTCAATATAACTTTATTATTCCAAGAAACTTGTCCCCCCGAAAATAAAAGTTACAAATAACTTCACTCTTAATTCCAGTGACTTTCTGAAAGGCCAATCAATTCTTCAATAGCAAGAGGGCAGACAGCAGAAGCAAGAACTACAATCCTGACGCCTGTGGAACAAAACCACATTCACAGAAAGACAGACAAGATGAAAAGGCAGAGGGCTATGTACCAGATGAAGGAACAAGATAAAACCACAGAAAAACAACTAAATGAAGTGGAGATAGGCAACCTTCCAGAAAAAGAATTCAGAATAATGATAGTGAAGATGATCCAGGAACTCGGAAAAAGAATGGAGGCAAAGAACGAGAAGATACAAGAAATGTTTAACAAAGATGTAGAAGAATTAAAGAACAAACACAGATGAACAATACAATAACTGAAATGAAAAATACACTAGAAGGAATCAATAACAGAATAACTGAGGCAGAAGAATGGATAAGTGACCTGGAAGACAGTATGGTGGAAATGACTGCTGTGGAACAGAATAAAGAAAACAAGAATGCAAAGAAATGAAGACAGCCTAAGAGACCTCTGGGAAAACATTAAACACAACAACATTCGTATTATAGGGGTCCCAGAGGAGAAGAGAGAGAGAAAGGACCCGAGAAAACATTTGAAAACAGTTGAAAACTTCCCTAACATGGGAAAGGAAATAGCCACCCAAGTCCAGGAAGTGCAGAAAGTCCCATACAGGATAAACTCATGGAGAAACACACCAAGACACGTAGTAATCAAATTGGCAAAAATTAAAGTCAAAGAAAAATTATTGTAAGCAGCAAGGGAAAAATGACAAATAACATACAAGGAAACTCCCATAAGGTTAACAGCTGATTTCTCAGCAGAAACTCTACAAGCCAGAAGGGAGTGGCATGATATACTTAAAGTGATGAAAGGGAAGAAACTACAACCAAGATTACTCTACCTGGCAGGGATCTCATTCAGATTCGAAGGAACAATCAAAAGCTTTTACAGACAAGCAAAAGCTAAGAGAATTCAGCACCACCAAACCAGCTTTACAACAAATGCTAAAGGAACTTCTCTAAGTGGGAAACACAAGAGAAGAAAAGGACCTAAAAAAACATACCCAAAACAATCAAGAAATGGTAATAAGAACATACATATCAATAATTACCTTAAATGTGAATAGATTAAATGCTCCAACCAAAAGACACAGGCTTGCTGAATGGATACAAAAACAAGACCCATACATATGCTGTCTACAAGAGATCCACTTCAGACCTAGGGACACATACAGACTGCAAGTGAGGGGATGGAAAAAGATATTTCATGCAAATGGAAATCAAAAGAAAGCTGGAGTAGCAATACTCATATCAGATAAAATAGACTTTAAAATAAAGAAGGTTACAAGAGACAAGGAAGGACACTAAATAATGATCAAGGGATCAGTCCAAGAAAAAGATATAACAAATATAAATACATATGCACCCAACATAGGAGCACCTCAAAACATAAAGCAACTGCTAACAGCTCTAAAAGAGGAAATCGACAGTAACACAGTAATAGTGGGGGACTTTAACACCTCACTTACACCAATGGAAAGATTATCCAAACAGAAAATAAGGAAACAGAAGCTTTAAATGACACAATAGACTAGATAGATTTAATTTATATTTATAGGACATTCCATCCAAAAACAGCAGATTACACTTTTTTCTCAAGTGTGCATGGAACATTCTCCAGGATATATCACATCTTGGGTCACAAATCAAGCCTCAGTAAATTTAAGAAAATTGAAATCATATCAAGCATCTTTTCTGACCACAACGCTATGAGATTAGAAATCAATTACAGGGAAAATAACGTAAAAAACACAAATCCATGGAGGCTAAACAATACGTTACTAAATAACCAAGAGATCACTGAAGAAATCAAAGAGGAAATCAAAAAATACCTAGAGACAAATGACAATGAAAACACGACGATCCTAAACCTATGGGATGCAGCAAAAGCAGTTCTAAGAGGGAAGTTTATAGCTATACAAGCCTACCTCAAGGAACAAGAAAAATATCAAATAAACAATCTAACGTGACACCTAAAGGAACTAGAGAAAGAAGAACAAACAAAAGCCAAAGTTAGCAGAAGGAAAGAAGTCATAAAGATCAGAGCAGAAATAAATGATACAGAAACAAAGAAAACAATAGCAAAGATCAATAAAACTAAAAGCTGGTTCTCTGAGAAGATAAACAAAACTGATAAACCATTAGCCAGACTCATCAAGAAAAAGAGAGAGAGGACTCAAATCAATAAAATTAGAAATGAAACAGAAGTTACAACAGACACCGCAGAAATACAAAGTGTCCTAAGAGACTACTACAAGCAACTCTATGCCAATAAAATGGACAACCTGGAAGAAATGGACAAATTCTTAGAAAGGTATAACCTTCCAAGACTGAACCAGGAAGAAATAGAAAATATGAACAGACCAATCACAAATAATGAAATTGAAACTGTGATTAAAAATCTTCCAACAAACAAAAGCCCAGGACCAGATGGCTTCACAGGTGAATTCTGTCAAACATTTAGAGAAGAGCTAACACCCATCCTTCTAAAATTCTTCCAAAAAATTGCAGAGGAAGAAAAACTCCCAAGCTCATTCTATGAGGCCACCATCACCCTGATACCAAAACCAAAGATACTACAAAAAAAAGAAAATTACAGACCAACATCACTGATGAATATAGATGCAAAAATCCTCAACAAAATACTAGCAAACAGAATCCAACAACACATTAAAAGGATCATACACCATGATCAAGTGGGATTTATCCCAGAGATGCAAAGATTCTTCAATATACGCGAATCAATCAATGTGATACACCATAATAACAAACTGAAGAATAAAAACCATATGATCATCTCAATAGATGCAGAAAAAGCTTTTGACAAATTTCAACACCCATTTATGATAAAAACTATCCAGAAAGTGGGCATAGAGGGAAGCTACTTCAACATAATAAAGGCCATATACAACAAACCCACAGCAAACATCATTCTCAATGGTGAAAAACTGAAAGCATTTCCTCTAAGATCAGGAACAAGACAAGGATGTCCACTCTCACCACTATTATTCAACATAATTTTGGAAGTCCTAGCCATGGCAATCAGAGAAGAAAAAGAAATAAAAGGAATACAAATGGGAAAAGAAGAAATAAAACTGTCACTGTTTGCAGATGACATGATATTATACATAGAGAATCCTAAAGATGTTACCAGAAAACTACTAGAGCTAATCAATGAATTTGGTGAAGTTGCAGGATACAAAATTAACGCACAGAAATCTCTTGCATTCCTATACACTAATGATGAAGAATCTGAAAAAGAAATTAAGGAAACACTCCCATTTACTATTGCAACAAAAAGACTAAAATACCTAGGAATAAACCTACCTAGGGAGACAAAAGACCTGTATGCAGAAAACTATAAGACACTGATAAAAGAAATTAAAGATGATACCAACAGTTGGAGAGATATACCATGTTCTTGGATTGGAAGAATCAATATTGTGAAAATGACTGTACTACCCAAAGCAATCTACAGATTCAATGCAATCCCTATCAAATTACCAACGGCATTTTTTACGGAACTAGAACAAAAAAATCTTAAAATTTGTATGGAGACACAAAAGACCCCGAATAGACAAAGCAGTCTTGAGGGAAAAAAAGCAGAGCTGGAGGAATCATACTCCCTGACTTCAGATTATACTACAAAGCTACAGTAATCATGACAATATGGTACTGGCACAAAAACAGAACTATAGATCAATGGAACAAGATAGAATGCCCTGAGATAAAACCACGCACCTATGGTCAACTAATCTATGACAAGAAGGCAAGAATACACAATGGAGAAAAGACAGTCTCTTCAATAAGTGGTGCTGGGAAAACTGGACAGCTACATGTAAAAGAAGGAAATTAGAACACTCCCTAACACGATACACAAAAATAAACTCAAAATCAATTCGAGACCTAAATGTAAGACCTGACACTATAAAACTCTTAGAGGAAAACATAGGAAGAACACTCTTTGACATAAATCACAGCAAGATCTTTTTCAATCCACCTCCTAGAGTAATGGAAATAAAAACAAAAATAAATAAATGGGACCTAATGAAACTTTTGCACAGCAAAGGACACCATAAACAAGACGAAAAGACAACTCTCAGAATGGGAGAAAATATTTGCAAACAATTCATCAGACAAAGGATTAATCTCCAACATATATAAACAGCTCATGCAGCTCAATATTAAAAAAACAAACAACCCAATCCAAACATGGGCAGAAGAGACCTAAATAGACATTTCTCCAAAGACATACAGATGGCCAAGAAGCACATGAAAAGTTGCTCAATATCAAAAATTATTAGAGAAATGCAAATCAAAACTACAATGAGGTATCACCTCACACCAGTCAGAATGGGCATCATCAGAAATCTACAAACAACAAATTCTGGAGAGGGTGTGGAGAAAAGGGAACCCTCTTGCACTGTTGGTGGGAATGTAAATTGATACAGCCACTATGGAGAACAGTATGGAGGGTCCTTAAAAAACTAAAAACAGGGCTTCCCTGGTGGCGCAGTGGTTGAGAGTCCACCTGCCGATGCAGGGGACACGGGTTCGTGCCCCGGTCCAGGAAGATCCCACATGCCGCGGAGCGGCTAGGCCCATGAGCCACGGCTGCTGAGCCTGCGCATCCGGAGCCTGTGCTCCGCAACGGGAGAGACCACAACAGTGAGAGGCCCACGTACCGGGGGAAAAAAAAAAAATTAAAAACAGAATTACCATATGACCCAGCAATCTCACTACTGGGCATATACCCTGAGAAAACCATAATTCAAAAAGACACATGAACCCCAATGTTCATTGCAGCACTATCTACAATAGCCAGGTCATGGAAGCAACCTAAATGCCCATCAACAGAAGAATGGATAAAGAAGATGTGGTACATATATACAATGGAATATTACTCAGCCACAAAAAGGAATGAAATTAGGTCATTTGTAGAAATGTGGATGCATCTAGAGACTGTCATACAGAGTGAAGTAAGTCAGAAAGAGCAAAACAAATACCATATATTAACGCATATATGTGGAACTTAGAAAATGGTACAGATGAACATGTTTGCAAGGCAGAAATTGAGACCCAGAAGTGGAAAAAAAACCTATGGACACCAAGGGAGGAAAGCACTGGGCGGTGGGGGTGTGTGTGATGAATTGGGCGATTGGGATTGACATGTATACACTGATGTGTATAAAATGGATGACTAATAAGAACTGCTGTATAAAAAATAAATAAAATTAAATTTAAAAAATATTCTTCAGGGGCTTCCCTGGTGGCGCAGTGGTTAAGAATCTGCCTAGTGATGCAGGGGACACGGGTTCGAGCCCTGGTCTGGGAAGATCCCACATGCCGCGGAGCAACTAGGTCCGTGTGCCACAACTACTGAGCCTGAGCTCTAGAGCCAACGTGCCGCAACTACTGAAGCCCGCGCACCTAGAGCCCGTGCTCTGCAACAAGAGAAGCCACCGCAATGAGAAGCCCGCGCACCGCAACCAAGATTAGCCCCCGCTCGCCGCAACTAGAGAAAGCTGGTGCACAGCAAGGACCCAACACAGCCAAAAATAAATAAATAAAATAAATTTATATTAAAAAAAAAGGAATGGATTTAAAAAAATATATTCTTTAGTAGAAACTATTAAATGACAGTATACACACTAACACTCTTGGACTCCCTCTTCAAAATCCTCACATTGTTACGTCCACAAATCCTAGACTATTATATACAATCCTAACCAAGCCCCCGCACTGAAAGACCCACCTTCATCTAGGTAGGTCTTCAAAGTCTCAAAAGATATCCTGACTTTGCCCTTCCACTTCTGAGGTTCTATTAAGACTATATCAAGGTTATGTTCTCCCTTACCACGGTAAGAACAAACTCAGCTTTGTGCTATCAAAGGTAGTTTTGGTGACATTTTCGGGAGCTAGTATTTGACCTAAGGCCCAGAAGTGAAGATAAAGCAGCAAGCCATGGTTTTACTTTGTGACTGAGTGTTTATATGTGAACTTTTGGTGGAGGGGGCAGTAGGGAAATGTGTTGCAGGGTGGTAGGGAAGAGAAAGAAATGTACATATGTATGCGACTTTAAAATTTATAAGAGACTTCCACAACCAATATCTCATTTGACCCGTATGATAATGCTTTGTAGTAGACAGGTCATATATTACCGTCCTTCTTTTAAAGATAGAGACACTAGACTTATAGAGGTTAAGTGAGTTTAAGATTTGGGACACATAACGTGAAACAGACAGAAGAAAATTCTAAAGCAGAGGTCAGCAAACTGCATTCTGTAGGCCAAACCTGGCCCCATGGCCTGTTTATGTAAGGAAAATTGTGTTGGAACACAGCCATGTCCATTTCTTTGCATAATCGTCTATGGCTGCTTTAGTGCTACAACAGCATCACTGAATCGCTCTGACAGAGAACATATGGCCCACAAAGCCTAGCATATTTACTATCTGGCTCTCTACAGAAAAAGTCTACCAGCCTCTATTCTAAAGCAAGATGTCATAAAGTTAACTCTCAAATAAATGAGATAAAATGATTAAACACTAAAGGCTTGAAGCTATCAATCAGATAGTTCATCATCAGGCAAAGGGACATTTGATAATATGAAGTGATAAACTGCCAGGTTCTAAGGTTTCTATATCATAGAAAAGAGTCTTCCTGGGTAGTTCTCAACCCAGATACAGAGTGCGTAGATACTATGAATTGAAATTATGTTGGAAAAGAATGATCCACCAGCCAGATTGCAGGCATCCATGCAGCAGCAAGTAGGAACACAAATAGCTACAGTAATAAAAATATTGTTGATGAAACTTGAACTTTAGAGAATTTGAGCATCAGAAAATATCAGGAGAATGTCCTATAATCACTGAATCAGCAATAGCTGAGAAAGGAAACCAGTGTGACATAAGCAGGAGTGAATTATCAGGAAATACAATAGCTTAGTGGATAACAGAGTCAGCTTTCCGGAAACTCACAAGAGTTATGTCTGCTTTTTTATTTTCCAGCTACAGCCTGAACTTCAGCCTCTGCACAGATCTCCCTGCTTCCAGGGCTGCTCCCCTATAGTCTACTCTCCAAACAAAATGGTCCTTTCTCAACTGCACTTAGATCATGTTACTGCTTGAAACCTTCCAATGGCTTCACATTTCACCAGGGGAAGATTTTCCTTGAAGCTAATAAAGCTGCAGATTCAGGCCCCTCACTTGCACAAGGACCTTTGGAGGCCCTGGCAATGTATTCACATGGTCATTTTATTTTTAATTTGTTAATTGTGAGATATTTTAACCACCACTGTCTAATTTTGAATTTCCCTGTCACAATTCTCTATGAGTTGAGTGGTGCTAATAGCCACAGACACTTTGGGATCTAGTTAAGGAGAAGTTGAGTTAGAAAAGCATTTAGTTTGAGTTAGTGGGATATACTATAGTAGTTCAAGGTTATTGCAGTGTAAAGTTTTTGCTGGTATAGGCATGCCTTCTAGGAATACTTCTACTATCCTCAGTGCCAGCATACATTGTGATATTAAAGATCAAACCTAGAGTTCAAAAGATAGGAACTTGTCTCCATCACACAAGAAATAGTGGCTAGTGAAGGAGAAAAGGGGCTTGAAACATGGAGCCAGAAGCTAGTCTGTGGAAAATTCTTACAAATCTTATAGTTCATATAAAAAAGAAATCTGAGAGAAACTTCCCCAAATTTAACAACAATCCTAGAAATGTACACAGAATTACCCATAATGAGTTGTGAAATCAAACTATGCTACACTATGCATAAAAAATAAAAAAGTTTTGATCGAATAAGGTAAAGGAAAGACTGAATTTTCTTTCTATTCTTCCTCTAGAAAATGGTATTACAAAATAATATGTAAAGAGGTACTCAAAAGGACTTCCCTGGTGGAGCAGTGGTTAAGAATCCCCCTGCCAATGCAGGGGACACAGGTTCAATCCCTGGTCCGGGAAGATTCCACCCGCCGCAAAGCAACTAAGCCTGTGTGCCACAACTACTGAGCCCACGTGCCGCAACTACTGAAGCCCGCGTGCCTAGAGCTCGTGCTCTGCAACAAGAAGCCACCACAATGAGAAGCCTGCACACTGCAACTAAGAGTAGACCCCACTCACCACAACTAGAGAAAGCCTGCACGCAGCAACGAAGACCCAACAGACAAAAATAGAAAAAAATTTTTTAATTTAAAAAAATTTTTTAAAGAGGTAATCAAAGAGATTTGAGCCAGAAATAATGAAGTGGAATAAGGTAATACAGAGGGGTGTCTCAGTTAATTAGTAAAATTATTATGGGTTTTTTTTTTTTTTTTGTGGTGTGTGTAGTGCAGGGGAGGAAAAAAACATTTTTTTTCCTCTACCCTCCCAAGTTCTGCATCTGGGGCCCTGGGAATTAAATTGACAAAAGACAGATTAACAAGGGGAAAATAAGCAGAGTTTATTAACAGGAGCAATGCACAGACACACAGAAGAAACTAAGTAATGAGTAACTCCAAGGGGTAGTTAGAACTTGGGGCTTATATAGTATCTTACCAAAGGATAATAAATTTTTATAGAAGTGGCAAGACAAAAGAAAAGGGATTTGACATTTAGGGGCAGCAAACCGGGAAAGTAAATATATGGGGGAAATGAATAGAAGATAAGGGTTGTTTTAGTAGTTTGTTATATAGATTCCTCTCTATCTCTGCACTGATAAGAGTCTCTAATGATTAGGTGTCCTTTTGCCCTTCCTCACATGATAGTGGGGAAGACAGGAGCTTTTTTTACATCTGCTGTTCCTCATTGTCTTCAGCTCAAAATAATCCTTATGCCAAAGTGGTATATTTGGGGGTGGCATATTCCTATCCTCTATATTGGTATTTGTCACTTTTAAAAAACTGGTGATTTCTTTTTTTTTTAATATATTTATTTATTTTTGGCTGCATTGAGTCTTCCGGTGCTGTGCACGGACTTTCTCTACTTGCGGCGAGCGGGGGCTGCGGTGCGCGGGCTTCTCATTGCGGCGGCTTCTCTCGTTGTGGAACATGGGCTTTAGGCGTATAGGCTCAGTAGTTATGGCTCACAGGCTCTAGAGCACAGGCTCAGTAGTTGTGGTGCACGGGCTTAGTTGCTCTGCGGCATGTGGGGTCTTCCTGGATCAGGGCTCGAACCTGTGTCCCCCACACTGGCAGGCAGATTCTTAACCACTTCGCCACCAAGGAAGCCCAAAATTGGTGATTTCTTGTGGGGTCTTTTTTTCCCGTCCCAAATAAGTATTCAGGTTTGTCCCTAATTTTATATTCCTTTACATATATTCAATACAAGGCCTCGAGGACTAAAATTCCAAACCCCACAAATCCTGGATACACCCTTAAATCTCAGAGTTAAATACAATGCCCTAATAATTAGCCTGGCAAGGCTTGCACGATGGGGCCCTGCTACTCTCTGACTCCTCTCCAACACTCTCACCTGCTGGCACTCCACTCAAGATGCTACAGCCAAGCTGTTCCTGAGTCACACTCAGAACCTCCCCACCACAGGACTTTTGCACTGGCTGTTTCCTGTCTAAAATGCTCTTTCCCCAGATACCACCATGACTTTTCTGTTACTTTCTTCAGATCTCTGTTACTGTCTTAATGGAGCAGACTTCCCTGATTACCTTTCTAAAATAGCACTGCCCTCTAGCTCCCATCACTTTCTATTGTCTTTCCTTGACTTAATTTCCTCCTTAACAATCAGCATCACTTAAAGCTCTAACTAGTTTATTATCAATTTCCCCAAGTAGAGTGTAAGCCTCAAGGAGGCAGAGACTATTGCTCATTGCTGTATCCCCAGGGCCTAGAGCAATTTCTGGCTCATAGTTGAGTCTTTCAAATTATTTGTTGAGAACGAACAAAAGAATAAATGAGAGAGAATTATTAATACCTGAATTTAAAGGGATTAGTAGTAAATGCAAGACTAGGTTATAGCTGTACCTGATTTTATTTGCAATTTGCTATGTATATTATATAGTTTGATAAACTATATGTGATTCATTGGACAGCAGGAGTTTAGCTGTTTTCAACTACAACTTATAGTTGCATATAAAAGACCAAAGTAAAGAACCTTTTCAAGTGTTACTGAGGACAAATAAACTGTATGGACACAGTATGTATGTATGACTCTTTCTGATAAGGTAAACCAGGCGAACAATATTTTTACCAAACAGCACCTGTTGGAGGCCCATTCCTATTGGTTAATAACATTCCTTTCACAATATCTTAAACTTACAGTGCAAACTGCCTTTTCAAAATGTTTTTAAAACTGTGACTTATTTCTCATAAAATTAAACAGAGGACCTCATATCCTGCAAGCTGGAAGAAGTTTCAGAGATTACGGGGCCTGATGGTTCCCAAGCCAGCTGTGTATTAGGAGGACCTGGGGAGTATGTTTCAAGGAAAGAAAAGAAAAAGAGAGAGAGATTACCAAGCCCAGGAGCTATATATTTTTTTTTAACAGGCTCTCCTCTGACTGTTACCCAGCCTTCCTGACTCGCAGTATTCAGGAGCTGCTGAACTTGTTTGCTCCTCTTGTTTACCGGGTCTCACCAAGTGTATATAAACCTTGAATAGGAAATAGAAAAAAAGAATCCAATACCAGCTGAGACAGTGGTTCTCATTCTGACTAAACAAGTAGAGTCACCTGGAAAGCTTTCATTCCACTGGCTAGGCTCTGCCCCAGGCTAATTGTATCAAAATCTCTGGGTGGGACCTATAGTATTGCTGTTTTAAAAGCATCACAGTGAGTCTAATGCGTAGCCAGGAATACGGAACCCTGATCTAGAAGAAAATAATTTCAAGAAACAAGGCACTTTCTATTTCCTGAGTCTGGAAATCATACTGCCAAAAATCAACTTGGAGACAGCCCGTTCAACTGACATTTTTATACTTGAGAATCTTGGATTTTAGAGAGAGACTTGCCCAAAGTCAAATCATTAGAGGCTGATTGAGAACCTGAACCCAGGTGTCTCATGTTGAAAGCTGGTATCACTTTTACTGCATCAAAATCTCCTGATCCACCGTACTTCATTCCATAAGCAAGCCTTGAGTAAGATTCTATCAGGTCACTCTGTCTCCTGGTCATACTAGGGCTTCATTTCTGCAGTGAGTCACAGACAGGGAACAGTTACAGATCAGATTAAATGGTAGGCTAGCTAAGTTGCTCCAGGACACCAATCTCTAACAGTATTTTTCAAACTTGCCTGGTCAAAAGATTCATATGTAGGGAAATGGTTAATAATACAGATTCTCAGGGCTCTCCACTGAAAAGTCAGCACAGGAACTTGGAATACATAATTAACAAGGGTTGCAGTTCATTCATGTGCTGCGCAAGTTTGGAAAAGACTGTACTAAAATATATGATATTTTTATCCCACTTAATTCTGATTTCCACATATGACTTTTTACATGAGGAGTCAGCAAACTTTTTTCCATAAAGGGTCAGTTAGAAATAGTTTAGGCTTTGCAAGCCATGTGGTCTCATTTGCAACTGCTCAACTTGCCTTTTTATAATATGAAAGCAGCCATAGATAATATAAATGAACGGAGTGGCTATATTCCAATACGACTAATTACAAAAACAGATAGGGAGCTGGATTTGACCCATACACCATAATTTGGCAACCTCCTAGTTTAGATAACAACCAAAATATAAGTTTATAATTGTATCATTTAGAAATATTGGCCTACAAGACATAAAAACAAAAACTAACAGTGACTAAAACAAATGAGGGTTTCTTTTATCTCACATAACAAATTTAGACCCAAGTATTTGCTAATGTTAGTTTAGCAATTTAATGATATCTTGGAAGTGGCAGCATCTGCCTCCAGAAACCTCTAGAAGACATCTCCTTATGTATCACTGGCTAGATCTGGATTACATACCTATATAAAGTTCATGACTAAGCTCACTATCTCTGAAACCAAGGGAATTCTACCGAAAATGTGTGTGTGCCGGGGAGGAAGGAGAGAGTACAGAGAACTATTAACAAGGAATAAAGCTAGATAAGTAGTGCATTTTGGTAGTCAACTAACAGTGCCCAGCACTGTCCGCCCCCTTGGCAATCTAACTTCCACACACATATCCTTCTTCCTACACAGGCAGTTCATAGAGGTGTATTCACATCCTCCCCAAAGGAGATAAACCACAAAGTCCCATCTAGCTACTACGTCCAGGTCCAAATCTAGGATCTCCAGGTGATGCTCAATTTTCTTCATTTGGTCCAAAGATATCTACTTATAGATCTGGAAGTTTTTTCTAAAGAACAGGTTATCTGCTACCAACACATTTAATATACAATGGTGGGAAAAGACTAAATCAATAGTTAATATTTACTATCATATACTCCATCCAGTTAGAAAGGAATAGTGGAAAATGCCTGTCCTCTCAATGGAGAAAGTTCCTTGGTTAATCAATCTGACAGTTCCTATTTCTGCTTGTGAAAATCTATTTTTCTTCCATAGCCTCTGGTTCTTTCCTCTCTAAGATATTCTTTAACCACTATTTTCAATGCCTAAATCTGAGATGGGCATTCAGGAAAAAGTTCTTTTCTAATTTTAGCAACCTCTGCATGTTGGTACAAGTTTAGACACCTCGGGATTCCTTTTGAGGTTCAACAATTATATGCAGCGGTTGGTGAGGCTTGCTTCATCTTTAACAATGAAGTTCCTCTCAAAAATTTAGTAGATTCCGTCTATTTGGTTCTGGTCAATTCCTTGCATTAGTAACCACAGCTAAAGATTTTGTCTAGACGTAGTCTTTGAGGCTAAGGACTCTTGTCTCCCTGATGCTAGATCCTGTACTCTTCCAAATCCTCTGGCATTTAACACACATAATCAGTTCTTTGTGGTAAGAATCCCCAGTTTTATCGGTCTTAAGGGTGCCACTTTCTCATCTCTGCTTGTTTTAACGTGGGGTACCAAAGACACCATCTATAACACTGCAATGGTATAAATTATGGGACTCTGTTCATTTAGATTGTAGATCATAGTTAGAGTACCTTTGCTTGCAAAGTCATACTTTGCTCTCTGCATGGAGATTAGCTATCTAGCTTAAGTTTGCCTCTCCTAGTAGGACTTCTTTGCTAACAACAGAGCCCCATCCAACATCTGAACCCAATTTAACCGCTACATTGGTCCTCACGTACATCCATGGAAACTGGAGAGAGCCTTGAAGCATAGCTTGAAAATCACAGATTGAAAACACACAACCATTTATGGGTAAATTACCTGAAATTTTACCCCATATAAATTACTTATTTTGACTGGCAAGTGGGTAGTATGAGGGACAGCTAGGAATGTCTTGCCAAGGTCATCTCAGTTCCAATATTCCTTATCGTTTGCCCAAGAGACATGGATGCTAGGATATCAACCACGAGGGAACAGAGTAAGTGACCAGCACTTAGAAAACCAATTGATATATTTTGCATAAATTTAGGAAAATCTGCAGTAAAAAACTTGAGTGATGTTTCTTTTTCAAGGCAAGTGAAGATAAATCCAAGAAGGGAAAAAGTGCAAACTTTCCCTGATGGCCTCATTTATTTTTTTATACAGTTGAATAATACACGTATATTTATAAATATGTATATATTTGCAAATTTTTTTTTGGAAAGAGGTGAGAAACGGAGAGTAGAAAAGGAGGAGTTCCAGTTCAAAATGGCGACATAAACGGGTCCTGAACTCAACTCCTCCCACAAACACACCAGATCTACAGATATATATGGAATACGGTCCTCTGGAAACAAAAAAAAAACCCCTGAAAACTGGCTGAACAACTCCTATACATCAGGTCACTGAGAGAAAGCCCACATAGAAGCAGGTAGAGAGGCTGGGACAATCTCGTCATAAACCCCACACTCGGTACAGCAACCCACAATGGGGTGGGAACTCAAAACCCGAGCTTCTCCCTGAGGAGCAAAGGGTTTGAACCCCACATATGGCATACCCAAATTTTAAGACGTACACCTGAGAGACAGGCCTCCAAAACGTCCAGCGTTGAAAACCAACAGGGCTTGCGTCCCCGAGACCCGCAGGTTATGAGGATCTGAGAATGGGCCCTCATAGGGCTCGTGCTCAGACTCACCTGCCCAGGGCCCAGCACAGGAGCAGCAGATCCAGGACCGCCCAGAGCGTGTGGGAGAAGCTCATTTGCTTTGTGCTTGTTCTGGAGCCTCGGCCTGAGGGGCAGGCAGCTGGTTTGGAGGCCTACTCTGCCCTCCGGGACGGAGACGAGGACGCCGTCTTTACGCCGCTGTGGCGTTCACGCAGAGATCTCTGGCGGGAGATTTTTCGCGCGGCTGGTGAGCCAATCCCTGCAGCCGCTGCCCTGGGAACGCCCCTTGATCACGTGGCTCTGGGGCCTGAGGGAGATGAGCGGGCTTCAGCGCCTTACGCTTGGGTCACACGGACAGTATACAGTTGCTCACTTTCAAAGCTGTTGCTTTCCAGTCAGCCTAAATCTAGGAGTCTAACCCTTTGGGACGCTGACAGTTCTTGGCCCCCTCAACTCCTGGGGGCCATTAAAAAAAATAGGCTGGTTGGACACTCACAAATGTTTGAGAGACAACCAAGAGCTGGGGCAGAGTTGAGCGAGAAGTTTCATCTCGTACACGAGCCCACTCCTTCAAGACTGTGAGAGGTGAGTGACTTTTCTCTAATGCACAGAAACCAACACAGAAAGTCAAGCAAAAATGAAACAGAGGGAAGGAGGGAGGAAAGACCGTGAAATGGCAAGATGTTAAAAGAAAAGCTATGTGTAATAAAACTGATAAAGAGCCGGGGGTCAAAATGGATAAATTCAGGGCTTCCCTGGTGGCGCAGTGTTGAGAGTCTGCCTGCCGGGCCCGTGAGCCATGGCCGCTGAGCCTGCGCATCCGGAGCCTGGGCTCCGCAACGGGAGAGGCCACAACAGTGAGAGGCCCACGTACCGCAAAAAAAAAAAAAAAAAAAGGATAAATTCAGCCACTCATTCACTATTCAAGAGTTATTAGACACTAACTTTGTTCTAGGGATCTCATGCCAGGTCCTGGGGGTACAAAGATGGGAGTGCTGCCTTGGTGGTGCCTAAGAGCAGATGGAGACAGGGCTGTTGTGCTGCAGAATTTCAGAGAATGCCCTCTAGAGGCATACAGTGAGGTGGCCCTGGGTGGGCACACTAGGCTTGAACAATGAAATAAGTCTTATAGGAGTCGTGAACTCTGAGAGCAAAGGGATAGTGACTAAGACCATCTGGATGAGTTAGGGACAGCCTTACGTAGAAGGTGATAGCTGAGCTGACTTCAGAAAATGAGTGGAGGCTTGCCAGGCAGAGAAAGGGGGAAGGGTCTGCCAGGCACTGGATAAGGGGACCATGTGTCAGAATTCTGATGCCTAAAGTCTCTGTGCTCCATAAGATGCCTATATTCAAAACAAGCAACCTAGTGTGTAAGGAACTTCCTTAAAGTCACATAGTGGAACTACACAGAAAAATCAGTGAAAACTCACTTGAATCAAGACTTAAAAGAAAACAAAATCTCCTGCTTTTTTGTTTCTGTAATAAGGACAACCAGCCTGGGAGCCCTCTCTGAACTGCTTGCCCCTCTCACCATGTAGACACATCAAATGCTGTGGGAAAACCCTAGAAGTTTTCAGTTCCTGCATTTTACCCAACTTTTCTTCCCTTCTGAACAGTGCTAGGAAGGCAAAAAGAAGTCACTAGGACAAGTCAGCAATTCTGTGGAATTTGAGGCAGGTTGCAGAGCCTCTGCTTCAGAATTTTTAAATCTAGAGGTAAGGAAGAGTTAGATAATAACTAGCCTCTGACTTACTCAGTGGTAAGGCATGAAATGCATAGCACTTGTGCTGCAAAAAGGTCATCCGGTTTACAAGCAAGCTCAGGATCCAGAATCTGCAGTTCTGCCTTCCCTGACAGAAGAACACTGGACAGAAGAAAAGTCACCTTCTTTATTAACTGCTCAGCATAAAAAGAAATTTGCCTTAAGACCAAAGCAACTTTAAAGACTCGACTTAAATTTAGACCTAAGGAAAAAGAAACATAAACTGAGGGCTCTAGACCCTGATGTTTTAACCCTTTTTAAGTTAATCAAACAATTGCAAAGCATGTTTCCACAGTGTAGCATTTTCTTAATTCCCATGATTTATTATCTGGAACAGATGATAAATATGCCAAATATGCTCAAAACATCAGTTTTATCATTTAAAAATGGTACAGATGAACCTATTTCCATAGCAGGAATAGAGATGCAGATGTAGAGAACCGACATGTGGACACAGAGGGGGGAGGAGAGGTGGAACGAATTGGGAGATTAGGATTGACATATACACTACCATGTGTAAAATAGATAGCTAGTGGGAAGCAGCCGCACAGCACAGGGAGATCAGCTCGGTGCTCTGTGATAACCTAGATGAGTGAGATAGGGGGTGGGAGTGGGATGGGGGGTGAGGGTGGGAGGGAAGTCCAAGAGGGAGGGAATATATGTATACTTATAGCTGATTCACTTTGTTGTACAGCAGAAACTAACACAGCATTGTAAAGCAATTATACTCCAAGAAAAAAAAAAAAAGCAGTAACGGGTTTCCCATGAGAAAATATATCATTGTTGCTAAACTTATGGTCTCTGAAATCAGACCTCCTTGGTTTAAATTCTAGCTTCACCCCACCTCCCTGTATAACTTTGGCAAATCACTATGTCTTTCTAAACCATAATCCCCTCAACTGCAGAATGGGGCTAATGATAGTAGCCACCTCGCAGGGTTGTAGTGAGGATTAAAGGAGACGACCTGTGCAAACAACCTACCGTATCTTAACTACTCAATAAATCCACTGTTTATCTCCTCATTTCATTCCTGATATTTCCCCTTTAAATTGTTGGTGGAAAGAGAAACTTATGACAGTGCTTGGGGTTTTTTTGTTGTTGTTGCGTTTTTTTGGTGTGGTTTCGGGGTTTGATTTTTTTATTGAGGTATTATTGAGTTGCAATATTGAGTTGCAATATTTTTATTGAGGTATTATTGAGTTGCAAAATTATATTATATTGCAATATTATATTAGTTGCAATATTATATTAGTTATTATATTAGTTTTATAACCACTGCGCCACCAGGGAAGCCCAGTGCTTGGGTTTTAACGCACTTGCACTGTGGATTTATTTTGAGCTGTCCCTGTTAAGAGCGAGAGAACATCTCTTTCTTCTTTTACTCCTCATATTAGAAAGCCTTAAGCAATGAACTACAGTAGAGACTGCAAGGATAAAGTGTGAATGTATGCAAGAATATTTGAGAGAAGGAATAAAAAAGGAAAATAAAGGTCAAAGGGATTTACAAAATAATTAAAAAGTGGCAATTGGGGCTCCCTGGTGGCACAGTGGTTGAGAGTCCGTCTGCCGATGCAGGGGACGGGGGTTCGTGCCCCGGTCCGGGAGGATCCCACGTGCCGCGAAGCGGCTAGGCCTATGAGCCATGGCCACTGGGCCTGCGCATCCGGAGCCTGTGCTCCGCAACGGGAGAGGCCACAACAGTGAGAGGCCCGTGTACCGGGAAAAAAAAAAAAAAAAGTGGCAATTGTATTTAGGACAATCTTAAACATAAAGATCACTAGAGAAAGGAAAGAAGAATCAGCTGGCCTATACAGCCCCAGATCCCAGTCTCCCTGCCTCTCCACAGGTTTGGAATACACTGGAATCACAAACTGACGTGTACTGAAGTCACCTCTACCTGATCAGCACCAGGTCCTGAACCTCACCATCAGTGACATGGGCCTAAGTTCACTTGGCTCTCCACAAGGCCACCTAACTCACCTTGGCAGTCTGGATGAGTCTAGGCAGGGAATAGCTACAATTAAGGGTTTTCTTGGTTTGTTTCTTGTTTGCGTATTTCTTTGTTTGTTAAAGGGGGAGGTGTTAGTTGTTTGGGAGCAGAGGAGAACTCCTATTTCCAGTGAGCTACTGCTCACTGTCTTTGATTTTAACTTTTTTTCTTTTCTAGTAAGAAAAGTGTCCCCTGATGCAGAAATGACTTATGACATAGAAAAATGCTTGATTAGTAACTAATCTGTCTCCAGCTGTGTAGCAGACTCATCTTAAAAACCTTTGGGAGGTTCTACTTGAAGCTGTGGTTTCATTTCAAAGGAATCCAAAAAGTGGGGGTGGAAGAGTGAGATACTGTATAGAAAAATCTCTTCCCTTTGTCTTCTGTACTCTTCTAGAAGGGGAGCACAAAAAGAAAATACACAAGTAAAGGAGGTTCAAACACAGTAAGAATCAGTTTCTAAAGGATAGTGAGAGGTCAGTGATTTGAGAGTCAAGAAATTCATGTCTAATGTTTACTTCAGCTGTGACTCATTATGAAACGTTGGCGAGGGTCACAGAAACCTCCAGCCCTCGGTTTCCCCATCTGTAAAATGAAGATTTGAATAACTGGGCAACCCATGTTACATCTGATGTGTTTTCAGAGACTCAGAATGAAAGTCATGATCATGTATTAATACAAAGACGAGAGAGACGTTCGCTTCTGAGACCAGACTAGCAAAACAAAATTCACATTTGGATGCTAATTGGATGTCCCAGATTAAAGTAATTGAGTAAAAATTAGTGGGAAGAAAAATCTGTGGTTTGGTGATAAAAAGAGAGGACTTCTATAAGAAGAGACAAGAAAAATCATAGAGGTTCAGTGACTCTTATTTACTTGGAGGAATTAAAATGCTTCCCCTTCATCCTATAAGGGAAATCCTTGAGAAGTTTGCAGACTGTCACCATCTGTTCAGCAAAACATGCATCAACATAATATTTTCCACATGTTACGTTTTTTTAATTTTGAAAACAGAAATTAATCTTTTCCTAGCCAAATGTTTTACTATAACCATTGCAAAGAAAATTAGGTAGAAGCTCTCTGTTTGGATCCCACTCTCCCTACCCACACCCAGCACCAAATCAATTCTTTGCATTTTCTATGGCAATGTATGGCTTAAAGCTAAGAAGAAGCTAGTAATTTGACTTTTTTTCAAAACATAACAAGTCTGTATTTCCTAAGTCTATAGAACTGCTCTGAAGCCCATCTTTCACGTAGTTGCAAAGCCCTATCTCTCCATTTTCCTCCTCAGAACCTCATAGTGACTTCCATCAACAACTTGATCAAGGCCAAGTTAACTATCACCACTTGGGTATCCACTCTTGGCTATACCATGGCAGCCAGCCACCCCTTTCCCTACTATCCTTCTCCCGCCACCACTCCTCTGACTGATGCACTCAGAAACCAGGCCTAGAAGTCAATGTAGTCGGCCAGCTAGTGCTTACCAAGCCCCAGCTCTATGCCCAGCACCATGCAAGGGACAAAAGGACATGGACAAACAATGCTAGACATACTTCCTACCCACAGAGAGCTCACACACTTGTTGGGAAGAAGCTAGAACTACTAGAGGATAAGACAATAAAAAACATCCAGTGTGACATGGTAAAAATGATGATGACAGCAATGATGATGGTGATGATCATGGTGATCGGTCAGGATCTCAAAGTTAACTCCTTTATTTCATCTGTGCCTTCTCTTGCAAGTTTCTAGACATTGGTTGGCCAGAGGAAAATTAACTTTTAATCTTGTCTGGTTTAATGTGTAGCCTGATCCAATAATTTTGATAGTCCCTTTAAGTAAGACTCAGCTATGTATGCCCATTTTCCAAAATGGTAAAATCTTAGAAGACAGTTGTCTGTCCATTTAGCTGGTTTTGTGTAGCACTGAGCAAATCTTGGTCCATCTATGACCTTTGATAATATTATTGTCTCTCCAAAAACTAGATTTATTTCTACCTAACTGCAAGTCCCATAAAGAAAACACTGAGTGATGTGCTTATAAAATACATGTAGAGCAGGCATCATTATTTTTAAACAAGTAAACTGAGGCACAATGAGTTCAGCAATACTTTAGAATAATTGATATGAGCTGAGTGTGTCACTCCAAAATTCATATGTTAAAGTACTAACTCCCAGTACCTCAGAATGTGACTGTATTTGGAGATAGTCTTTAAAGAGGTAATTAAAATTAAGATGAGGTCATTCAGGTGGGCCTTAATCAGTATCAGTGTGTCCTTCTAAGAACAGGAAATTTGAACACTGATGGGCTCAGCGGGAAGACCATGTTAAGAAACAGGGATATGACAGGCCATCCACAAGAAGAGAAACCTCAGAACAAACTGACCCTGGCGACACCTTTATCTCAGATGTCTGGCCTCCAAAATTGTGTTTAAGCCACTTAGTCTGTGGTGCTTTGTCATGGCAGCCCTAGCAAACTAATACAATAGGCAGCCTCTAAAAACAGCCCTCTCTGATCAGCATAACATAAAGATAGGGATTTTAGTCTGTTCTTCCACTGGTATTAGCTCTTTTACATACTTCAACACTGTCTGGCATAACAGATTTTAAATAACATTTGTTAAACTCATGAGTGAACATTATCCTTTTAGTTAATTCAAGATATAATTTTAATGCACTTTACCAACCAAAATAGAAAATTAAACTGCAAAAGTAACTTCCTCATTTTAAAAAATTCTACACTTATATGCTAGGTAACTTCTGATAATTGTTAAAAATTTTTCTTTTAAGGCCAAAATAGTAATAAGCCACAAAAGTCATTATTTCCACAAATGTTAAGCATTAGCTTTCTTGGAATAAAAGCATCAAATTATGGAGAGGTGACTGATACAAGTATTTTATTTGAATTTTCATGTATGTTTCTATAGCCAGAGTCCTCCTAAGATTCAGTGCCTTGTTTGCTTTTTTTCCTATCATCTCATTGATCTCTTCCAAGTCCTGGTAAAGTTGTCAGAAGTACAGTTTTCCCCATTTTATAAATGGAGAAAATAAACAGGCAAGTCAAGGAATGTTATTCAGTATTGCAAAGCAGGCTCAAAGCGAAGGCATTTAAACCAGATGAAAACAATGAGGCATATGCACTTGGGAGAGGGAGGGGCAAGGAGGGGAGGAAGGAAATGAGGAGGAACACAGTCTTTGTCCCCCCACTCCACCCATGAGTGCGATCATATCTAGAGCCCAGCGATTTAGAATCCAAAAGGATTTGGTTCCAGAAGTATCTCCAGGATCTAATTAGAAGGCCTTGACCTCTATGTAGGCAGCCCAATTCATTCATTCATTTATTCACTCATTCATTCAGTAACTACTCATTGAACACCTACTATATGCAAGACACTCTTGTAGGCTGTGTTGTACACTATCTTGTAGTGAACAAAACAGACCAAAACATCCCTGCCCTCACAGGGCTTACATTCCAGGGGTGGAGACAGAAAAATAAAAATGATAAGTAAGTAAAACATATAACATGTTAGATAGTATTCAGTGCTAAAGAGAAAAAACAAAAGTGGGATGAAGGATATAAAATGTGAAAGATGGGTTGAAATATTAAGTTAGCCAAGAAAGGTCTCATGATGATGAGTTAGGAGGCTGACTGCATGAGAAAACATTGAAACACTTTTTTTTTTTTTTTTTTTTGTGGTACGCAGGCCTCTCACTGTTGTGGCCTCTCCCGTTGCAGAGCACAGGCTCCAGACGTGCAGGCTCAGCAGCCATGGCTCACGGGCCCAGCCGCTCCGCGGCATGTGGGATCTTCCCAGACTAGGGCACGAGCCCGTGTCCCCTGCATCAGCAGGCGGACTCTCAACCGCTGCGCCACCAGGGAAGCCCTTTTTTTTTTTTAAAGAAGATGCTGGGGGTAGGAGTTTATTAATTAATTTATTTATTTCTGCTGTGTTGGGTCTTCGTTTCTGTGTGAGAGATTTCTCTAGTTGTGGCAAGCGGGGGCCACCCTTCATCATGGTGCGCGGGCCTCTCACTATCGCGGCCTCTCGTTGTGGAGCACAGGCTCCAGATGTGCAGGCTCAGTAGTTGTGGCTCACGGGCCTAGTGGCTCCATGGCATGTGGAATCCTCCCAGACCAGGGTTCGAACCCGTGTCCCCTGCATTAGCAGTCAGATTCTCAACCACTGCGCCACCAGGGAAGGCCTGAAACACTTTATCTTCTCAAACAGTATCCTGAATTCTTAGATTCCAACAGCTCGGCTTCCATTCACAACTCCATTCTTTATTTATGTGTGAATTTGAGCAAATTTCCCAAGTTTTCTGGGTCTCAATTTCTTTATCTGTAAAATGAAAATTATACTTAACTTGCAGAATTATAAGGAGTTAAGGCAATATAGATATATTGCATTATATATAGATATAGATATAAATATATACTTCTCAAGTGCCTAAAACAGTGCCTGACATATAAGAACTCAATAAATATTAGGTTTTGTAATTGCTTTTTTTTACTAGTAGTCTTCCTACAACTTGATTTGAACATTGTAAAAATGAGACTAAATGCAGACCATCTCACTGGATTGTTGTGGAAATCAGATGAGATAAGATGTATAAAGAGCTCTTGGAGGCTGGATCACAGTAAGGGCTAAATATATGCCTCTTGCTCTTGTTATGGTTGTAACCAGATAAAATTTTTATTTTCTTAACAACTACAACAGCTTTCCTCTTGGAAAAGTAGCCTTTGGGAATAGAAAGTGAGATCCTAAGGGCATGGATATGTGTCTACAATAATTTGAGCAAAGAAGAAAGGAGAGCTAGTTAAGCTGCTCTGCATTTGAAAACAAGACAGTGGGAGATTGGGAGAAAAATGGGAAGAAGGAGGGAGGATCCAAGGAGCTGTTGTGAGGCTAGGGACTTTACAGGGTGAGGGAACTGGACACATTCTCTAAGGATACATTGGTGCAAAAACATTTTACACATAGGGATGCGTGAAATTTAACTAGAAATTATCTGTTTTGTTGCAGCATGAACCCTTCTTTGGCCTGCTCATGCCACTAAAATCTGTAGTAAAGCCAATTATACTTACAAGTGCTTTGTATGAATAAATAAGTCTTTTGTACAAATTGGGAAGGGTTCGGTGAGCCAGAAGTGATCATGAAAATATGAACTCCACAAGAATTTGGAGAAATCCTAGAAAGAACTTTGGGCTTCTATAGGGAATGGATGAGACCTTTGGGACAATCCTACCTAGTCTCTGACATCTGGATGACAATATTAGTAATAACGACCACAGCATTAGAAGGGTGTGTGTGTGTGTGTGTGTGTGTGTGTGTGTGTGTGTGTGTGTGTGTGTGAATTTTGGTGGTGGAAGGGAGTGGACATTATAGGAACCTTATGTAAGGAACAGCACCAAAAATGGAGGAGAGCTTAAACAAGCTTTATTTGGGAACGCTTCCGGGTGAGGTTCACTGGTCCAAGAGAAAGGGGCCAGACAAGTCGCGCCTGGGTGTGGGCGCGAACAAAATTTATAGGGGCGGACGCAGGGGAGGTACTTGCTGTGTGAAGCAGCCCTTTTTTGGTAATCTCTCGGGTGTTGTGGCAATGTCAGGTGTCGGTTGCATCAGCCTTAGAGCCGTTGGTTCCGCCCCTCGGGAAGCTGGAAGACCGGGGCTGAATGGTGTGGCAATGTCGGGTGTCGGTTGCATCAGCCACTTTGGCGGGGGTTCCCTCTGGCTCCCTGGGCCCTTCCCCGGACCTGCTGGCCTTACACCTTACACAGTGGTGGGGGCCGGTCAAACAGTCTCTGTTAGTCTTTTGTCTGAGGCTGGAGCTTGAAGTCCACAGGGCAGGTCATCAGAATAAGAAGGTAAGATAGAACGTCGGGGTAAGCAAGTACAATCTGGGACCCACAAGGGCAGGGACAGACTGGAACCCTTGTCAGTGATAGCTGCCTCTAGTCTTGATGATGTAGACATCCTGCCTGAAGAAGCCAGGGACCTTTGTCACAGAACTAAATACACATGTGGCCCAAGAGGCAGAGAACTTTATGGAGGATCCCCAGGAAGGTGGCTGCTGCCTGGTGCCAATGAAGTAAGCCAACAGATAGCAACAGTGCCTGCCAGTGTGAGCTACCATTGTTTCACTTTCAACCTCCAAACCTATTGAAAACATGTTTTTTGTGGCCCATCCTAACCAGACACATTCAGAGAAGGGATTTCTCAGAAACATAATTCAACCTAGCCACGTTAACATATGACAAAGCTGCCACACTAATAATTCTCACTACAGCCTGAGCTAGATACTTCATCCCCATTTTCAATTGAGAAAAATGAGATTTGTGTGAGGGTCCATAACTTGCCTGGAGTCACAGAGCTAGCAAATGGCACAGCCAAAATTCCAGATGCCTCTACGTTGCCTAATTAGACATATTAAATAACAGTGGTCCAAATGGGAATAGTGATTTAATAGGTATCCCCAAAGGAAGCCTCCAGTATTATTAATTTTTATAATAATCCCTTACAAATGTAAAACACCGTACTTTTCAGTATTGTTTCTTGTAAACTTTTCCTCTGGATCCTCAGAACACCACTGTGGAAAAGGTAGGTGTTTATCACCTACATTATACAGATGAGCAAATTAATTCTTATATAGACTTTTCCTAAACCACACAGCCAGTGGCAGAGGCAACTCTGGAATCCAAGTCTCCTGACTTAACCCATAATTCCAGAGCCCCAGTCAATTAAAAGTAACTGGCCAGAGGTGACAAATGAGACGAGAAGGAAAGGAAAGATGATAAAAGACCATAAACAACAGTAGATCTCGTGGGAATTCTGTTAAAAAAATTTTTAAACACTTGGCCACAGACCTGCTCCTTGTCTAGCAAATGAATTTACCCACTTCTTCCTTAACCTCATCTCTATCCCAGTAATAGTGAGAACCAAACAATTCCCCATTACCTGACATGGTTTGCCATGTCCCAGCACTAGATTCTGAGTCCTGCTGCGTTCTGAGGATGGGAGGTAGGCACTGAGTCCATCCAATTTAGGTAGAATCAATGGTGTCATCTGTGAAAGGAGTCAAAATCCCATCTACATATTGCAAAAAAAACAAAAAACTGTAGTTCTCTCTTGTCCAGACTTCAGGAGAAACTCAGCTATGTTGAATGTTGTAGCTAGATATTATTCATTCCTTCTACAGATATCTGTGGAATTTCTATCATGGGTAAGCAGAGTGTAAGGCACTCTGCGGGCACAACATGAATCAAACATAGATTCTGCCCTCAAGGAACTTACAGGAAATAAATGGGTGAGACATGAGCATAAATCTATGTACCATTCAGATACCATTAGAGAATCTGTAGATCAAGTGCTATGGGAGTTCAGTTAGAGATCGTTTCTTCTGGTTGGGGATAATAAAGGGAGCCTTTGTGGGGCTTGAAGATAGTGTCTAAAGAAAGCAGCTTCGAAAACATGGAGTCCTTTAGATTAGCAGGAGCATGGGCATGTGAGGATAAGTGGGAAACACAGTTAGAAGGGAGGGTTGGGAGTAGTAGGAAATAAAGTTAGAAGGGTAAATTGGAGCCAGATGGTAGTGGGCCTTGAAAATCTAGATAAGGAATTTGAAATTTAGGTGTGGACAACTGAAGTTCTCAAAGAGTTTTGGGAAAACTTGAAACACTTCGGTTAACTCTAGTTTGCAAAGTTTGAAGAAAAGCAAATCTCAACTTATTTACATTTAACCATTTTCTCTCCGAATTAAGTGTCATGGAATAAATAGATATGATTAATTATTTTTAATCAAAGGTAATGTATTAACTTGGCAATTATCCCTTCTGATTAGTCCCACATCCTCAATGATGAATGCCTAGGTTTGGATAGAGAATTCAGAAGAGGCAAGGAAGGGAAAATGTCCTGTTGGTGACTAGATCCAATGCTCAGCTTAACTTGCTCAAACTCCAGGATAGTACTGCTTTGTTGTCTTCAATTATTGTTTTCTATAAGCTGATGGCCCTTAATTGGAAGAGAAATCCCTAGTCCATCTGTAAGTTCTAGTACAGGGAAAATAAAAACAGACAAATCAGTACCTAATTTTCTGATGGAGAGAATTCATTACAAGGACGGTTGCCTCTGGAAGTAGCTCAACAGGAATCACATCAAGTCTTTTCATTTCAATGACTAGGAAAATGAACAAACCTAGGCGAGACAGCTCATGAAATTACCCATCCCTGCATCATGCAGCAGTCATATGATAATGTCCCAAGCTATGGTGACTGCATAATACTCATATGAAACTTCATTCTCATGGGAGAGAAGAAATCAAGTCATTACACTGTCACTGTTGCCTAATAAAGATTTCACCGTCTGAGACTGAAAGAATGGGGGAAACTTTTCATTGTTCCTTTAAATATACATTTCTTTTTAAATTTTTTAAAATTAATTTATTTATTTTTGGCTGCATTGGATCTTCGTTGCTGCGCATGGGCTTTCTCTAGTTGCAGCGAGCAGGGGCTACTCTTCATTGTGGTGCGTGGGCTTCTCATTGTGGTGGCTTCTGTTGTTGTGGAGCATGGGCTTTAGGCATGCGGGCTCAGTAGTTGTGGCTCGAGGACTCTAGAGTGCAGGCTCAGTAGTTGTGGCGCACGGGCTTAGTTGCTCCGTGGCATGTGGGATCCTCCCAGACCAGGGCTCGAACCCATGTCCCTTGCATTGGCAGGTGGATTCGTAACCACTGCACCACCAGGGAAGTCCTAAATATACATTTCTATGTGTATACAAATACACAAGTATATTAAACATATTCTTATGTTTTATTAAACATGTTATATTAACATAATAGTATTTTATATTATTTTTAATTAAAATAACTTTCTTCATGAAAAGCAAAAATTACCCATTCCCAATAACACATTCCACAGACCAAAGAGCAAATATCCAGTTGTCCAAATTGCTCATTTTTCTAGAAAAAATAGTTTACGACAGTCAGTTACAATACAAATGATGATAATGACATACACATTTTCACACATTTAGTTATTAATTTTGGCTAAAACTACTTTATAACTACCATTGTCGTCTTTGACCGGCATGAAGAGGCAGGCAAAGAACCCCAAGTACTGGTAGCCTGGAAAATTCTCCAAGTGAGGAAGGAAAGGTGAAAAAGCAGAGGTGAGAAACTCTGGACCAGCCAGACCAGCAACCAGAGAGTGACAGAGGGTTCCATCCTCTCCACTCCTCACCACCATTACTCCCCACGAGCAAACAAACCCCTTCTCAATTCACCTTTTAAGCTTTTATTTAGTCTTTACTATTATTCTCCTGATATGAATACTATTCTCTATCTAATGAATCCTTCTTATCATGCAAGTACAACTAACTGAATTCAGAGAACAATCAAATGAAAACAGAAGTCTCCCTCCAGCAAAACTGTTGAAAACACATTCCTTTAAGGTTAAAATTAAACAGCTTCCTCTGACTTTTTTTTACCCCATGGCAGCAAACACTGGGTCTGTCTCAAGCCTTCCCTGGTCACCCTGCACATTTATACTAGCTCAGAGGCCTCCAAGAGGCAAGTAACAAGCAGAATTTAAAAGGAACAAATGATCCACAGCCCCAGCGCTTTGTTTCTAGGAGCAACTGGTGTCCACTTCCAGAATCTCTAAGGCTGTAAATGATAGGGGAACTGTGTGGTCCAGAAAAAAATACGTGTGGGCCAGAACGGCTTGTCATTATTAAATTTCCCTACTGGGCCAACATACTGCCTCCTCGCAGTTTACCAAATTTTGCCTAACCTCATCCACATTTAAAAGTCTGTGGAAAAACAGGAGAGCCTTTCAGGGGGAAATTCATTCATGTTTGGATTCAGGCAGACTGAGGAACCTTTAATAGCACTGTCATTATCCTGCAGGGCACACCACAGAGCAGCCAGCGAGCTCTCTCTCAATGGACTTGAAATTTCCTCTGGAATTTACAGAGCAGAAACCTTAAACACACATCGCCATAAGAACCAGATTACATAATGTCTCCATCACCCTCCTGACAGCTACAATTATGAGTCAATCCCTGGTTTAAATATGAAACCGGAAGCTCCATGTTTCCCCTCTGACTATGTGGCAGGCTAAGTGGGGCTTTCTGGGTCTGTCAGTATGGAGATCTGAGCTGCTCCCACAGTCACTAATTTAGCATGAGACCAAATGATGGGGTAACTAAAAGCAGTGCTGCAGAGACCCACTCCAGGACCAGATGTTCTCCTTGTTTAACCATTGCCCACATAAGGAACAGAAATAGTGCCCCCCCCCTTTAATTTTTCCTTTTCTTTATCCTTCCCAGCTAATTTCCGGCTTCTGATCTTTCAATCCCACAAAATAAAATAAAAATAAAAGCCCCATTACCAAAAGATGACATGTTATTGAACACATGCCTGTAAGTTGTAATGTGCCCTGTAGTCTCCTCTTTGTACTTCTTGAAGCCTTCGAAGCTCAGAAGATTTAAGTTGCCCTGGCAACCTCACAGGACTAACAGCTCTAGAGAGCCCCACCTAGCTGCAAGGACACGAATTTGAGTCAACACAGGCCACTCTGGCACTTAGTAGCCTAGAGACTAGTGAATAGCATTGCTTTTTGGTTTCTTAGGAGCCAAAGACTGGCTGAATGAGGCATCCCCTCCCCTTTTATTGCCAAAAAAGCAGGACAAATAAAAGTCTCCACCCTAACTTCTAGAGTGCACTAGCTAAGAACGCCATGGATCGTGTGGTAAATAAAGGAGAGGTCTTCTCTTCATTTTTCTGGCTGCTGGACAAATAAGACAGAAAAAAAGGGAAGTTGAGCTAATAATTTAAATCTTTCAAAAATGGAAAGGCAGTATGTGATATAGCTACTCCAATCTAACAGATTAGATGAACTAGCTTTCATATGTCCTTTGGGATCCAGGATCTGGTCACTGTCTAAAGTGCAGGCTTCCCTAGCATTAAAACACCAGAGACTGTAATGACTATCTTGCAAATCAAGAGAATAGCGACGCAATTGTAATTCCATGGTTTGTGACCATGGACAAGCCACTTTTACCTCTCTGAAATAATTTCTTAATCTGCACTAGGGAATGATAGTTTTTGCTTTCTTCTCTTTAGGTACTTATCTCTGCAAACTTCAATCTCACCAACTATTTCTAGGTGTGTGCAGTTCTAGGTTTTTAAAATAAAAGTTATTACCAAATCCTGAGGATTTCCAAATAAATAGGTATAGTCCTTTAAAAACTAAATACATCTAAATGTATGAGACATGACTGTTCACATGGCATTATTGACTCTATCAATGTAATCAGATAAGAACCTCCCATTCTGGCCTTCAACGATCCATTTGGATCATTAATTATCTGGTAGAGTCAGGTAGGTTGATCCAAGTCACTCCCTATTAATGACCCAATCTGAAATAAGGATAAAGCTGCTCTAAAAGAAATACTGTAAGTCAGAAGGAAACAGAAATACTCAATAATTTGGAGAAAATTCAGGAGTTCTGTAAAGTGAGGGACACTGCTACTGTTACTGTATATAACTTTTGTTCTATCCGAGAATCATTTCATATGTGGGATTTGATGTGGGTTGTGCCCACCTGGCTAAATAGACAGTAAGAAACAGTCTGAAAAGAGTCTCAACTCTCAGGGATGATATCCACATCAAAACAAAATGCAACCCAGAATGACAGCTAGGCAGGGCCACATGACAAGAAATAAAGTATGTTGGGCATACTGTACCCTGACACAAACAAGGAATCACTGAGTTTCCATCTGTAAACTGGACTTTATATTTCTCACTATCCTGATTGGGGTGTGTGTGTGTGTGTGTGTGTGTGTGTGTGTGTGTGTGTGTGTGTGTGTGTGTGTGTGTGTGTGTGTGTGTGTGTGTGTGTGTGTGTGTGTGTGTGTGTGTGTTAAGGAAGTTTGGGGAGATGAGGGAAACATCCATTTGTTTATGTCAGTGTTACTTCAGTGGTATTTCCTGCAGATACCTGGAGCTGTATTTGGAGTAGGATGTCCTCTACTGTCTCATTTATGAGCTTCCTCATTTGGATGCAAAAATGTACTGGTTTTTACTGAATGGGAAAAATATTCATGTATTCAAGCCCTCAGAGGAAAACACTCAAGTTAGAGGTTTAAAGAAGGCCCAACATAACAAGAACCATGGAGACATATTTAGATCAATACATAAGAAACAATGATGGCCATCACACATAGCCACTGTGCCTTACTGTCCCATATCCATGGGATGTTTAAAGAATGAATGATCAACTCTGTACCTTTGCAAACCTTTGCAAATATAAAACGTGATTCAAGTTTGCCAGTATTAACTATCCACTCAGGGAAAAAGAATGACTCCTCCACATCAGTGCCCCACTCTGCCTTGGGTCATTTCAGAAAACATTTGCAGCATGTTTTTGAGCTCAGAATGTTTTCCTGCCGTTTCCTTCAAACTTCTACTTGGCCAAGAATCCCCGATACCCACTGAGCTCCTCCTATTTCTTGTTTACATTTTAAGTGACAGAAAACGGCAACAAGGTAGTATTCTTTATATACCACTTTGTTGCCCACTTACGATGGTCAGGGGCTGCTCTGGGGACAGGGGATGCCGGAATAAAAGACAGTTCCTGTCCTCAAGGAGATATATTCTAGTGGAAACAGACATAAGACTATTAACCCTAGTAATAAGTGGTACAAAGGCAACAAAACAGGAACTGTACGATATTTTTACATCGACGTTTACGGCAGTTCCAGTCCCATACATCTTCCACATGTGCCAGGAGATAAGGTGCTCACCTCCAATTTAGAAAGAATTCCACCAGCACCCAGAGCTTTATGGTATCAGTTATCTGGCCTTTTTATGTTCATTTTAACAGATGAAAAATATTAAACTCAGAGAGGCTATATGGGTTTTCTGGGGCCACACAGTTGTCTCAATGGAGGAAGCAGGGAAATCTTAGAGAATAATCCTAGTATCAAATAACTGTCGCATCCAAGAAGGTCAAAGTTTTCAGGTTACATCATTTTACTGTGATCAGTTCTGGACCTGCGACATAGCCCACTCCACCTCAGAAAATGGAAAACCAGGAGAAATGACCTCAGAAAAACTTCCTCCTCCAAACGCAATTTCTTGTCCGCCTAAACCTTTACAGCAGGGCAGGTGCTGTGAGTCGTACCAAAGAGCCTTTCAAAGCAGGAACTCCGGCCTGCAGGTCGGCCTGGATCTTGTCCAAATTGGGTTCCACCCACGGTGAAAACCAATCTGTTTATGGGTGCGCCTTTACGATGTTACAGAACGTCTGCGAGAGACGGGGCTCCAGTTCCCGCCTGCTCTCTAAGTCGCCCGCCCCACAAAGGTGCACACACAAATACGCTCGAGACAGAAAAAAAGCTGGACGGGCCTTCGCTCCTCCCAGGCCTGCAATGAAATGGGCTTTAATTGCATCAAAGGGCTCTTCTCAATGGGGTTTCAGAGCCGCGAGAGAAGCGTTCCCAGCGAGGGCTCCTTTCCGGCTTGCCAGCATTCCTCCGCTCAGCGAAGGGAAGGGGACGGGGCTCCTTCGGGAGGCCCGCAGGCTCATTTCCATTCCGCTCGCATACAGCCTCCGTTGTGCGGGCCGAGCCTGCCGAGGGCAGCCGCGGCTGCCGGCGAACAAAGCCCCATTCATCCCCGGGGCCGGCTTCCTCCCGGCCGCGCGGCCGCAGATGGGCTGGCCCCGGCAGGCCATCCAGAGACCCGGGCGCGCGGCCCGGGCGGGCGCGCACAGACCCCAATTCAGGAGGCCGGCTCTGGCCAGGGCCACCCCGGCTTCTATTTCGGCAGGCTCCGCAAGGAGGATCCGCCGAACCCCGTTTTCATTTCAGGGCGTGGGATCTGCGGACACTGAGTCTTTTCAGGGTGGAAATCCTGAGTTTACTCACGGCTCGTTGAGAACCAAGATGTCAGTTTCCACGGCCCTCTCCCCGGCTCCGCCACCCCTGCCCCTCTGGATGGTACGGCCCAAAGTTCTCCGAGTTGTGAGAGGACTTTGTTTCTCGTCCGCGGCCTCTGAAATCCCGACGAAAGGGTCACTTCCTGACTTTTGTGTCTCTTCAATCCAGTGCCTTGAAAGTTCTTACCCTCTTGTTGTGACTAAGTACATAATTGCAAGCCTTCAACGTTAACTTTTTTCAGAACTTAAACATTCCTCTAGGTTGAAGTTTGGGACTGTGGCTTCACAACAAAGACCACTGTTTTTCCTCCCCCATCTCACTCCTGGGAAAAAGAAAAACAGAAAAGAGAACGCACTTGTTCACCGCCCCAGTTTACAGCCATCAAGCACATTTCCTCTGCCCCACATATTAGACCAACAACAGGTTAATGCCACGGAGAGCTCTAACGTCAAATAAAAGGGTTGCAGCCTCACTTAACTCCCAGGCAGCTGGTGGGGGGTGGGGGCGGGGAGCTAGGGCTTGACTCCTAGTCCACAATCTAAAGCAAAAACAGGCTCCAGATCCACATTCCTATGATGTAGATGAAACAGGGAATGGCAGAATCAAAGAACACCAGATATAGGAAGACTTATCAACCCTAATCCATTCATTTCACAGATAAGAAGCAGATAAGATCTGGGAGGGGAAATGACTTGCCCACCCTCAAAAGGAAGCTGGTTCATCTTAGTAAAAATTGCCCTCAAGCAAACTTGCAAAATAACACTAAAAATAATTTTCAACAAGAAAAACTCCAAGAAAAATTATTGTTCAAAAAAATATATTTGGTGTCTTCTTTTTTCCTCTGTGTCAGAAGGGGCCTCTCCTTGGGTTGGTGGGGGAAAGGTGAGAACCCAGGTTTGAAATGAGGATTAGAAGAGAATCTTCAAGTATTTTCGGAAAGAACGCTCCCTGTGTTTCTTTTACTCCTTGCATTTTGAACATTGCTGACCTCCCTCCTTAAAGTAAAATATTGCATCCTTGATGTGGTTAAAAAACACAACAAAATAAAAACTGGTTACTCACCACTTTAAGGCTCCTTTCCTCTCACTGGAGAAAACCTTCAGCATCTTCAAATGGTGATAGGGTTACTTTGCTGTGGTTATTTGTGAAGGTACAAATGAATCAGTAAACACACAGAAAGAGAGAGTGTGCTGTGGCGTCCCAGGCACTATTCTAAGCACTTGATATACATTACCTTATTTAATCCTCACAGTAACCTCTGAGGTTTACTATTAGTCTTACTCTCATTTTACAGAAAAAGAAAACAAGGCTGGGAGAGGTTAACTGTAACAAGATCACAGAATGTTAAGTGGGCAAGCAGGGAAGCCTGATGCCTGGGCCTGATCTCTTGCACACTAGGCTTTACTGAAACTTTATGAACAAACACACAAGATCACACCCTGGGCACAGACATCTGGAGTTGGAAGCCTGGGAAGCTCCAGCCAGACATAGGTCTTTGTGCTTCTGAAAGAGGCCACACTGGCAGGCCTGAGGGCTATAGGAGGAAGAAGCTGCTTCATCCAGTCCCACTTGGAAAGAAAGACGACCCTTTTGAGGATTTACTAATGTAACACTGAAACTCCCCTTTCAGAATGCAAAATAGTGTAAGTTAATAGTCACTACCTATTGTGAGCGGCCTTGTGATTTTATCTTTTAAGCAATGCTCTGTAAGCTTACGACAGTGTCTCAGTGTGCCGTGTCAAACAAAACTTGGGTTCGAGTCCAGATCTGCTATTTCCAAGAGATGAGACTTTGGGAAATTTATTTAAACACGATAAACCTCAGTTTCCTCATCTATAAACTGAAGAAAATAAGAACAGCTACCTCATTTGGTTGTTATGAGGATTAAATGAGATTTTCCATGTAAATTGTTCACTGTAGTCTTTATCCTACACTCAGTATTTGTATGAATCCCCGTAGACTAGGTTTAAAAAAATCTTAATTCTAACAACATAGATTTATTTCTCACTCACTCTCTATATATGTCCATTCCAAGTTAGCTGGAAGTTCTGTTCCATTTCTCTTCACTGATGAAGTATCTGCCATCTCAAACCTTGCCAGTTGTTATGGCACAGGGGACAAGAGAGCATTGGAAGGTAATTACTCTGGTAATAAAATGCTCAGCCTGGGAGTTACACGCATCACTTTCCCTTATAACTCATCAGCCAGAACTAATACACTCCCTCCCATCTCACAACCCAACTACAATAAGGCCAACAAGTACAGTCCTACCATGTGCCTAGAATGGGGGAGGAGGGGGACTGAAAATACATGGTGACCAGCACTAATGACTTCATCACGCTCAATAAACAAATATTCTTCTTCCTTAGGGTAGCAAATACTAGTCCATTTTTACAACTTCCAAATGTATAGGTAGTCTCTGCATTTTTTAAAATAATTTTTATTGGAGTATAGTTGATTTACAGTTTTGGGTTAGTTTCTGCTGTACAGCAAAGTGAATCAGTTATACATATACATATATACACTCTTTTTTAGATTCTTTTCCTATATAGGTCATTACAGAGTATTGAATAGAGTTCCCTGTGTTATACAGTAGGTTCTTATTAGTTATCTATTTTATATATAGTAGTGTATTTATGTCAATCCCAATCTCCCAATTTATCCCTCCCCCCGCTTTCCCCCTTGGTAACCGTAAGTTTGTTTTCTACATCTGGGACTCTATTTCTATTTTATAAATAAGTTCATTTGTACCATTTTTTTAGATTCCGCATATAAGCAGTATCATATGATATTTGTCTTTCTCTGTCTGACTTCACTCAGTATGACAATCTCTAGGGCCATCCGTGTCACTGCAAATGGCATTATTTCGTTCATTTTTATGGCTGAGAGTCTCTGCATTAAAGAGCTGCTTTAATGCAGAAGGCACTGTAATCTCAGGAGTCATGTTTTGATACGATTCAACAGTAGCTTCTGGCTGCACCAGGGTGCAGAGGTGTTCTGCTTCTTAGGAGCTCCACCCTCCCATAAAAGGAAAAAAAAAAAAAAAACACTTAAAGTGCTCCACTTTGACATACCCAACTTGGAGTTCATCGTGAGAGGGAGCAGAAAATATGCTATGTGAATAAGAGCAAACACAAGTTTTGACCACAAAACTAAGAGAGTATCTAGGAAAGATGCTGTAGTGACAGGGAGCATCATGGGTATTCTCTTTCTCACACACATCAGATTGGCCCAGCTGTGTCTTGTGGAAATGATTCTTAACCTCTCCTCAACATTTCCCAAGTCATTTCAAATGAACTTGCCTTTGTTTTCTGAACAATTCAAACCTCATCTGGAGTTAATTTAACACATGCCTTGCTGATTGACTGACCTACATGGAAATGTTCATCTACTTCTCTCTTTTTTGACTTCTGCATATATTCAATCTCAGATTATTGTATTATTTGGCCATTCCTCTACTGCTGGGTATTTTAGATTGTTACTGATTTTTTAATGTTATAAATACTAAAAATAGCACTAAAGTGAATATTATGATACATTAAATTCTATCTGCATATATAATTCTCTCTTGAGGCTGGAATAACTAGGTAAAATTGTGTGAATTTTGCTGCAGAAAAGCAATCTGACCCATGTGATAGCCTTTACCTCTACTTGTAGAAACACAGAACATAGGGAGGAGCTGCTGTAGGAAACTGCCTAATTATTGGCATCATGGGAATTCCCTGGCTCACCAGCCTCAGGGATGACAGTGGGACCAAATTCTTCATTGTAATGTATAAAGTGGCCTGGTTTAAAATAATGATTTATATAGGATTGTGTAGCAACAGAGAAGAATGTTGCTACACAACATTAAGCAAAAAAAGGAAACACTCCGATTACAACCATATTTTTTTAATGACTATGAAAAGGATTATTGAGGACTACATAAAAAGTATCTCTGTTGGGCTTCCCTGGTGGTGCAGTGGTTAAGAATCCGCCTGCCAACGCAGGGGACACGGGTTCGAGCCCTGGCCCAGGAAGATCCCACATGCTGCGGAGCAACTAAGCCCATGCACCACAACTACTGAGCCTGCACTCTAGCTCCCTCAAGCCACAACTACTGAACCCACGTCCACAACTACTGAAGCCCACGTGACTAGAGCCCATGCTCCACAACAAGGGAAGCCACGGCAATGAGAAGCCTGCACACTGCAACAAAGAGTAGCCCCCGCTCACTGCAACTAGAGAAAAGCAACGAAGCAGCAACAAAGACCCACCGCAGCCAGAAACAATAAATAAATAAAATAAAATAATAAAATAAATAAATTTATAAAATAAAAAAAAGTATCCCTGTATGAAGACAAGAGGAACAATTTTTTCCTTTAATATTCCAGAATTTTAGACTATGGTTATATTGATTTATAATAATTTTAAAAACATAAGTAGAGCGAGGGACACATCTGATGAGAATGCTAGCTAGGAAAGCTGTGTAGCAACTGCTCTTTTAGAAGTTCCTGAGCCAGCCCCAGTTGCCTGGATGTGGAGGCCACATTTGGGTTCCCCAGGGTTTTCTTGTAGCTGCTTCCTCCCCCTCAAAAGGGGAACCACCCAGGTGGCTAAGCAAACAATGCAATGTACATCACCGCCAGACCTGACCATGAGGCCTCCTGAAGGCCTGAGACCTCCGAGAGAGGGGACTGAACTTGCAGGAGGGTTTCAGAGCAAGAAACCATTTAAAAGAAACAGGAAATGAGTCCCTCAAACCCAAACCATGTGGGAAGACAGGCCACATCATTTAAACAAACCAACAATAATACAAGTCTGTATGAATGCCCTGTTACTCCCACATTCCTGAAAATCATTTGCAGTCCAATAGGGAAAATCTGTTTATTTAACAAACATTTCTTAAGCACCTATGTGGGTCAGGCACTTGGATCATCTTAAGGTTTCAGATTAAATGTGTTAGCCCTCCCAGGACATACATTCTGTGGAAAGAAACGTGCAAATAACTAATCAATCTGGCAGTGGGATAGATTTAATATGAGGCAGCACATGCCTCTATGTTAACAGGAGAGGCAACTGAAAGGGCCCACTAGATTTGGCAATTGCAGAAAAAATTCCCAGGTTAAGGAATGAGAGATAGATGCAATGAGTTGGAGAGGTAAGATGGTATAGACTGAATAAAGACTTGTCTCTCCAGAAGCTTAGCCAACAGGAAAAGAGAAAAAAACAGGATAGGAGCTTAAATTGGAATTCAGGATCAAGGGAGGGTAATTTCGCAGGTAGGAGAGGCCTGAATATGTTTATAGATTAAAAGGAAGAATTCCACATAGAGGAAGAAACTGAAGATACAAGATAGGGGAGATGGGAGGGGATGGCATTTAACACATATTTCACTACTGCTATCTCTTCCTCTTGGAATTTTTACCACATCAACCATAAGTTGCCAAACATTCCTCCCTGTATAAAGAGCTCATAATTTCTAGCTCTTCTCCTTGCCTGTTTTCAGCAGGACATTAGGTCTAAGATTCTATCTTATGTGAATCCGGCACTTTTAAAATAACAATGATCTTTTAGAATTTATAGATTTTGTCTACCCTAAAAGGCATCAAATTAATAGCTAGCTGATACTTCCCTTTGCCTTCTCTTCTCTCCTCAAGATCTTACCTAAGCATGACCTCAGGTGCCAAGAAACAAAGATGCACTGCAAATCACTGCGTGCAGAGAAACCCATTTACCATAAGTTAGAAGAAAAAAGGAAAGCAGTTATCTTAGGGAATATTATATTTTTCTTTTTGAAGTGTTTTAGTCTTGAGTTACATTTCCTTTTAACCCACTTTAAATTATTTACTCTTTCAAAACCCATTGGTTTATCACAGCTATACATCTGGAGACCAAACGTGGGTCATATAAAAAGAATGAAAATATTAGTTGATAGAAATAGTACTTTTTCTGTTAATTAACTACCTTTTTTGTCCTTCAGTTAATCTCACTCATGCTAATTTCTTAAAAATAGATCTTTAAGTAGAAAAGACAATAATGAGATGAAATCATCCTTTGCAAGGAATTTTTCAAAATTTTTTTCAAATATGAAACTTTCTACAGAATTCTAGTGGTCAAAGGAAATTCTAGGAGACAGGGTCTAGTCAACTTGAATAGCAAATCTTATTTTATCTATTCTCCATCTTTTAGAGATAATGTTAGTCTAAAAACAAACACTTCTTGTTGTGAGCAGTAGATAATCCTTTAGTGCTAACATGTAAGGTATTTATTATTTCACTTTCACTCAAAACCAGCACCCAAACTAGCACTGACAAACTAAGGGGCCATGAAGTCTGGTGTGGAAGCAGACTAATACCATGTCTTTATTTATACCATAATGGTGTTTCTGAAGGGTAAATGGAAAATAAATATTTTCCTTTTAATTGCTTATTGCTTTAAAGTCATCTCTTACTAGATTGATCTTCAATTGACAGTCCCTTAATAATTTAGCCAGATTTTCTCTACCCAGCTTCCTCTTCCATCATTTAGCAAGAAACTGTCAATAAACAAATGTGTAGTACCAGAGAGGCACAAGAGAAGGACAGTATTTTTACAGAAACCCTGCAGGGAGTTGTTTTGCAAAGCAAGAATGCCCTTGTTATGTGAATAACCATCCCATTATTTACTATTTTGTAAAATTTGTTCTTCTATATTATGTTTTTTTAAAACAAAACATTCCTGAATAGAAGAAGCCTACCAGAGTAACCTTCAGCTTTGCCACTTCTGAAAACATAAAAACCAAAATGCAAATTATCACAACAGTACAGTGTAAGGGATTTGGTCAAATTTAATCAAATTAGTCATAAGAAAGAAAATGGAGATACTTCTAGATATTTCTCTATTCATCAAATTTCAGACATTTACAAAGGTCCATTCCTTGACCTTTTCCTCCTTCGATTCTCAAATTTTGCAAGACTTTGTTTACTTTTTGGATCGTTAAGGTCTCCAAGTATATTTTCATAAGAACACATTATGTTATTATTTAAGGATTAAAAGGAGTTCTAGGAGGCCAATATCTAGAACAAACTTAAGAAAAGAAAAGAAAAAGAGTTCCTCTTATACCAGTATATATCAAATGCAATGTATCAAATGCAGTGAGAACCATCTAGGCTGGTTATGGTATCGGAATTCCATTGGGAAATAAATATAGAATTATGAGTATGCTGCTGAATGCTTAGTGATTAATCATTCCCATACAAATGGATATCTCATGAAGTTGAAGACATAACGCTTCTAGGAGGCTTCTAAGAAACATTAACTAAACATCTATTTTGTGCAAGGCACTGTAGGATTCAAAGACAAAGAAGACACAGATTGTGTTTTCTAACCACTCTTTCACCCAGAGCCTGGGTTTTTTTGTTTGTTTGTTTTGTTTCTTTTTGTCATTGTTTTGTTTTTGCTGTTTTTTGGGTTTTTTTTTTTTAAGGTAGCCAAAAGAATAAAAAGACCTTTCCAGAAAAAGGAAAAAGAGGGGCGCTAGTAGGGACAAATCTACTTTATCAAGTGTCATGTAAACAAAAGCATTACTTTTTTTATACAGCTTTTATTTTTTTTATATATTTATTTAATTTATTTATTTTCTTACTAATTTTGGCTGCATCGGGTCTTCGCTGTGGGATCTTCATTGAGGCATGTGGGATCTTTCATTGCGACGCGGGCTCTTCGTTGTGGCTCTTGGGCTTCTCTCTAGTTGTGGCGTGCAGATTTTCTCTCTCTAGTTGTGGCTCGTGGGATCCAGAGTGCATGGGCTCTGTAGTTTGTGACACGCAGCCTCTCTAGTTGAGGCGTGCAGGCTCAGTAGTTATGGCACGTGGGCTTAGTTGCCCTGTGGCATGTGGGATCTTAGTTCCCCGACGAGGGATCGAACCTGTGTCCCCTGCATTGGAAGGCAGATTCCTTACCACTGGACCATCAGGGAAGTCCCCAGAAGCATTACTTTTGAATAGCTTGATGAGCAAGGATTTTTCAAGAGATAAAGACAAAACTTGAAAAGATTGAACGGTTGTTCCTACTGGTCAATCCTGGCATACTATAATCCAAAGGAAGGAATAATGAGTTTAGCTGCCAAGATAGTGACATTTTTAGCCCCTGACACTTAGTAAAAAGACGAACAATAACTCAATCACATTTGGTTCTGTTTATCTCAAAATTCTACCCCAAAACTATTCCAAGAAACCAAAAGGTAACTTTACCTAGGTAGTTCTGTAAACTCACTGAGGAAAGAAACCACGCCCTGAGGTCCTTTTGGTGCCACTGGATTAATGGGAGTCTCTAGATTACTACGCCCTGTTACCCAAATGTCAAGTTGAAATGATTTTGAGACTTGTGTTTCCCTGAGTTAAACTCCAATAAGCATAGAGCCTAGGAACTCTAATTATAGTAGTTTTTATTGAAATACAAACAAGGTAGAGTTTTTAAACTTCCAATAAGTAAAGTGTTAATTCACATGTCTAGAACATTGAAGCCCTCTCTAGAAAACAGACCACCTATCTCAGAAAAGGTATTTTACTCTCTGAAAGTGCTCAGCTCACCTGCTCCATTGAGGACAAATCAACATTATAAAGTCAGCAGGATTGACAGTAAGGACTATTTATTTTGGATGAACAGAAGGCAGGTATCAGTTATTTCACCATCTGGAAGTAACTTGTCTAGAGCAGGATTGGTACACTACAGTCCCTGGGCCAAATCCAGCTTCCCACCTGCTTTTCTAAATAAAGTATTATTGGAACCCAGCCACACTCATTCATTTATGTATTATCTCTGGCTGCTTTTGTGCTATGATGAGTTGGGTAACTGCAACAGAGACCATATGCCTCAAAAACCTAAATATTTACTGTCTGGCTCTTTGCAGAAAAGGTTTGCTGACCCTGGTCTAAAGGAGTGTGAAGGCCTATGTCTATTTGAAATATTACATAAACAATTACACAATCTTTTTAACCTGTGGCTCAAAGAGTATCTGTACCTTTACCCAAAAGAAGAAAAACAATGCAAAACTTAGTCCAATAAACAGTTGTTTCTTAAACTTTTTAATTGTCTGTTCATGGCAGCTGTAGTTAAAAACTGGTAACTCCTTTTCTAACACACTTCAAAACTTCCTCCAAATCACTCCTTAAAAAGCATGGTTAGCCTTCCCGTACCACTCTAGAATTTGAAGAGCCTGATCTACTACTATATATACATATTTTGGTCAAAGTGGTTTCTTCCCACTCTTACTGTTCAGTTCTACTTTTCAACATTTCTCCTTCTATATGAGCGTTTTCCCTCTGAACAATAGATAATATCTCAGCCCACTTAGCTATTATTTCTATCCTTGGATTCCTTTCAGTATATTTGGGTTGGGTTTTTTCCTAGTGTGTCTCTGGAAATGTGCTTTTCTATATTTATTCTGCACATGACTGGTTCAGTGTGCTTCATTTTACTTCCTTCCTAGAAACTATTTTGTTAACAGTGTTTATTTTTTCCTCCCATCCTTTATCCTGTTGTGGTTATTTTCAAGGTGCTACTGATTCCCTGACACCCGAACTGCAAGATAAAGTATGTCAGATCTATTTCTCACAAGGCTTGGCCAAAGGTCACAGGAATCTTTGCTTTTCTTAAGATATTTTCCCTGAAAAATCTGCCTTCTTATGAGTGGTGCTTTCTTACTAGATTCAAACTACATGTTTTACTGAACATCTAATTAGGTTACTTTTCTTACATGTTTTTGGAAATATGTATGGGTATGTGTTGTTATACCAATAAAAATTCCAAGGGATGAAAAAAAGCAGCAAACCCACTTTATATTAAATCATCTAAGTTAAGTGTTATCATGTGCCATTATATGCTAATCAAAATGAAACAACCATCTTTTCTTTAAGATGGAAAATATGGGCTGGACAATGTTCATTTAATGTGCATCCACAAACAGCTGAACAATTGTGCCAAGAGAACATTGATTAATTATTTGATGTCAGCCTGTTCCAAGGTTGTCATTACTAGTGACAGATCACAAGTTTCCATAATCAAAGCTGCCCTTTTCAACATTTTTATTCTGATTTAAATGAAAGCATCAGAGACTTGCTGGTTATACTGATGGCAAGTTGGAAGGGATATCTAATAGGGAAATAAGCACTATGCTGAAATAAACAAGATGAAATTAACAATAATAAATATAAAATTCTATCTTTTAAGTTTTAAGGAATCAATTGTTTAGTATCCTGTTAGGAAGTTATGTTTGTGCATTAACTCATGCCAACAAATGTGTCACAACAGTGCAACTATATAAGCCAAAATTTTAACTGGGTTTAAAAAATTAAAAAATGATCGTTGTGTTCATCAATATTCTGACATTCCTATTAAGATTAGTTGTATTCTGTGATAGAGCAATTCACAAATGTTCCCCTCCCCTCTCCCCGCTTCTTCTGTCTCTTTCTGGGCAAGTGAAAGAAATGCATTTTTCTGTCTTACTGAATTCAGTCCTGGTCATATGATTTGCTTTGGCAAAAAAAAAAAATGTAAGCAGAAATAAGGTATGTCCCTTACTTATGCCAAGAGGGCAAGCCTCAGGCAGAAGATCTAGTATGAGTTTTACCATGTGTTCATTTCCTTCTGCCACTGTGCCCAGCAACCTGTGCATAGTGGCTGCCCTATCTGCGTGGGTGCCAGAGCAAGGATGACAGTGACAACATGGAGTTCCCAGCCAATCCAAAATGGCCATGTGGAATGAGCCACTGAGATTTCAGGTTTGTTGGTTATAGAATCATAACCTAGCCTATTTTCTATTAGCACAGTTGAGACCGCTTCTGGAATATTATGTTCTCATGCTTTAAATCCAGAGGCTGATGTCTAAAATGATAAAAAGACTCCCTTGCGGAAGAAAAATTGGCTTACTGAAAAACACTTCGAAAAGCAGATATAAGTGAAAGTTTGAGTTTATTCAGTGGAGTAGATTTGCAACAAAATGTCTCTCCAAAAATGAAATGGACTGGCTTATCAAGCGTGATAACCGTGCTAAACAACAGAAGTGTTTAAAGAGGAACTAAATGGCCAGAGATCTATGGAAAAAACAAAAGCTTTAGTTTAGCTAAACTTCTAATGTCCCCAGATATTCTGAGATTATAAAACTGAAACAGATCTAACAATACTCATGTCACATTTCCAAGGCTGAAAAACTACAGCCTTATAATATAATATACTGGATGGAAATAAGTACATATATAATTATTTCTTTTTAATAATCATTGCCAATAGCTCTCCCAATGGCTTTCAGAAACCTTGCCTTTCCCACATTAGGGAAAATCCCCAAATAATAGCTTTCAAGCACTGGATGGTTTTTATTGATTTATAGCTCCCTGCTGAGAGATATTTTTACAAAGATTTCTATCACCTCCAAGGTTTTAGGAATGATGGCTTTGGTTTTGTCTCTGACAGATCCTGTAATTTGAAATTAAATACTGTACTTATTTGCTAAAGTTTCTTAGGTAATGAAGTTTCTTATTTCAGAGATTAGTAATAGTCTTAGAAAAAACTAGTCTGCCTCCTGATAAGGAAGCCTAGGGAATGCCCCCACATAGACCTTGAAACATCCTCCTGGTTTTCAAAATGAAAATTCTTGTGCTGATATAATTTCAACTTACCTCCTCCAATGCATTTCAGAAAGATGAACAATCCCAGCTTCTTTACATCCTCTAAGATTTTGATAGCAAAAAAGTGTTGGAAGACTGCATGATTTTTAGACCACAATTTATGTTACGAATATTAGGTTCATTGAAAGCATTAAGACAGAAACATTTAATATTTTGCTAAATCTGTCACTTGTATTGGCATAATTCCATTTACTTTACAATATCCTATTTGCTTCTGGTATTTAACAATACTCTATAACTACTAAAAGCAATAAAAGAAAACTACTGCAAAATTAATAGAAGTCTAAACTCTTTGTACTCTCTGCAATATCCTGGGATCATTTGTAGGATAAATTGCCCAAACACTTCATCTCAGTTTTCTCTTCATATGAAAATATCTCAAGTATCAAAGATTGATAATCTTTTCTTGAAGCAAGCAAAAGCCCCACAAGGAGCCAAGTGGAGGATAGGTCTATTTAAGGAAGCAGGAGGAAATAGACCTTAGATGTGGCCAGATTGACAAAGGTCATCACTAAAGCAATACAGGGCAAAGGTTAAGAACTAGACTCTACAATCAGGCTGACCTGGGTTTGCATCTGTGCTCCCTCATTACTAGCTATGTCAGCTTAGGCAAGTCATTTAACCTCTCTAAATGTCAGGTTCCTTATCTATAAGGTAGAGATAATAATAAGGTAGAGAGTTATCCTGTGAGTGAACTAAGACAATACATTAATCATCTCAGTGTCTCATAGTCACTGTATCAATTACTTATTGTTGTATAGCAAGTCACTCCAAGACTTAGTGGATTAAAGTTTGTTTGTTTGCTCATGATTCTGTGGATTGGCAGTTTGGGCTGGACTCACCTGGGTAGTTTTTTTCTCTCCATAGAGCAGTGGCTGGGCTCATTCATGCATTTACATCAGTTGACATGTTGGCTGGGGCTGGCTGGTCCTGGATGGCCTCACTCACATGTCTAGAGACTTAGGTGGGTTAATTGGAAAGGCCAGAATGGCTGGGATGGTCTCTCTCCAAGTGCTGTCTCCCTCCATATGGTATTGCATCCTAAAGGAGATTAGCCTGGGCTTGTTCACCAGCAGCAGTATTCCAAGAGGGTAAGGCTCAGTGCATAAGTGCTTTATCAAGCCTCTTCTTGCATCATGTTTGTTGATGTCCTTTTGGGCAAAGCAAGTCACACTGTCAACTTCAGAGTCATTGTAGGAGTATACTGTACAAGTTGTAGATACGAAAATTCATAACTCATTGGGTGCTATACCTTTTTTAATGCTGAAAAAAATTAGTAAACACTTTAACTTAGTAAATGATAGCTATCTTCATCATCATCATCACCATCGCCATCTATTCAGGATGTATGAGTTATCTTTGAAGAAATAAAGAGTTTGAGATTTCCAAGTTCAGCAACTTGGCAATCAAACACACAATCCACAAGTGTTTATTGAGCACATATGTACATCTGCTTCTTTCCTTGAGGCTGGGGATATAGCAGTCACCAAGACCCTGCCCTCAAGGAATGTACGATATAGTGGGGCAGAAAAGAAAACTTGAGAAAGAATGGTAAACATATGGAATGCTCAGGAAAAATGGACAATATTAGAATATTAGGGCTTTCATACTGGACTTTTGGTCCTACTGAGAAATGTTGCCTATCAAATACTTCTTGAGGAAACTGCTAGTCTTAGCCAGGAGTAAAGGAGATAGAAGATTAGAAGATAGCACAGTGCACGATAACCTGTGTTCAGTAAGCCCTGACCACATCAGTGATCCATTTTACTCCTTTAGGGAACTTAATCCCCTTTAGCCTGGCATATGCCTTTAATTTTGGTATTTAAATAGAGAATCCCATTCTTAGGCTAGATAGGGGTTCGGAAGAAATATCCATGCTCCGGTCTAGAACAATATAAGGGGATTAGCTCATAAAGCAATGAGATCAGAATCAGTATTCCTTGAAACTCCACCTAGGCAATGTCCCGAAATAAAGGATTAGAAGTCCACTGCCCTAAAATTCAGTGTGTCTTTGGACCATCACCCTGGAGTAAGTAGATTATCTGATTTAGAAGTAGTCTGAGAATCCCTGGAAATTATAAGGATATCCAAGGACCAACTTGTCATTTTAAGGGATTAAGCCCACAGACTCAGGGCAATGAAGAGGCTTTAGCAGTGTGCCAGGTATCAGGAGGAGACAACAGAGCAGCAGGACCCCAGGATTCATTGATTATGTATAGGACTCTGACTGGAAGTGGAGAAGCAAAATTTCCAACAGATAATTTACTATTAATGTTAAAATTGAGGAGAAACATGGGATTAAATACAAAAAGGAAGGTCTAGCCTATACATAAAGGAATGAGATTGGAAGCTTACTGAAGCCATGAGCCTTAGTCATTTCAGCTAACATTGACTGGGGACCTATTATGTGTCCAGCACATAATCCTGGCCTAGATTCTAGGAATATACAGAAGAATTGAATATGAATAGAATAGAGTCTTCAGGAGGACTGACCAACCAAAGGAAATGATCAGAAGCAAAAGCTGGGTCAGTCAGGAATCAGAATATAGGAACTGGTTGGTGTCATACCACAAAGTGTGTTGTCTTGGCATGGGGTGGAGTTAGTTCCTCCGGTTAAGCCTTCCTTGACCACAGGCAGTTAGTCATTGCTTCCTCCATTCCTACAGTTCTCTGTTCTTACCTTTAATGTAGAATTTATCCTACCTCCTTATGTCAGGTTTTCCCCAGTTTATATCCCCACCTTCTAGCACAAGGTCTGGCACATAGCCGGCATCTAATAAGTGTGTTGTAATTGTAGGTTCGATGAAATAAATAAAAGAGTGAAGCAACCTGCCTTGTTTGAAGCCTTTCTTTAAGGCTACAGGCCTTGCCCTGCTGGATTAGAAAAGGCTGTACTCAGAAACAGGTCTGCGTTGAAGCGAAACACACCATACACTCATCTTACAACATTCTCTTTCCATCTCTTCAATAAATAACTTGATGTAACACTGCAGAACTTCATGACTAAATTGATGACTATTCCAATTTAAATAATTTTGATTATCAAGGAACCTATGGGAAATAAATCTTTTAATTACAGTAAGAGTTCATTTGTTTACCAGATGCTTTTTAAAGGCAATAGTAAAAAAGCATAGCTAAGAGAAAAATAAAAGTTAAACATTTTAAGAAAATTAAAACACATTGAACCTCATCTTTCTATATGAGGGTTTTCATACCCACTTCAAGGATGGGAGTTAGCTCTCGAGCACGTACATACACACACACACACTGTGTTGCTTTAGTCTCATTAGCAGGTGCCTTTCAGCTACTTCCTTTTTCTAAAACAAGAAGCATTGTGTCAGTGATTTGGCCAGGGGGAAAGCTCCAAGCAATGACTATTAATAATGAAGACTTACTAATGTTGGCAAAATCTATTTCCCCTTTAGAAAACAGAGAGAGTAAGCTACTGAAAGTATCACTCATGGAGGCAAAAAGATTAGGGAAAAGCTACTTCTAGAAGTCTTGGTTTAGTTAAAATTTGGACCATATATTTTGGGACATGTCCCAGTGTTCTTTATGTTGACTACTAACAGAGGCAGTTTACATTTCAGGGTAAAAACTAACAAAAAATTAAAATATATTAAGTATTTCTATTGCCCAATTATTATGATAAGTTCTTGAATAAGTTATTCACACACCACCCCCCAACAACCCTGAGAATAAAGCTGGGAGTGGAGATATGGTCTTTCTGACTTAAAGGACATGTTCTTCTCTGTTACTTTATACTGTTGTCTACTGAAAAAAAAAAAAAGCACAACCTAATAGTTTAGAATTATATATTATTCGGCAGACTTTCTGAGGACTTCAAGCCGGGTTGCAGTCTCTTAAATATCTCTGAGGGACTGCTCTGAAGAGGTAAGGGAGGAGCCAGGATATATAGGAGTTTTGCAACAAAGACCAGGTAGTCAGAACATCAAAAGATTAATGAAAGAAAACCAGATATCTCAAGTTAAGGAATTTAATGCTTTTCTATGTATGGGAAGATGCAAGAGTCTGTACTGACTGAAATCACTCCTTTGATATATACCTTAGCTATTTAGGGCCAGTATCCTGTTCTTTCGCATCCTGAATTCCCTCAGGGTGCACTGTCCGGCGGCTATAGTGGTTTGATGGATGCAACATCCTTTGATAACTGATATGGCAGGCAACATTTTTCATTCACACCATATTCAGCTGATATCCCTAATTCAGTATAAACGTAGTTGAAGGATGGATGGAGTGTCTATTCAGAAGAACTGTGTTCCACAAATTTCTCATTTCCCTTGCCAAGAGAGGCAGAGAAAGATTGTCAGTTTCCCCAGATGTCCCAGCAATAGGATTCAAGGTTTGGGACTGGATATCAGACAACCTATTACATATTTCCTCATTCTGCTTAAAATTTAAGGTGTTGGTTCATCTCTGAAAGACAAAGGCAGTTAAAGTATCTCACTGACAACCCATGTAGGCCAACCCACCACATTCACTTGAAATAAGAAGTGTGTGCAGTGTCTCAGGGTGACCCAGTTATGAGCAGTCTCATTTAAAGCTATTAAGTGTGGTTTCTTTTTCAGTGAGGTCATCCTGTTTAATCCCTCCGGACTGAAAGAGCCTATAAAGCAGTCTCTCTAACAGCATATCTCAGTCCATTTCCTGGTGGACTAGAGGGTTCAACTATTTAAGAGTGCTCTCTTCAAGTGAGAAGAAGGAAGAGGTTGGTATTGAGGATGGGGATAGGTAAGAAGAAGGCAAGCAGTGCAATGCCAGTCACATGGAGAAACTACTCCAAGGACTGCAAAAGACCACAGGAAGAGGTTGAGAGCATGTACAAGGAGGACGTGTGAAGAGTCCTCACCCACTTCCTCACCATTCAGTAAACCTTCCCTTGTTTGGAACCAACTGTACAAAAAGGAAAATACAAGAAGGACCACATTCAGAGCGTGTGTTCCTGTGTTCCACCACGGGAAAAACAAATAGCTGTAACTGCCCGGTGCAATTTCATCCGGTTTGTAAAGCATCATAGGAAACAAGCATAAAATTAAAAGGTACATTTCTTATGAAAGATTTCTCCATTGAGAAGTTTCTGAATCAGAATCTTTGGGTGGAATGTAGAGGGTATGACCAGCAATCTTTGTTTTAAAAGCCCTCAGGTAAAGTTAGAGAACCGTGGCTTATAGGCCTTTGTCTCTCCCACACAACTCCAGCATGAAACGATAATCAAAGCCATATGAGCTTTCCTCAATTCAGACTATGTGATGTTAAAAAGATATAATAGATCTATGTATACTCATTGCTAAAGTGAAAAATAAGGTGCTGAATACTATGAAGGACATGATATCATTTATATATATAGTAAACAGTTTATCTATCTGCTATCTATCTATCCTGTCCATAGACAGAAAATTTCTGAAGGAACAGTAAACAATAGTTACATCTAGGGATCAAGATACTTGGGATGGGTGAGAGGAGGGGCACATTTACTTTATATATTTATAGCCTTTTATAACTTTGTTTACCATAGGCATTCTTTCTTTTTATACTTTAATATTTTTAAGTTGATTCTGATGATCAGCTGGAATTAAAAACCACTGTAGAGAAATTGTTGTTAGTTTCCATTAGTTTAGGAGTCATTAAGTGACTATTTAAACACTTGTTCGTTGACTCTGTGGATCCTCTCAAGCTCACTGCTTTCTGAAGCTTCTTCGGAGTCCTGCTCCAGAAAACACATGTGTTTAAGATAGGACCGTCTTTGGGGTAACACCAGTCTCTGCAACACAGGATCTTCTCAAATCCGTTGAACAGGCAAGTCCAAGGTTCCCCACACTCACATGCAGCAGCAGTGTGGCCAGATTCAAGAAGATACTGAGAAATACAATTTGGTTTACATGGGTGAATTCAATTAGCAAATATCAAAACCGTTTCCCTAAGAGGGTCCAGCTTGCTCCCTCTAGAGAGATCAGCATGCCCTGTTAGTATCCAGGAAGGAAAATAATTTTCAAGAGCAGAACAAATCTGTGTCAGCATTCAAATAGGCTGTCCTTTCCATTCACCTAGAAGCAGGAAGAACCCCAGGCAAAATTGTTATGTACCCTAAACGAATCTTCAGATCTTACTACTCTCCTGTTTCTAAACCTCTCCCATTCACCTACTGCTGGGAGAAATCTGAACCTCCACGTCTGTTCCCTGCAGTCTTCAAAACTGATATCAGACAGTTCAGGAACTCTCCTGTAGCACCCACACATGCCTGCCCACCATAAAACATCTTCAAAACTATTCCTTTCCTCCTCCTGGCATCAAAATTTTACCTTCTTCCTCCCTCCCCCATCCCAATGTTTAATCTCCTAATATTCTAGTCTTATGTAGCTGTAACTGAAGAAGGAGATTCCAGAAAGTCACTGAGTGTTACGTCAGTACTTCTCAACCCCTCAACACACCTGGGAATTTTGACATGTGATATAGTGGGGAAAAGGGGAGAGGCGAGGGACTATATCAGAATTTTAAGGAGGATGAAGCATGTGGTTTGAAAGAGCCCCCATAGTCCTTGAATGACTTCTCTTGAGAGTGACTGGGTTAGCTAGATATTAATTTCATAGTTAACTTCCCAGGGCTATTTATGTGTTAATGGGGCATTTCTCTAAAACAAAACTGGATCTCTAATTATGGAGCTACAGGTATGTTGCTGGTACAGAAGATATTTTGGGATAAGGGAGCCTTCCTGGGTTTCTCCCAAATACGTCATGCCGATGGGTGCATATCTCACCTAAACACTGGACTTTCTCCCCTACTCAAAACTTTGCTAAAGACTTGCTAAAATCTTTTTCAAGTGCTTAGGTCACTTGAAATTCCACTTAATAGGCCAGGTCTGCCAAAGTAAGGCAAGAGAGGAAAACTATGCATTCTATCACCTCTTTATTTTTAATGGTATTGACTCTTGAAACCCAGAGGAATGCTAGCTTCCATCAGCTCCTCTCCACAGACTGATATTTTAAGTATGGAATGCTAGGAACCAACAACCTTCATTTTGCCCTTGTGGACAGGACATAGTTTACCTGACCTAGAATAGGCAGCTCTGTTTTTCTGATGGAAATCTTGGAAACCAACATGGAAAACATAATGAGGGTAGCCTCATAAAACAAGGAAATATCCACCCACAAATATTTTTTTAGAGCCCACAATATCACAGATGCTTTGCTTTCATTTTGAATGGTCACTTTACTTTCCCTACAACACCTCAAAATTACCCATTCCTGGAACCCCTCTGATTCCACTGAAGATACTGAACTCCACTCTCAGTCTTGGTCTACCCATCATCCCCTGAACCAATCTCCAAGTATCTTTGCTATCACAAAAACTCGAAATGACACTGTTATTACAAAAGCAAACACCACTCCTATAAGGGACCTATTCCAAAGACGTTACTAAACAAATACTTTGGTTTAGCAAAGGATCACATAGAATGCAACTAAAAAATAACCTTCCGTAGAGTGAAAAGATAATAGTCTAAAAGACAAATCAGATTTTTCATGAGATGCACAACAGAAAAGCTGAATGTTAATGATTCTAGTCATTAAAATTCCAGCCTGAGATCTAGAGGGTGGATCTAATGCCCTTTCACCAAGAAAAGCTGTAGTCATTTTTTAGAAGCCCGAATGTTGACCAAAGCCTCAGAGTGGAATTCAGTTGAAATTCTGGCAGTCAAAAACTGTAACCTTGAGCTGTCTAATAGGGATTTAACAAATATCTTAAAGCACAAGTCTCATTGGCTGCAAATAACAGAAGTCCGTTTGAACCACCTTAATTAATAGGGGAAGAGGGAGTTATTATAAGACTATCTTATGGACCCCAAGTGTAGGGAGAAAAGGCCTTATAAGGACTAGTGTCAGACACCAGAAAATTCTCAGGAACTAAGTCAGTGATTTGATTCCCTTCTCTCTCTCTCTCTCTCTCTCTCTCTCTCTCTCTCTCTCTCTCTCTGCCTCGTCCTCTGTCCCTCCCCACCTCTCTCCATCTTCCTTCTCTCTTCTCCTTCTCTTTTTCTTTTTCCCATTCTCCCCACGGTCTCATCTCTGCCTTTCTGAGGCTTTGCCTCCATCTTACCTCTCAGCACTTTCTTTGCTTCTCCTTACACCTCTCAATCGGCAGTCTGAGCAAAAGCTCAGCTGCAAATCCCAGGAGACAATCAGATTGGCCCAACATGGGTGAACTCTCTCCTTCTGATTAAGTCAGTGGAAATACAGAAGGGCAGAGTCTTATAGTATCAACATGACTCTGGGGTTCCACTCCCTGAGGGTGCTGGGAAGATATTAATTATTCCTCTCACTGAAAAATATTTTAAATGTAAAGGTCACAAATCGACAAACGGAAAAAACATTAGGCTAAACCTTTGGGAATTCTTTCTTTCCCTAGTTGGTTTCCACTAACATGAGAATTTATAAAATATACTTTAATGTTCTTTCATGAGGAAAATATATATATATACCAACAAGATAAATTTTTGTGTAGTCAAAAAATCAGTAGACTTGGAAGTTTCAGGCTCCACCACTAACCAGCAACATGTAAAGTTGCATGATTCACTGCTGCTCCCCAGTTCTTACCTGATGCCCAATCTCTAAGGCTCCTTCCATCTCTAACATGCTAATTCTCCTAAGAGGTTAACATCTACTCTTACAATAGCTACTTGGAGAAAAGAGCTATCTGACTTGTGTTGTGGCTTTGGGAGGAATATTCATTCAGGGAAGAGATCTAGCAGGTCTGCCTCTTGGTTTTGTAGTTTGCATAGTGTTTTTGTACTCTGGAGATTAGGATGCATGGGGTAAATTAGTTGCCTATTAGTAGATTCATTCACTGTTTCAAGCTATTTGGGAGCCAATTATGTGAGTCTCTAAAGGAATTGGAATCTCAAAAGTGAGTTAATTTACCTTATACTCACCAGCAAAATTAGTCTTCAGGGCATTCAAACACGCTCCTGCTAAACTGGGCATTTTTAGTGTCACTTAAATTCCAATGTGCATTCAAAATTATAACCCCAGTGACAATGCACATGGACTTATTAAGCTCTGCTCTTGGAATTCATGTGAGAATGATAGTGGAAGAGCAGTAAACGTAGAAAGCATCTTGAAGCCTGCTAACTCATTTCCTTTGATGGAGATCAATAAGCTTTTGAGCATCAGCAATACTATCTAAAAGCAGATGCTCAGCAGACCTGCCACACCTTACATTTCACATCCTTTCCCATCTGAACGGCTGAGTGTGGCTTTTGAACGAGGCCAGATCAATCAGGATATAACAGAAGATGTTTCTTGTCCTCTCTAGCACAAATTTCCGCTCTAAAAGGAAAACGGGTTCCTATTTTAAAAGGTTGATAATACAGTAAATCGGGGAAGTGTTACATCCACTGTGCCAACCATACTTTTTTTCTTGCATATATTCTACTTTGCGACTGAAGATATTTAGGAGAATCAATGAGGGATTTTACTACTAGTCAATTGGGGATTTTACAAATGGTCTCTCACTCAAGGAAAGACTGTTAATACCAAGAAAAACATATTTCGGTTGTATGTTCAATTGTAATGTACATAGTGAATTAAGCACAAGTGCCTGGCATATAAGAGGTGAGCAATAAATATATGTTTCCCTTCTTTTCCTGAGTTGAATCAAATGTGCAGAAAAAAAGAGAGAAAGAAATCTGGAATTTTTTAAAGAGTTTGTTCACAGAACTATAATATCTTATTTAATTTAATTGTAATTCTCCCCCTATGATCTCAAAGTATTATCACATGTATCATTGATCTTTTGCAATCGCCACATGATGTAAACAGGGCTAAATGTTATTAACTCCATCCTTAATGAAAACATTTAAGCATAGAAAGGACAAGAGACTTGTCCAAATTTTGAATGGCTCAATAATAGGGTAGAACTCAGAGTCCCTGACTCTGGTTTATTACCCAAGTTACAATGCCTCATTAAGAATCCAATTCCAACAAACCCTGTGTGACTGTAAAATGTTTTTCTTAAAGGACTAGATTATATTCTTTAGAAAGTAGGACACCAATATCACACAAATAAAAAGTACTTGCCAAATTGACTCTCTATTACATATATTTGTCTGTATATATAAACATACTTATATATACACATATACACTATCTGATCATATCCCAGAATTACTTAAGAGAACTCCTGTTCTGAAAAAGGTGAGATAATACATTTAAAAATGAAAAATAAAAAAGATTCTACCATAGGTGTGCCATTCATATTGCAGCCCCATCTCAAGACTGGAACCCCCATGATCCACTCTGTTGGAATATTTCAGCTTGAACAGAAATAATACAGAATTTTAATAGTTTGAAAGCTAGTAAAGCAACATCAATAAGATGAAAAACTATCGAAGCTGCTAATCACGTTCAGGGATATTTTTGAGAACTTAGCAAGTCTTGAATAATTAGCAGGAGGCTGATTTTTACTCTGGTTGGTAACAGACTATTATCCTTATTATCATACATATTTTTGCCACACATTCATCACATGAAATCTGATTCACAGCAGCATTCAGCACTGTTATCACGTTTCCCAGACACGCCATTAACACATAACCCTACCTACTGCCAAAGCCCAAGTATGCATATGATAAGGATTTCAGCAAGAGCCTCTCCCTTCCATTCAGACTTCCCTATTCTGTCCTTCCCTCAGTGCAGTTTGCTTCAGAGACCTAGCCAGCATTCTCAATCTGTGATGAACGGGCACATACCTACGAACTTGAATTTGTCAAAACACACTGAGAGGAGAGGAAATTCATGTTTTGCCTTCAGCCATCCATGAGAACAGCCCTCTGGCCTCTTTCCCACTTCATTATATGCCTATATATGTTTGTTTGCCCTGTACTGCCATTTCTCTTGTTTTCTTTTTAAAGTTTTGATTAAAAGTTAAAATTCTGTTTTATCAAAAATGATGTGTATGTATCAGGTCATATAAAAGGTCAAGTAATACCAAAAGTCTTATAATTAAACAATAGCAGTCTTCTGTGTTACCCCTTTCCAGAGGCAATCACTTTCTACTCTTTGAACTATTTCTTCTGCTTCTTACTTTATGTCTCTGAATAATTCTCTTACACTGGAATTTCTTAGCTCTTTTCCTTTATATATGATCTACTGGCTTCCTATTGGAGAAGATAGAATTTAACTCTTACATAAACCCCTTACCAGATACACACACATATTTTCCACCCTTCCAATTTTGAGCTTTTATTAAATTGATATTTATCAATAATTATTATAACTGTATAAATATCATTCATGCCTAAGGCACGTAATGCACTTGGAATGCATTTTCTTTCTTGTAAAACTTTTGTTTTTCTTACAGTTAGTAATTGTCACCATTTTGGTTTTCCATGTACTTATCACTAATCCATGCCTAACTCTCTGACAATTACAAAACTCCTCTCAATATAAACAAACACATCAGCTAACCCATAAATCATGCCCCCGTCCCCCGCAAGGATCCGTTGCTTCTGAAGCCCCCTCCCCTCTTGCTCCAGCCTGAACCATGTGTTCTCTAGGCCTCCTGTACAGTTGTCATCTGGGACTTTTTAATCACCATCATTCTGGAAGTTCCCTTATTTTTCTTCTGTACTGAGTCCGTTTTTCAGAATCCCATGTCTTTTTCTTCATGGGTTTATTCCCTCATTTTGATGGAACATGTTTTCCAATAAATTGCTCAGAAAGGCTTCATGAGAGGTAAATGACATGCATGGCTAAAATATCCTTGTGCTACTTAACGTACTTGGTTGGTAGTTTGATTGGGTAAAGAAATCTAGTCTGGAAATAATTTTTATGCAGAAATTTAATAGATTGCTCCATTGCTTACTAGCTTCCAATGTTGCTGTTGAGGAGGCTGATGTTATTCTTATTCCCAATCATTTGTGGGGTTTTATGGGGGGGGTTGTTGTTGGTGGTGGTGGGGTTTTTTGCCTTCACTGGAAATTCTAGACTTGTTCTTTAATGATGAAGTTCAGAAATGTCATGATGATGAGGCTTGGTGCATGTTTTTTTATATTCACTGTTCTAGGCACTTGGTAGAGCCTTTCAACCTAGAGATTTATAGCCTTCAGTTCTGGAAAGTTCTTTTGTATTACTTCTTTGATAATTCCTTCCTCTTCATTTTCTCCATGCTCTCTTTGTGAAATTTATTTTGGTTGAGGCTAAACCTTCTGGGTGAATTCTCAAATTATTTTATCTTTTCCCTCTCACTTTTTCATTTCTTTCTCTGGGAGATTTCTTCAACTTTATTTTCTAATTTTTATTCTGAATGCTTTTAGTTCTGCTCTCATTTTTAATTTGCAAACAATTTTCCTTGTTCTTTGTACATTTCATAGTGCAATTTATTCTTTTATCTTTCTGAGGAGATGGATTTTGGTTTTTCTGTTTGCTTTTGTTTGTTTTTTTGAAATTTCTTTCTACTGGGAAGAGGCTGCATTGCCTTTTTTTTTTTTTTTTAATGTCTTTTGGGTTCAGTGTCTTATTCCACATTAAAAGGATCTGGGGATCCTGCACTCTCTGTTCATATTTAAGCAAGGCACCTAAGAGTGGATTAAAAGCATTTTGGGTAATTCATACTTTTAGTAGGGTTTCATAACTGGTGGGCCTTGCTGTAGTATGATTAGGAATATTTACTGGGTGTACCAAATGTCAAAGCCTGTAAGTCTTTTTTTCCTGGGCCAGATTTCCCAGAGAATAATCCCTTTATCTCCTGCCTGGCTGCTAGGACTCTGCATGTCCTGTGGGGACGGGAGGTTGAGGTCACACTCCTCACAATGCAGATTGGCATTAATCTCCCAGTTTTTAATACTGCTTCTCACGCATATCCTCACACGTTCCTTGTGTTCCCTAATCCAAAGCCTTGCTGGCTGAACCTCTTTAGCTTTATTTGAGCCTTCTGCCAGAGGAGACGGAGTAGTCACAGTGGAACTGATTTGAGGAGTATCTGGGCATCTAACGCTTCTTTTATAAACCTCAAGTTTTAGCTCCATCCACACCCACTTCCAGAGGAGCTTGTCTCCAATTCCTGAGTTTTTCTCAAATTCGTCGGCACAAATCCACTTGTTTCCTTTTATCCTACCTATTGCAGGCACTTAGTTTTTGGCCTCCCTTCTTTACTAAGTTATAACATCTTCCAAAGTTTAATGACATCTCTCTGGCACTTTACATCCCTTTTCTCTGTCAGATGAACTTGAACCTTTGTCATTTCTTTCCTGTCATTTTAGTGGAGTCCGAGGAGATGACTCATGTGTTCCACCTGACTACAGCTCCCTCACTCCTCTTTCCACCATGGTTGATTAATTTATTTGCCAATATTCTCTTAACACTGGTATATATTTGTGGAGAGTAAGAGATACAAGAAATTCTTAGCTCTAATGGAACTTATACACAAGTTGAGAGAAAAAATACAGATAGATGAGCAAATTCTAGAAGAAATTAATACAAACTTTTAGAAATATGATAAAGTGCTAATGAAGTACTATATCTGATTATTTGACAGGAACTGACAAAGCTAATCACTGCAGGCATTGAGAATTGAAAACAATCTCCTTGGCCTAGAATTCAAGGGCAGGTTTCACCAAGTAGTACTCAAATTCCATAGAATTTGGAAAGCCATTCAGAATGAGGGAATTCCAAGTGAGAGAAACAGAGAAAGCATGGGGAATTGTGAATGCATTTGGCCAAAACAGAAGAGTCCTACAAGGAAACTGTAAATAGGTTATCATCAATTCCACATTTTAGTTGAAAAAAATATGGTAAGAAAAACATGGATAACAACGACAATAATAATAAACCCACTGTACTCCAGGTTGTGGGCCTAGCTGCACCTTGGACTTGATGTACAGTGAGAGAGAGTCACTATACTGCCTCACCTCCAAGTTCCCATCTATAGCCTGTGAATTATACCTAACAAAACTGTTCTTTCTTCTTTATGGTAGAATTTCTGGGCACAACAATTAGCCTCTCCTAAAGAAATTAGTAGTTAAAGGAGCAGATCTGCAACATCTGCTTCCTGAATGCTTTATAGAGAAGAAGCCAAGATGTGCTAGGCTAAAGGTTTTTAAAAAGGGGATAGTGAGTGGGTGGATTACAGCTATAAAGGACGTGGTCGTGAATCTTTAGAAAGAGAAAAGGTGAACGTGGGATAAAAGATTCTCTGGGACAGCACACATGCTGAAGATGGGAGTTGCATAAGAGTTCAGAATATAACTTAACAGAGAGGTAATTCACATTATTCAAAAGAGGAGGAAGATGCAAGAGGGAACATTCAAACTGGAACACTGTGCACTTATAAGAAACTAAAGTGCAATTGATTTATGTTTGCAGAAATGTTTATGACTAATTGGTAACGGAAAAAAATTGTAAACATGTGACTATTATAAATATATGGCAGGCCAGTATCTTCCATGAGGAACTAAAATCTGGATAATCAAGCTGAGCACTAACAAATTTTGTCCTTATTTTTTTTCTTTATTTTTCTCCCTCCCTGAAAACTGGTGCAGCCTTTTTTCCCACCTAGGACCCGTCCAGGATCCTGCAGCGTTCACAGTTTAATATTCATTCTTCCATTTTCTTCTTTTATTTTTCTTGTTTGTTTTGTTTTGAAAGGTAACAAGAAATCCTTTGTATCAAACTCTCTTGGCAACTGTCTAAATGGGTAGATACCTGCCTCTTCTCTGGAAATGCTGAGAGTAACCCGGTGTTTCCCTAGTGACCTTTCAAGGAAGCTACCTTTTTCAAAGGGGAGTAAGAAGGAACCCTAGTCTGGGAGGTGACCTAGGGCTATGATCTTTGCCAGATACTTGCTCTAGGAGCACAGCTCTTCTGCTGACAGTAACAGATAGCTTCCCAAAGTCAGGCTCTATACAACGCAGTAGCCAGAGTCAGGTCCAAGAAAGTCACGTCCATGTGCAGTCACATCCCTCACATCCTAAGAAACACTGTGTTTCTATGTTACATCTTTATTCACAGAAAAAGCCAACAGTCTGTAATTACTGTCAGTTCATTTTTCATATGTGTCATTTTACTGGATACCCTCTGTCTGTCTCTCCAAGTCCTCTCTCCATTTTTCTCCATTCTGCTCTGCATCTTGCTCAGCTGGTCTACAAAAACCATGTCAGTGAGACTCCTGTGACCTCTGGTTTCCCGTTGGGTTTGGTCAATGAGAGCCTTGGCAGGAGATAAGAGGATGTGATGAGCGTGAGATCAGGGTGTGTATTCCCCTGGCTCCCTCCCTGGGAGGCAGCTTTGGTTAGACATGTCCTTTCAGCTGGGTCAACGTGCCTTTCTAGGCAACTTTCTCCACTCAGCTTTCCTTTCTGGTCAGTAACTGTCCCCTTCCCTCATCCTTTCAGATCTGGGTATAGTAACACTTCATCCACTGCTGCTAGCCTCAAATTGCTGCATTGTGTCTTGTGGTTCCCCTACACTCTACCCTCACTCTTAACACGTACCTTTATAAACAGTCTCTTTGCTCCTTGCTCCCACTGCAGGGGGCATGGGTTTGACCCTTGGTACAGGAAGTTCCACATGCCACGCAGCGTGGCCAAAACAACGAAAACAAAAACAGTCTCTTTGTAAATAAATACTCCTGGAATCATCCTAATTTGGTATGCCACCTGTTTCCTGCTAGGAACTGACAGAGGTCAAGAAATAAGTCATTTTTTAAAAAAGATTTTATCTTTTTTTAAAAGTCTGTACTTGAAAAGAGGTGAAACTAATACAGCAAGTGAAAACATTCCAGCTCTGAAGTCAAAGAAAGTTTGGTTCAAGTTCCAGACCATCTTTTTATAAACTGTGTGTCCTTGGACAAGGTACTCAAACTTTCAGAGCAGTTGTTTAATCTTTAAAATTAACATAATTATAGTACCTACATCACAGAATTGGTATGAAGGTTAAATGAAACAATTTTAAATGAGATTTTAAAGATTCAGAGAAGGCAAGTTCTTCATTCCTACTAGCTAATAAAAACAATCATCATAATATAAATATTTATTAGTTAATAACTGTTTTTCTGAAAGGGGCTACATTAATCTTTAATTAGATCTTAAAGATTGGGTAGCTGAAATTTATGTTGGTAGGCTCAGGTAGGACTTACTCAAGATGTATTTCTTCACATAGGATATAGGAATTATTGCTTTCAATTTAACATCTGTGTTCTAAGCCCAGACTTCTAAAAGGAAAGTTACCTTGAGATTTTGGCAGAGAATCAAGATCAGAAATCACTTCATTTGTTGTCAAATATGGTGACCACTTTGTCCAGAAATGCTCCTTAGGACGGTCGTATACAGGTAGCAATGCATATATCTGTAACTTCATTCAAAAACAAAACAAGAGCCATCATCCCCCTATGAGTGCCATGAATTAATCACTAGCTTTAATTAAGAATCACATTCTAGAGTCTTCTGTAATTGGAGAGTTAATTTAATGAGCTATTGCAAGTTAAAGTAATTTCCACTTCCTTGAACTTAACTGTAGTGAATAGAGTTTTTTTCCGGAAACCTTCATTACCTGTCCGAATTTCCTAAGCCTTCCACACCATCTACTTTTGATTGTTTGCTCCAACCCAGGGAGCACAATCCTGCAGGGGTTTGAAATCAGAAAGATGCTGACAGTACATGCATGTGGCAGATATACTTTTGTTGTACAGAGTTTACATATATTAATAGATTTAAATTGGTCTATGAACAAAGTCAATTGCCATTTCTTGATTATTTATATAAATTAAAGGACGGCTTAACTTAATTTCTACCATGTGTGCCCTCTGGCAACAAAAGTTACTGAAGATTTCAGTCTTTCTCTTTTCAAGGGATTGGGGAAGCAAGACTACCTACTATCTGCCAATATTTAGCTATACTTCATAGGAGACAGTTTATTTTGGAGCCTATAATGATCTAATCAAGAAAACCATGGATCTGATGTAACTTCCCCTACTCAGCTCCAGCACCTCTCCTACAAAAGACCATAAACAAACTGCAAACAAAAGAAATAAAACTGTATAGGATTTCACCACCAGGCACGGTCCCAAACCAAAACATGCAATTTTAAGGATCTTGACATCATGACCAAAATAGACAAAGCAGATGTGGTTAGCTTAGTTGACCATGGATTATTGGGATAAAATGGCAGCAGGATAAGTTAGCCCCTTTACCCAGAATCAAGGAATGAGGTGCTCCAGTAGTCAAGAAAGACAGGTTTGTGCTTCTTTACCAGTATTGACATGTACATATTTGAAAACAAACATATTTATTGAACACTATAATTAAGTAGCTCTTTTCTAGCACCCTTTCAATAGAGGATCTCCAATATGAGAATTGATAGGAGAAAAAAGAAAGTTTTTCATTTATCTCATATACAGCTCTATCAAGAATGGGTTTCCACAATAAGAGTATGTAGGCTGTTAGGTTTCCCAACTCAAGAAAGACATATTCTGGTTCTACTTACTCTTGTACTCCACCTTAATAATAGGTAGAGAGGGAGGACCATGTCACACCACCAGAACTAATTCTAATCCTATCTCTGTCTCTAACTCACTTTGTATTGGGGGGCAGGTATCATCATCGCTGAGTCTCAAAGTTCAAGTGACATTGTTCAGTGTGATGAGATAGTATACATACATAAATTTTAGAAATTCTAAAGTGCTCTACAAATGAGGGTTGAATGATGAAAAACTTAGTTGTGGTTGTGTTTCCATTTCTCCAAAGTGTTCAATTTCAACAGTTCAGTAGAAAAAGGAGTGCAAATTTTCTCATTGATATTCTTGCATTCAATACAATAGGTAATGATAGGTACAAGCCAGTTATCCATTTTATATAATAAAATATTTTATTTAAAAATGTTGAAATGAAGCTTATAAACTTTTTCTGAATAACTTTCATGGAAGAAAAGTTCTTACCAACAGCTTAGATAAAATCAAGGGTGTTAAATCCATGAGGGGTAACTATGAGAAATTGTGCTGTAAGGTTATATACTTTACTTAAAAAAAATTTTTTTTTTGTATCTGACTGCAAGAATAGCACATGCTCATTGGAGGACAATTGGAAATTATTTTTTTTAAATTATTGACATTTTTTAGTATTATGGTCCCTTTTATCCCCTAGTCAAATATACGTATGTACTACTTCTTATAAAATTTTCTCTCCTTTACGAAAGGTGAGACTATATGGGCAGTCAAACCCTCCTAGTGCTACCTACCTGTGCCATAGTTAAAGTGAGAGTACTGGACTCAGCTGGCCAGGTCTATTCCTCTATAGCAGTTTTTTTTTTAAATAAGCTTATTTATTTTATTTATTTATTTTTGGCAGCACTGGGTCTTTGTTGCTGTGCGTGGGCTTTCTCTAGTTGCGGCCCGTGGGCTTACTGCAGTGGCTTCTCTTGTTGCGGAGCATGGGCTTTTGGTGCGCGGGCTTCAGTAGTTGCAGCATGCGGGCTCGGTAGTTATGAATCACGGGCTCTAGAGTGCAGGCTCTGTAGTTGTGGCACACAGGCTTTGTTGCTCCGTGGCATGTGGGATCTTCCCGGACCAGGGCTCGAACCTGTGTCCCCTGTATTAGCAGGTGGATTCTTAACCACTGTGCCACCAGGGAAGTCCCGAGTTTTTTGTTTTTGTTTTTATACACTGTTTTGACAAAGCAGAGAAAGGGGTGAAGTTAAGAGTTGTGGTAGGCAGAGTTTTAGGTGGCCCTCAAGATTCCCAGCCCCCGGTATAAACACATCTTCTCCCAGGTATCCAGTCAAACACTAATCCAGGTGCTGCTAAGAAGGAATTTGCAGATGTAATGAAGGTCACAAATCAGTTGATCTTAATATAGGGAGATTATCCTTAGTAGGCCTGATCTAATCAGGCAAACCCATAAAAGGGACAGGGTTCTTCCTAAAGAAAGAGATTTGAAGCATGAGAAGGAAACCTCTAAGAACTGGGAATAGCGCCTGGCTGACAGTTAGCAAGTCAACAGGGATCTCAGTCCTACAACTGCAAGGAAGAGGATTCAGCCAATAACCTGAATGAGCTCAGAAGCAAATCCTTCTCCACAGCCTCCAGAAGAGAACACAGCCCAGCCAACATCTTGATTTCAGCCTTCTAAGACCCTAAGCAGAGAAGCCAGTCATTCTGTGCTTGGACTTCTGACCTCCAGAACTGTGAGTTAATAAGTGGGTATTGCTTTAAGCTGCATTGTTTGTGGTAATTTGTTATATAGCAATAGAAAATGAATGTAAAAGTTCTGTTTGTAAAGGTGTCCAATTTGCTGGGATTAAGGAAAGCAGCTCTTTCCTCTGTATGGCTGCTGCAGTATTCTATTGCATAACTGCACCACCATTTGTTTATCCATTCAGCTGTTGAGGAACATTTGGGTTGTTTCCAGTTTGGGGCTATTCTGAATAACGTTGCTATGAACATTGTGTACACATCTTTTGGGGGACATCTGGTGCTACTTTTGTGTCCAGCACAGGAAACATATAGGGAACCATTAACTCGGGGATACTTCAGTTTAACATCTTTTGTCCTGTTACTCCATCACCCTGTGTTTGAGTTCTGATCCTTGAGAATCAAGCACCCTGGCATAGAGCAGCCACCAAGTGCCCTGGCTGGGTCCCTCTGCCTACCTCTTCACCTAATTCCAGGCCATGCTCCATAATGCCTGCTTAGAACTTTTTGGCAATCCTATAAATATAAAAAGCTTAAAGATATCCAGAGACCACTGTAACTTACATTCAAACTGGCTAGCCGATAAAAAGGAAGCAAATAAACAGAACAGAAACCGTCTGATCTCCACACCATGCTCTTCACCATGGATGCTAATTACAGGACATGCACATACAATGCTCTTAGCAATGCTCTTGAGATCACCAGTTTTCATTGTATTTGCCCACCCCTAAACAAACATTAGAAAAGTATTTCATAGTCACAAACGCCGTATGTCTCATTCACTGACAGGAGAGAATAACAATTTCATAGCCTGTTTGTTGTTGTTGTTGTTGTTTTGTACAAACGGTGGAGAAGAATAAGTTTGACCACTTACCTAGAAATTCAATGAGTCAAGGATTGATAGAGTAAAAATCAGGTGTCGGGAATTCCCATCAGGTACACTCCACATCAACAGGTGGTCTTTTTCACTTGAAATAAACCTGGAACCAGAGACACTAGAAATATTGATACATTCAATCACAATGAATACTTACCAGTTTTTGCTTAAGCTTAATTTTTCGTGGGTTTTTTTTGGGGGGGAGGAGTTAAATTTTTTAAAATATAGCTGGTCGTTTAATTGAATGTGATTTCTGTTTGCCAATGTGAAGAGCCACAGGAGACAAAAGGGAAAGGGGAGGAGACACTGACTGGGGTAACTGCCCTGAGATGCCTCCTTCCAAATTTATATTGCCTCAAAACCCTCCCTATGTTGATAAAAGGTTATCAAGTTTCAAATATAAACAGGTTTTAGAAATGCTAACTTCAAGAATGGTCATCAGTCATGTGAGCTAGTGCCTTGAGGCAACCAAAATTGGGGAAAGAGAAGTTGTTTATAGAAACTGGCAGGATGAAATGTATGATTTATTTGAGAATAGAGAGAAATTTATCCAGACAGATAGAAGTGGCCTATGCAAGAAGGACATACTAAAAGAAGTACTGGAGAAGAAAAAATTGTCTTTTTAGAGTCCAGCTAATTGTAGAACTGTAGAACAAAACTGTAGAACAAGCAGTTTTGACTTAACATCCATTTGACCTCCTCCCTGATTCTTGAAACCCCGGCTGACTGTGAAGTCCTTTCTTCTATCTGAAGTCAACAAGCATGGTCACAACCTCTCAAAACTCCTGCGTTATTCCAGCATTCACTCTTCCTCAGTGACTTAGCTCATGCCCCTTCGCCCTTACTGCCTGTGTGTTCTCATGCTACAGGATACCAGGCTTTTTCCCATTTATCTGGTACTGGTTCTTTACCCTGAACCTCTGAACCACTTCCCACCCTCAGCCCCTTGAGTGGTGGCAACAGGATGTTCTTGGCAGGAGAATAATTGTCAGTGGGGGGTCCATGACTGCTTTAGCCCCTCTGATAAATCAGGAACATTCTAATTGAGTGGGACTCTGGCACTTCCATACTGTTGGTTAATATGATGAAAATCCAACCACACCCAAGCCCCAGGGAGTGACTGGTTTCCATTTGGGGATGATTCTGTCTCATGTTCCTTTGAGCTTACCCTCCCCACATTGCTTATAATGCTTTTAGCATACATGAGATGTGAGTTACAGGTTGTAGAGACTTTATAGCCTAAGGGGCCAATGCCATGGTTTTGAGATTGTCCTTTATGCATTGTACAACTGTCTCACAAGTGATTTTAGGACATACTACTCTTTGGTCTGCAGAGTTGGGGAGGGCTGGTGCATTTAATAATACCTGGGATTCCCAAGGCACTAACCCCTATACTCCACTGGAGCAAGCAACTGCCTCAGGCGTGTAGCTTTTATAAATTTCCCACTAGAGCCAATGCCAGTATGACTGGATTCAGCCTCACAGAGGGAGGTCAGTAATTGGTAGCACATGGCTGGGATGAAAGGATTCTGGTGTGTGTGTGTGGGGGGGGGTGCGCGGGCGCATCTAGGGGAAAGCAGGTAAGTTTCTCCCCCAAAATGAGACCTTGGAACCATTTTTCTTAATCTTTCTTTTCTGTCTGCAAGGGCTTCATAGTTTTCTAAAGGAAAGATCCCACTGAGAGAGTGATATATCATAATGAAAAGGGCAAGTCTCATTTCTAATCCCCCTCTATCCCCAAATAACTTTGTGACCTTGAGCTAATAACTTAATTCCTTCATCTGTAAAACAGGAAAGTCCCTCCTAGACTACCTGTTCTCATAAAGATTTGTAGCTCTATGATCTATCTCTCTCCCATATATGCCTAAATATGTGACAAACCTAAGAAAACTCTCTTTTGGCCACTTTCAGGGGTGTGGACAAATAAGTCAATGTCTACTCAAAATCTTAACTACTTAGTAATGCATACATATTTAAAATCATATTTATAAAATAATATATTGATTCTTAAATACTAATATTTGTCCACTGTCACTTCATAAAACAAAATTATTCCTCACCAGTGTTATTTTGTGACTAATCCAACAGTTTTCCAAACACAGAATTGTTAGTTCCTTCTAAGTTTCTGAGAGCTAACACTCATTGAATTCATGTACAATGCTGTCTCCAGAAATGATACACCAAGTCACCCATGTGCGTAGCATGTGGTCATTTTTTCATTTCCTATAGGTGCATATTTATAATCTCCATAACATATCGCTCACTGAATTTGTATTTTTGTGTGTTCTCTAAAAGATCTATTTAAAAACACATCTAACACTTGCATTTCAGGGCTAATAACTTCAAGAACAATTACTAGACCAGTGATAAATTTCTTTTCCTCTTTTTTTTCTTAACCAGTTCTGGTAGATGACCTCCATAAGCCTCCGAAACAGGCATTAACTTAGACCATTTCACCCCGATGCATCTTCCCCTAACAGTAATTTGTTGTTCCAAAATCAGATACTGAGCAGGAACCAGAGGATGACTTCATTAGGATGTGTATTGAAGGTGACTTCCTTCTTTCTGGGAAATAATTTTGGAGACAAAATATTTACCTTTTATGGGGGCAAATGGGGGTATATATAAAGCCGTTAGTTCAAATTAATTCCAGAATTTTAGAAGTAGCTTATGCTTTGCTTTTCTTTCTTCATTTGGCTTTGGAACCCAAGGTCACAACACTCTAGGTAGAAGATTTTCTTTAAAATTTAAGGAAGGATCAGAATTTAATATATATGCTTAACCAACAAGGCTCACTCTGAACCGCAAGAAAACTAAAAGGAAGCCCTTTAAAAAATAACCACCCCACTGGTTTATCACATGCAGCCCAACACTGACCAAGAAGATAGAAAAAGAAAAGTTCACACACAGCGCTTTATGCTTTTTCAGTTTTTCTTCTGAGGTCAAATTTCCAACAACAACCTGGACTTTGTCTTTCTCTTTTGACTTTGCCCTTTTCATGGAAGGGGGAAAATGCTGGTGCCTCTCTGTGACAGTTGCTGGTAGCTGCTACCTTCAGTTTGCTCTCCTGGTCACACAAGAGGGTGTTGCTACTCCCAAGCGGCCCTCCCCAAGATACTAGGGCACGCCTGCCAGGAGCTGACTATGGAAACTTTTTTTTCGATCAGGCAGGAAATGAAAAGAAACCTGTCCCTCCGTTTGGTTCAAAATAAGAATGAGTGTATATAGAAGAGTCCCAGAAAAAAAGGCAAGAAAAATAAACTCAGCTCTTCACCACCAACACCCTTTTTTTTTTGTCCCCAACAGAAACCTACAGGCAAGCTGTTCTCAGTGGATGTTAAATATCCAAAATTCTGGGAGGGAAGTGTTGCATGATTAAAGCAAAAAAAAAAAAAAAACAAACCACACACACACAATAACAACAAAAAACAGGAGCAAAGCTGTTTTGATCTCTCGAACTCTGTTTCGTTGTCCAAACTTCTTCATCTACCTCAGCTGGGGCGGGACGGGTGGGAATGGGAAGAACTAAGAGGTTTGGCTTCAACCATAAATAAGTCAGTTCTAAAGAGACTGAGAGTCACCTGATTAGAGCCTAACTCTTGTTTCCATGCGAATGGAAAGCTTAGTCTGAGGGAAGTGTATCCTCAGGCAGACAGTCACTGGGATTCCTTCTTCCTAAGCCTTGGGAGTCCCAGGGGAAATCCCATGGATCGGGTGCCCCGCCCCCATCTGAGACTGGCTGCTTGATTTCAACTGGCCTCTGTTCCCTGTTTCAGAAAAAAAAAAAAAAAAAAGGAAAACATTTCCTAGTATCCTTATTAGGAGAATTTTCAATAGAATTGTTTAGGGAGAGGGTTAATACTGATTTGGTGTTCAAGATGGCCAACTCCACCTCCATATGAAAATCTGAAAATAATTCTGATAAAAAGAGCAACTCTGCTTGTGAGCAAACCAGATGGCTACACACCCCTTCATCGAGTCTGTGAGTTTTTGCATTACCACTTTGGAAGTTTCTCCCCAGGAAAACACATGGACAGGAGACTTTTTGACTGAGTTAGGAATCTGTTTTAAAACAAAGTCCATCCACACTAACCCCTAGGTCTGCCCAACATAATTGCCTGTTTCATTTTTTCAGGACATTTTCTCTAGCAGATTGACTACCCTTCTGGATAACTAAATATATCACTTATGGTCAACAAAGTGAAAACATTGAGGCTTCTTGGTGGAGAGTTCAGACCAAAACTTGGTGTTTGCCTGAATTCTCTGGATCCACGCAGTATTTTGGGGCTGGGTGTGCTCTGGAGGGTTGAAGCACTCATATTGGGAAAAGGTTTCAGATTCTCCTTGAAGGTTTATTTATGGAGCCGCTCATTAAAGCATAAGTAGAAAGAACCTCGGAGGCCACCTACTAAGGGAAGCTTCTGATTTCATTGGGAAGTGGGGATTGAACACTTCATAATCCTACACAATCCCACTTCCCCTAAGTAGTTGTCATATCCCAGAGAGATATGATCATTAAAGTCCAATCTTGGAACTGACAAGAGTTGGTGCGAGGGTGGGTATCCATTGCCCAACATACTGTGTTGAGTGCATTAAAAATTTAGCATCTTGGCAAATGTAGAATTACTGACAAGAGCTTGAATTGACCAAAATGAACATTAGTATGGACTAAACTATTCTTTATGTGGTCATGGAGTTCTCAGCATGGGGTGAAGAGTCCATGAGTAGATTTCAGAGTGGTGGTCCTCCTAAGAATGCTGTGGAAAAAAGTTGGCATCTGCATGTGTGCCTTTTAGAGGGAGGGTTCATAGATTTTTTTCATATTCTCAAAAGGGCACCTGATAAAAACTGTTAAGAACCAGAAGCATTAGTCTAGATTTATAAGCACTGTACCTTAAGTAACATGCTATACACCCTCATGACCTGGTTTTAGCAATTCAGTCTTGGAAATGAATTTATTACCCTCTTTCCAAATCCTGATTCTACCACTTACAACCATGTGCTATAGTTCAAGTAATTTAGCTTCCAACTGTGTGAGATCTTGATAAGCAGATTTTCTTCTCTTAGTCTTTTTTAAAAAAAAATCTCTCCTTAATAATATCATATTTATTAACTACTAATGAGAATAAGATATATCTTGTGAAACAACTTTGAAAAGAAATGAATGCCAGTGATAGAGTTTGGTACCCTTCTCACTAGTTCTAATTTAACCTTAATCATCACTATGAACTATAATCTGGCTCATGAAAGGTCTAATCTTGTTTAGCATCAAAGCACTCTCAAATTTTGTATTATATGTGAAAACAAAGTTTAAAAAAAAAAGTGTTAGTTACCCATTCTACCTGTTAGTTATAATCAAAGAGACGCACTATATGGTTAAGATGTTTTTAAAAACTCTGGATTTAAATAAAACATCAGCATTTTCTCAAGTTTATCACTTGGTCACTGCTTAATTAAATTTTAACTTCTCTATCGTAGCATAACTGGCATATCAAAATTTTCACAGAAGCCTCTCAAATATTTTATTTTTCAAGAACAGCTTAATTGAGATATAATTCACATACCTTAAAATCCACCATTTTAAAGTGTACAGGTCAGTGGGTTTTTTTTTTTAGTATATTCACAAGGTTATGCAACCATCACAGCTATCTAACTTTAGAACATTTTAGTCCCCTCAGAAAGAAACCTCATATCCATTAGCAATTGCTCTCTACCCCACCCCCTCCTCCAGCCCCTGGCAACCACTAAATTACTTTCTGTTTCTATTGATTTGCCTATTCTGAACATTTCTTGTAAGTGGAATCATACAATATGTGGCCTTTGGTGTCTGGCTTTTTTTTTTACTTAGCATAATGTTTTCAGGGTTCATCCATGATGTAGCATCTGTCAGTACTTCATTCTTAGAGGCTGGCCTTTCAATATTTTAAATGAGGCGTGTTTGGGGTTTTGACTATTACTAAGTATTTATAGTATTATAGTGATGTCTATCAGATGTCATTTTGTTGGACGGGTCCTGTGACCCAGTGACTAGCACGGTATAGGAGTAAGAGCATATAGGCATGGTGCCACACCCATCCTAGAGGGGCTCAGAAAGAGCCCTAAGCCATGGGATCCCCTCACAGACTAGCAGAGAGCTGAAGCCAGTCAGGTGAGGAGAGTAGTCACTGGGGGACTTTTTAGGGCTTCGAGACATGGCTCTTGGTCCTTCCACCTGTTTTATTTCCTTCAAGTGTGCTACCCAAAATTCCAGTGTTCAAACATGTTCAGAGGACACAAAACATTGAGAACCTCTATTTTATTCACCCTGGTTTTCTCTGCTTGGCTAGGTGGAAACTGCCATCAACATACACTGAATCCTTTTTGGGGTGAAAACAGAATGTTCTTGATTTGGCTTAATATGAGGTTTGCTTATCTTTTAGCAGAAGGTCATGCTTTGCTGGGTCATGACCGCATGTGGTCCATTTGTCTAGCTTTTGCTTTCTTTCTCCACAGGCAGAGGAGGAACAATCTATACAGTGCTGTGATGCCACTGAAACCATATAAGGGCTGCCTTCCTTTCTCCCTATCACAAAGAGATCCTTTTCCACTTAATTCTGTTTCAACACCACACCACCCCCTTCTCTTCCTTATAATGCATCCGCCAGTCATAAGAGTTTCAATTGATTTACTTGGAGCCAGGTGCGATTTTGACTACAATTACAGGATTCTTGCCTATTTTAAGCACAGTCCTACAGTAATGATTGCCATATGATCCATCTGATCACAGAGAAAGCTTATTAAAAATGCAGATTTCCTTGGTTTGATTCTGAGTAGGTAAACCTGGGGTGGAGCCCAGAAATTTGCATTTTAAGTAAGCGCAATTTTCCTGTGTGGATGCAGGAGGTTCATTAAGAGTCTGAGAAATACCGCCCTACTAGTTTGTTCATAAACTGCCTCAGACACTATTTCAAAAATGTCTCTCTTGAATGTTTATGTATTCTGTGAAACAAAAAAGTTGGGGAGGAGGACACAAATATTAATTTTGTCATTGCATCTCACTTAGTATGCCCTTCTGATGCCAGTTTTTATCCATGTCTTTCTCCATCCACCGTGTGAAATAATGGTTATGTTGCTGTTGCTTGTTGGGAAGATGGAATAAGGCCCTAGAGAGAGAAACCTAGTTCAAAAGGAGGAAAAGAAGGAAAGGCAAATTAGTGTGCTTGTACTTTGAGAAAATTGGTGCACTGAGGAAATGCTCTCTGGTATTTCTGTTTTGAGGATATAAATGTTATTTGTGGCAGGGAAATGCTTTTAGAGTGGGGACTGTTTGTGCAATAAGGACTATTTCCTTTTAGACTTTTGCAGAAAGCATTTTCAGAATACAAACTTAGAGTATGAAATGTGTGTGTGTCTGGAATATTCTACACCAATATTCCCGTTCCTAACCTTGCTAGCCCTTGATCTTTGGCCTTTGGTTCCTTCTTCAAATCAAATCTTCTCTCTTGCCCGCTGAGGAATTTTGAACAATATACCCACTACGGAACTCACGGCGGGTTTTGGCAACAGGTTTAAGGCATCTGGTGATAGAAACCTGACATCATCTTGCATGTTCACACATCACTATTAATTTTGTTTAAAGCTAAGGGAATGCACATAACTGTCAACCAACATTCCCTACCTGAGTCTAAAGCATTCCTTTTTCATCAAAAGACTATTCGTCCAAATGTAATAACCATTAATTGTCAAAGGTTTTTGAGAATATTTCTCTCCCAGAAGTTTTCTCTGGTTAAGGGAAAGCAGTATTTCCATATCTTATTTTGGGCTGTATCTTGAGTACCTAGCACTAAGTTCTATCTGCTGTCAAAATTATAATTCCTAATTGAAACTGTAGAATATATAAGTGCACAAGGCAAAAGGCATGGAGACTGGGCTTACCTGGTGGCGCAATGGTTGAGAGTCTGCCTGCCGATGCAGGGGACACGGGTTCGTGCCCCAGTCTGGGAATGATCCCACATGCCGTGGAGTGGCTTAAAAAAAAAGGCATGGAGACAGTATGTGAACAAGAGGCAGAAATATATCTAAGGCTAGAGACTTGAGTAAGCCTGGTTCAGCAAGTCCAGAAGAAAACATAAATCAAAGGTCAGACTTAGCAGAGAGACAGGAACTAAACAAGGAAGCAGAAATCAGATTTTGTAAATATATGGGAAAACAAAAAGCTAACAAGGGCAAAGTAGAGGGAAATTCAATACTTAGGGGGCCGCTCAGGTAAGTGGTCAGTAACCAGGAGATCTGCCTGCCCAGAAGGCTAAGGCAGCCCAGTGTCAAAACAAATGGGGAACATCAAATGCAAAAAAAAAAAAAAAAAAAAATGCATTCTGAACAGTAAGAAGCTGTCCTGGTCCAAAGTTTCTTAGGCATTTTCTGTCGAGACTGAACCAAGCATGTCACCTGGGAAGTTAACAGAAAGGAAGGCATATGATTGGGAAATAAGAACAGATCATATCCTTAAAGCTAGTACTTATAAATTGAAATGTGGATGACAGGGTGAGAAGTGATGTGGAAATGGAAAGCAAAAATTATAAAAGATTCCAGTCAGGCATCATGTTCTTAGAGAAGCAATCCTGGAATTCCCTGCCTGGGTTGGGGGGGCCCCTCCTGCTGCTCTCAGAGCCTCCTTTTTTTTAACCTACTCTGGTATCTACCACACCCTGTGGTGATGGTCCATCTCCCCATCCAGGCTACAACCACCTTGAAGGTAGGTCTTATGGTTTAATTATCTTTATATACCCTGTACATAGCGGTTTTGCAATAAATGTTTATCAAATGTCAATAATTACCTTTGCCTTATCACACCACAAGTTCCTTCTAGACAGGAAATGCACCTTTATGACACTTCATAGGCACAGTATTTTAGTTGATAAAGAAGATGAACATTTCATCTATTGGCCTTTACTCTCTTAAAACTCATTCAAGGGAATTCCCTGGTGGTCCAGTGGTTAGGGCTCTGTGCTTCCACTGCAGAGGGCACAGGTTTGATCCCTGGTCAGGGAACTAAGATTCTGCATGCTGCATGGCATGGCCAAAAAATAAATAAATAAATAAAATAAAAGGCTGGCCTGAAACCCATTGGGGAATTTGGACTTTTTTAAAAAAAATAATAAAACTAATTCAAGTAGTATTTCATAGACAGGTACTCTACGGTCACAGCAAAGAACCCCTCCTACTCCTACAAGAAGCATATTCGTCTTACTGACTATTTTGTAGAAAGTGCTTGACTGAGTTAGTGGCTAAGTTTCAAGAGCCTGAGTCTTTTGAACACATTCCTGTCAACATTGTTTTCTATAAGGGCCCTTGATCATTTTTCAGAGAAGCAGTATCACATAGTGTTTAAGAGCACAGGCTCAAGAGACAGACTGCCAGAGTTGTATTCCAGCTCCTCCACTTATTATCCGGTGACCTAGGACAAATTATATAATCTTTCTTTGCCTCAATTTTGCCATTGGTAAAATGAGGATAAAGGTTGTTATAAGAATTAACTACATTACTGATAATTTTTTTCAAGTATTTAAAACAGTGTCTGGCATGTAGTAAGCTGTATAAATTATGTAAAAATTAACTACTATCATACTTTGCCAGATACCACTGATTACTCTGATCAACATTTATACTACCCACAATGTATATGGGTCCTTCCTCAAAACATTACTGCTCTCTTTATTTCGCATTTTCCCCTAGTTTTTGGTAAAAGATATTTTACTGTAAAAATAAGCAGATATGCTAAAAATGGAGAAGATAATAAGTTATATTATGACTACACTTATCATAAAAATAAGTTATAATTTTCTGAATCTATATAAAATTCAGAGAATTTATCTGAAGAAACTAAGATGGGGTATTGAGGAAAGTGTGTATCTTTTGTCTTAATCATTTCCTAAGCAGTTACTAAACCTGACGTCATTATTTTTTGTACAGGAAGAGAATCTCTCATACTTCTGGAAAATTTCAAAACTTTGCCAACATATTTTTTGATCACCCTTACTTCCTGTGGTGGGGTTTACAAACCACACCAACTTTCATAACTGCTGAGATTTACAGAGTGAATCCTCACTTGATAAACTTGTAAAAATGAATAGTCAGTACTTCTCTTCCTTTTCTAAATGCCACATATGTCCGCTTTTGCAGAATGTTAAAAAAAAAAAAATTCCAACCAGCCCCAAGCCAGCTCCAAGCAGGTATGCATACTATTTCTCAACTCTGTCTCCAGAGTAGCCTGAGAAATCCCTTTCTCCTCAACATCTCCCCTAGATCTCCCCTAGGTTAATCCAACCTGGAATCCGTTTTATAAAGAAAGAGAATTATCTTCAGCCTCCCAGCTTCCCTGGCTAGTGTCTCTGGTATCTAAATAAATTAAAAGTGGGAAAGAATAGATTTAAAAATTCATTTACCAAAAATGATCAAGAGCTGGGATGTAATTAAAAGTTATCATTAGTAGATTACCCAGATTAGCAATTTTCAAATATTTTTGAATAAAGGAAGATAGCATATGACGCTAAAATCACACTGGAACATGATTTTTCAAAGACACATGCCGTGCTTTATGTTCATCCCCAGGAAGAGCATTCACTGTTTAATAGAATCAGAAAGTATTGACAATGGAACTATAAATAAGTCACTTGTGGAATCCTTCCAAAGTTGCTTTTTAAATCATTAATTTTTTTTTTAAGCTTGTCATTCGTCTCAAGTTGAGGGGAGAAACAAATTCCACTTATTTGAGGTTTCTTTTTCTTTTTATGTTGCTCATCTTGGCCTTTATAAAACATTTTTTAAAATTTTTATGCAGCTCATTTTGGCCTTTTTATATAGTACAATGTGCTTAATTCCAGTTTAAATGTGTATTAATAGGCATAGGCAATCCAATGATATCTCCTTTGTAAATTAGAAAAAAATAACTGCTGTTTTTGAAGTCCAACCAGCTTCCACTATTAGAAGTACAGAGCACATTTGAGTCAAAGTCCTCTTCCTCAGAAACCCTGTTGTTACCATGGGAAAACTGTGAAATGCTCAAATGTGGGCAATGTTATAATTAGAACCAAACGTGGGCTTCGTAGGACCTGTCATGATGTTTCTAGGAAGCTAGCTCTGCGTTGGCTTCATAAGACATCCTTTTCCTACAATCATGACTCACTGTGACTTCCAAGGCTCTCTCCTCCTCCTCCCAACTCCCCCCCCCCCCCGCACTTGTTCTGGGGTGGAAGACTGCCCCCACTCCAGAGAATGACGGACGAGTAGGCGGGTGTGCAGTCCACTAACAAGAATGCACTTCTAGGCATTGTGGAAGTAGGACAAAGGATTTTGCTGGGCATACTCAGAGCTAACGATGTGCTGGGTATATGTTAATCATACGTGGGGAGACTCATTGCTTTGGCAGCTCTAACCCACTCACTAGTCCAGCCAAGCCCTCCCATCCCTCCCTCCTTTCTTCCTTTCAGGAAAGCATGTGCAAGTTCTCCGCAAAACGATGAATCTCTTCTCCTCAGGGGAATGTACAAGTCAGAAATTTTTTTAAAAAGAAAAGAGGAGCCAAAGCCTTTGCATAAGTAGGCCAGCTGCGGAGCCTCAAGGCGGGTGTTGGGGGAGAAACCTCCTTGTGGCCATGGCCCCAAACCTCCCGGCCTCCACTTGTTTCCATTGTCTGCCCACAACCCCAGACAAGCCAGCCCACACCTCGGGAACTGCACCCACTGTCATTTTCAGGAAAAGAGATGTTCTGAGTCCATCTTGGCATTTCTGTGAAATCACAGAAATAATACATTGAATCGCAGAACTGAAAGAGATGAACTAATCACTTGTATTTTTTTTTTTTTTTTTTTTTTGCGGTACGCAGGCCTCTCACTGTTGTGGCCTCTCCCGTTGCGGAGCACAGGCTCCGGACGCGCAGGCCCAGCGGCCATGGCTCACGGGCCCAGCCGCTCTGTGGCATGTGGGATCTTCCCGGACCGGGGCACGAACCCGCGTCCCCTGCACCAGCAGGCGGACTCTCAACCACTGCGCCACCAGGGAAGCCCACTTGTATTTTTTAAAAAGATGAAAATGCAATCAGGAAAGCCTGTCTGACCTGCCCAAGCTCACACAGTGCTAGATACACACAGCCAAATCTAGAATCTGCCTCTTTTTATTCCCTGTCTTTTGCCTTTTTCACACGAGGCTTGTAATAGCAAACCGGATGGTAGAGATGCTTTCATCTCAGTTCTCTTGCTATGGTTTCCTTTATTGCTCTCTTGTCATTTGTGTAATGTGTGACCAGCATACAGTTGAGCTGAGTCTGATTATGAAGACTTATCTGCAGTACTTGTTAAAAATAGAAATTCCTAGGACTTTCCTTGATAGATTCTGGGATGGGTCTCAGGAATCATTTAACAAGTTTCCCAAGTGAATCTTGGGATCAAGTCAGTTCAGGGAAAAACATGGTAGAGCAAAAGTAGAAAAAAATGTATGTTTGACAGGCAGGGTGTTCCAATAAGAACAGAACAGGGGAGTGGAGAGGACCAGGAATTTTGCCTCCTAGCTGCTTTTTTAGTGGGTTAACCACTAGACCACACTTCCTCTCTAGGAGAGGCAAGGAATTAAAATCAAAGGTTTACCACTGATTCATGCTGCCTGCTAATGCTGCTTATTGCGCCATGCTGTGACCCTACACGCTGGCTTGGAAACAGATGTGGGGAGTGAGCAGCCTGAGGTACCGAGGGGTGGGGGAGGTGGGGAGAAGGCAGACAGCCAGGAAAAGAACTTCCTCTGCTGCTAAATTTCAGGCAGGAGTGGAAGTCAGTCTAAATTGTTACCATGCAGATCTGGAATCATTTCTGCAATCGCCTGGCTCCAATTCCAGGTTTGTGCATTCTGCAACAAGAACTGAAAACTTGGTAATGCTCCTGACCTTACTTTTGCCTCTGCCCTCATCTGAATGCGTATTATGAAGTTACATATTTAGTTTGACAGTCATTTCATTAGGCAAAAGAGTTTGGTTACCCTCCTTGCCCTGCTCCCACCCTCCCCATACACACTTTTTAAAAGGAAATACAGAAGGGTTAAGCAATTCGACTAAGCTTACACTAATCTCAATATTGTGGTTGTTTGATTAAAAGTGCAACCAAGCCATTTCAACTAAGCTTTCCAGACTCCCTTCAATATATTCTTATCAGGCAACTGAAAAAAACTGGATTTATTTTCTCCCATAAAATGAATACTTAGGTGTGCCCTCAGACATGTAGTTTTTACCATGTCAATGTTTATCAAAGACACATAGCTGTTGAGTGTTAACTATTGATTCTAGAAATAGTGTTTGTGACTTCTTTACTGAGCCGGAAGCTCCATGAGGGTGGGGCAGAAATTTCAGCTTGGTTTTCACTAGACATTGCGATGTGGGGGTGCTTAACTGCCAGGAGGGTTAGGAGCTAGATTTCAGGCCCACAGTGGTTAGGGTTCCCAGATTTAGCAAATAAAAATACAGGCCAGTTAAATTTGAATTTCAAATTTTTAAAAATATTAGTATAAGTATGTCCCATGCAATATTTGAGACATACTAAACAATCATTCATTATTTATGACCTTCAAATTTAACTGGTCATCCTGTTGACCAATCTGGCAACCCTAGCAAGGGACCTTCCCATATTGATGGATAGAGAAGCCAGCAAGGGCTTTTCAGCTGAGTGGCATAATCATTTCTGTTTTTGAAAGATAACTCTGGTGACAGATTGGAGTGGGCAGAACTCGTAGGCAGGGAGACCAATTAGGAGTTTATTGAAATAGCCCAGGCAAGAAAAGATGAGCTTATTTCAACTAAGGCAGTGGTGGTGGAAATAGTGAGGGGAGCAAAAATTATAGAGACATCTAAGTGGTAGAATCAATACAACTTGGTAATTGATTACATAAGGGCAGTAAGATAGGGGATGGAGTTAATGTAGTATAAGTCTCCAGATAAATAATGGGCATTATTTTTACTCTAGTTTTCAATCCGTAGAATGGACCAATACTACTTTATTTATTTTGTAAGGCTTCTGTGAAAACCAGTTAAGATTATTTATGTGAATGCAGTTTGTCAAGTGTAAAGAGATACAAAAATGTATTGCCGCTAACTGAATATGCATCTCTCTCAGTAGACACTGAACTCTTTTAGGGCAGAGGTTACATTTTATTCATCTTTGGTATTTCCTAGCATACTGCCTTGAATGTATAGACAGCCAAAACACGTTTGGAGCATTAAATCAAATTTGAAATTCTACCGTGTCAAACAAAAATAATGAACACAGTTTGTTTTTTTTGTTTTTTTTTTACCATCTTGTTGGTGTGTGTCTGGAAGTATATAATGGATCTAGTGAAAATGCCAACAAAATCAGGGCCACAAGTTGCAGGAGAAATACCCACTTAAGTAATGCTGATGCTGAAGGAAATCCCTTTCTCTTCATTCACAGATATATCAAACACTTGGGCCATCTTAACAGTTAGCCCAGATACATTTCCCTCCTTACATTTCTCCCCTTATAAAGTATTTAAAATCCTAAAGGAATTATCTGCTTAATCTGCTTTAGACATCACCTTGGTAGTGTCTGGTAAGTACCACTAGACTCAGCTTAGTTTAGATGGGGAACACTGTCCTGATCTCTGTATCCAGTATCTAGTACCCTGCCTGTGCTGTGGTGGGTGCTTAATGGAATGTTTTAACGGAAAGAAGATGATCACTTCCAAATTGAGTAAGACTGAGACTTCGAATATCGCTGAGTCTCTATTCTCAACCAAGCCAAATAAACTGTAATGCTGAATCTTATTACAAAATATGGGTACCACATTTTCAAATAATATATTCATCGGATTTTTCTCCTCCTAAAATAAGTCCATCTCCCTCACTTTTTCCTTCTTTTCCTTTTCCTCATTGATTTTGCGGTTTCTTAGGCTATTTTGATTCTAAGAATGATCTTCTTCTACTTCCCCATGACTGTTTTTCTCTCCTTTTAGTTTCAAAATAATATCCAGAGAGACTGCCATAAGCAAAAGTTTCCTGTTTCCATCTGGTATAAATTATTATATTATTAGCATGATGATGATGATGTTATTAACTACTATTCATAGTTATCATTTATTAAGGACATATCATGGGTCATTTATTATACTAGAAGCTTTACCTAAATTTTCTCATTTAAATCTTAGTCCTATAAAAATAGCTCCTACTGTCCCCTTTTTATATATGAGGGACCAAAGGTTTTAAAAGTATTAATTACATTATTCCAGGTCAAAGGATTTGACAGAGGCAAAATTCAAAGTGAGTCTTGCTGAACTTGCCAGTCATTCCCTAGCTACTAAAACAATGTTTCTCAAATGTTAGCAGGCAACAGAATCCCCAGGAGTGCTTTTTTTTTTTCCTAACACCTTTATTGGAGTATAATTGCTTTACAATGGTGTGTTAGTTTCTGCTGTATAACAAAGTGAATCAGCTATATGTATACATATATCCCCATATCCCCTTCCTCTTACGTGTCCCTCCCACCCTCCCTATCCCACCCCTGTAGGTGGACACAAAGCACAGAGCTGATCTCCCCCAGGAGTGATTCTTAACCATAGATTGCTGGGTCTTACCTCCAGAGCAATGCAGAATGATTGAATAAAGCTGAATGGGACATAGAATTTATAGCCCTAACTAGTTCCCAGGTGATACTGATGTTGCTGGTCCAGCGAGCACACTTTGAGAACTACTGGACTGAACAACACTGCCTAATATTGTCCCGTTATTATACTCCAACTCTCTGACCGTCATTGACCTGAGCAGTGAGGATACAAAGATGAATCAGGCACTTTTTGCACTTAGGAGTTTACAGTCTAGTTGAGGAAACAGATCAGTAAACAAAACATCAATATTACAAATATGATAAGTTCTGTAAAGTTATATGCATAGAGTGCTATAGAAACACTGAGTAGCAAGTCCCAACCAAGTGGGGGTGGCCAAAGAAGGCACACTGGAAAAGGTTATTCTTCAGCTAAATTTTAAAGAATGACAAGGAACAAGAAAAAAGGAGAAGGGAAGGGTATTTTTTTGGTCTTGGAAGCAGCATGTATAAAAACACAAAGATTTTACATTTTTGTTGTAGTAAGAAAATTACAAGCAGTCTGTTATGATTGGAGCCTAAGCAATTGCAGAATGTTAGAGGATGTCTTACATGTGACCCTCAGTTTGGATTTTATCCTTGAGGAAAGACTGTCCCCTTGAAATATGGGAAGATTCAAAGTGGGAACTAGAGTTACAGTAAGAGATAAGGGATCAACTAAAAAAGAGTGGATATATGTATATGTATAACTCATTCACTTTGCTATACACCTGAAACTAACACAACATTGTGTTAATGAACTATACCCCAATAAAAATTTTTTTAAATAAAATAAATAGATACATTAACAAATAAAAAGACATGAGGGATCAAGAAGGCATTTCAGTATCATAATAATTATCTGTGAGATCAGTAAAAAAATAGATGAAACTCTAGCCGAATTAACCAGGATAAAAATAGAGAAGTACTAATATCAGGACTGAGAGAGGGGATATCCAATAAATTTGACTGCTTAGATGAAATAGATATATTTTTGAAAGACACATTACTATTAAAATTCATTCTAAAAATAGATACTGAATAGTTCAATATTTATTAAAACACTTAAATTTGTTAAGAGCCTTCCCATAAAGAAAACTCTAAGCCAAGATAACTTTTCTAAGCAGCTCTACCAAATACTTAAGAAAAAATAATACTTCTCAAGTCATGAGGCCAGCATTACCCGACACCAAAATTAAACAAAGGTAAATAAGAAAATTTCTTTCAATATTTTGCATAAAGCTTGATTCAAAATTCTTAAGAATTAAAAAAATTAAGTCCAACAATATATTAAAAATAATACATCCCAGGAATGCAAGGTTTGTTTAACATTTGAAACGCAATCAATGTGATTACCCATAGTGACATAATTTTTTTTAAGTCCTCCCCAATACGTGTGTAAAAACACTTCACAAACTTTAATATCCATACCTGATAAAAAGTCTCAGAAAACTAGGAATAGAGGAAATTTTTTCAACCTGAAATGGCAGCTACAATAAATATACAGCTAACATCATACTTAATGGAAAGGCTGAATGCTTTCCCTTTAAGACTGGGAATAAGGCAAGGATGAACACTTTCATGACTACTATTCAATATTGTACTGTAATTCTAGTCAGTGCAATGAGGAAAGAGAAAAAAGATACCCAGATTGAAAAGGAAGAAACAAAATTGTCTTTTTTAACAGACAATGTGATTTTCTATCAATAAAATCCTGCAGAATCTATAAAAATGCTACTAAATAGTGTGTATATTACCAAATGGCAGGTAATAGATGAGTTTAGCAAAACTGTAGCATACAAGAATAATCTATAGAAATATATTTCTATATAATAGCAATGAAAAATTGAAATTTAAAAAATACAATTTACAATAGCATCACAAATACTTAAGGATAAAACTGGAAAAGAAGATGTATATGATGTGTACATTGAAAATTACAAAACATTGCTGAAAGAAATGAAAGAAGACATGAATAAATAAAGAGAAATACCACATTAATATACCAAAAGATTCATTTGTTAATGTAAACTCTCTTCAAATTGATCTATAGTTTCAGTACAATCTCAATCAAAATCCTGGCAGGCATTTTTGGCACTACGAGTTCTAAAATTCATATGGAAATGTAATGGACCTAGAATAGTCAAAATAACTTTTAAAAAGAAGAACAAATTTCAAGGACTTACATTATCTTTCAAGACTTATCCTAAAGCTATGGTAATCAGATTGTATGATATTGATGTAGAAATAAATAAATACATCAATGGAACAGAATAGAGAAGACAGAAACAGAGCCACACCTGTAAGACAACTGATTTTTGACAAAGTATAAAGGCAATTCATTAAAGAGAGGACAGTGTTTTCGACAAATGGTGCTTGAACAATTGGATATCCATATATAAAAAATAAAACTAAAATACCTTCAGTCAATACCTCCCACTATATATTAAAAAATAACTAAAAATCAAAGATCAGAGACATAAATGTAAAACCTAACACTGTAAAACTTATAGAAGAAAACATAGAAGAAAATCTTTGTCACCTTGAATTAGGTAAAGATTTCTTAGCTACAACAACAGAAGCACAATCCATAAAGGAAAAAAATTGGTAAGTTTGACTTTATCAAAATTAAAAACTTCTGCGCTTTGAAGGACACTGTTAAGAGGCTGGAAACCCAAGTCACATATCTGATAAAGCCCTTGTATCCTTGAATATATAAATAACCCTCAAAACTCAATACTATAGAAACAAACAACCCAATTGAAAAACTGGACAAAAGATTTGAACAGACACTTACCCCAAAAGATATACAGGTAGCAGATAAGCACATGAAAAGATCACTACTCGATATCATCAGCTATTAGAAAATTAAATTTAAATAGAATAAAAGAAGACCACAGTGAGGTATGCCTACATACCTATTAGAATGGCTAAAATTTTTAAAGACTGACCATACCAAGTATGTGGAGCAACTGGAACTCTCCTGCCTCACAGGTGGGAATGTAAAGTAAGACCACCACTTTAAAAAAAGATTTAGCAGTTTCTTAAAAAGTCAGTCATATATTTACTATAGGATTCTCCTTCCATTCCAACCATTCTTCTAGGTATATAACCAAGAGAACTGCCCATACAGAGACTTGCACACAAATGTTCAAAACAGCTTTATTTGTAGTAGTCAAAAAACTGAAAATAACTCAGATGGCCACCAACATATGAATGGATATGTGAACATATGAACCTCAGGGTTACTATGCTGAGAGAAAGCAGCCAGAGAAGAAAACCAGTACATACTCTATGATTCCGTTTATATAAATTCCTATATTATAAACTAATATATAGTGACAGAAATCAGAGCAGTTTTTGCCTTGGAATGGGGAGGATGTGGGGAGGGTTGAGAGGGGATTACAAGGTGCACAAGAAAATTTGGGGGTGTAATATGTTTATTATCTTGCTTGTCATGATTTCACAGGTGAATACTTATTTCAAAAGCTATCAAATGTAAATGTTAATGTTTATCTTATGTCAATTTTATTTTATACCAGTTTATTTTATGTCAATTATACTTCATTAAGTCTTATTGAAGAACTTATCTGTGTTGTGTGCTTCCCGTGTCTAGGACAAGAGAGGATAGAACTCTATATTTCACATAGTATGTAATTTCTAGATATTATTTATGGAGAAGAATTTTTCAATATTATACACATATGTCCATAAATCGCAACATCATGGTCTCTTACTCTAATCATCTCACAGAAAAGTCTAGCATGAGTCAAAAGTCTATGATTCTTGTTCTGACTCTGCCATTGCCTGACGGGTGGCCTCAGAAATCACAATCCCTCTGGGACTAGTTTCTGCACTCCTAAAATGAAGGCTTTGTACTGCATGAAGGGGCATCATATTATGTTGTTACTCAGGAGGTAGAGGGAGGATGGTAAGAGGAGCCAGGCTGGCAAAGCTCCAGAACCCATTCTCCTTCCGAAGGACTGAATATTTTTGTCCCCTCTCCCCCGCCACCCGGCAATTCATATCTTGAAGCCTTAATCCCCACTGTGATGGTATTTGGAAGTGGGGCCTTTGGGAGGCAATTAGGTTTAGATGAGGTCATGAGGGTAGAACCCCCATGTTGGAATTGGTCCCCTTATAAGGAGAGGAAGAGACCAGAGCTTGTGCTCTCCCTCCACCATGTGAGGATACAGCAAGAAGGAGACTAACTACAAGCCAGGAAAAGAGTCTTCACCAGAAGCTGATCATGCTGTACTCTAATCTTGGACCTCCCAGTCTCCAGAACTGTGAGAAATAAATGTCTGTGGTTTAAGCCACACAGCCTATGGTATTTTGTTATAGCAGCGCATGCTGACGACCTCCTCCAACCAAAGTGGTTCTGCTTCTATCAGTTCTATGTAGTAAGTTTGTCCATAAGACTTATTTTGAAAAACTGGTTTTCACGGACTTCAAGAGAAAATTTGTAACTACTGTAAATGTTAGAACGGATGACCTCTAAAATCTCCTCAGAGATTCCATACTTCTAATTTCTAAAATTAAATCTGCTTCATAGACTATTAAGGAACTCTCAGTAATCCGCCAGAAGTTTCCTACCCAAATCCTTTTGCTATTTTATTTTGATCCAAACAGAAGTGATGCTCTTCCCTGTGTTTATCGGCAGTGTGCTCCTCAGGGTCTGTTTCTGTGCACAGAGGGCCTCGAGATGTGGAGCAGACACTTCCTACTCCTCCGCGTGTAGAATCCAGCTTCTGTCCCAATGGCTCCTCCAGTCACATTGCTCCTCTCCACTCTCATGGTGGTTCTCAAAGCGCCTAGAATTTTCCATCAGCGAGTCTAAGTAATTCAGAAAATCAGTCTCTCATAAGCCTTTAAACAGTCATGCACCCAGATCTGCTGGTTTGTGTGGGAGTCATGTTTTCCAAGAGACCCCATCTGCCTTGCAGCCTCAAAATTCTTCCTACTGGCTTCTTTTTCCCCTGAGATTTTTGTACATCGTGCCTGTGTTGTTTTTTTATTCCCCTAATTGTAGTGACTCAGTTTGTTTTTCTAGTGCCCACATCCTTTCCCCACAAACTTAGAGGATTGAAAATATGGTATAGTGGAAAGGAAACCTAGACTCTAATTCTGGCTTTGCCATTCAACTTCCCGTGTGATTTGGGGGGACTTAAGTCATTCTTCTGGGCCTCAGTTTTCTCATCTTAAAGTATTTTTTATTTATATATTTATTTTTGCTGTGTTGGGTCTTTGTTTCTGTGCGAGCGGCGAGCAGGGGCCACTCTTCATCGCGGTGCGCGGGCCTCTTACTGTCGCGGCCTCTCCCGTTCCGGAGCACAGGCTCCAGACGCGCAGGCTCAGTAGCTGTGGCTCACGGGCTTAGTTGCTCCGCGGCATGTGGGATCCTCCCAGACCAGCGCTTGAACCCGTGTTGCCTGCATTGGCAGGCAGATTCCTAACCACTGCGCCACCAGGGAAGCCCAGTTTTCTCATCTTAAAATGGGAGAGTTAGATTCATTTTTTCCTAAAGTATTTGACCTACCGTTGCTGATGTAGGAGATGATTTTATATTGTCCATAATGTATACTTAATAAGTATGTATTTATTTTAATATATGTTAGAAACATATATAATTGTTACATCAAGACAGCTTAAATTAAATTTTAGTCTAATTAGATTATCTAATGATAATTAGATTTTTTCAGTGAACTGACTTAAAGTAAAATATTAAGCAGATTCAAGGGGTAACTGGATTTGGAAGATGGTACATAATAGTGACCTGGAAGCAGTATTATGTTTTGCCTCCATGTTTCACAGGGAAACTACATTTCCCAGCTTCCTTGGGTTGGAGTCATATGCCTATGTTCTAGACAATGAAATATGAACACAAGTCATGTGTCTCTTCTGGGAGAAGCCAGTGTGCCCTCTCCCTGTTTTTATTCTCTTGCCACAGCAACTTTGGAAGCTGTGCCATTGTGATATAAAAAGAGCTTAAACCTTGAATAATCAGATGTATGAAAGTGCCAACCCAAATTAGACATGTGTGGCTAAGAAATAAACTTTTGTTGTGTTAAGCCACAGAGATTTCTGGGTTTATTATCTCAGTATAGTTTATCATCTCCTGGTAAATACAAAGCATGATAAGATTATTAGGTTCCATCTAGCTCTAAAATTCTGCACTCTTCTTTAGTCTGTTCCCTTCTTATTCAGGTTTAACCTATAGTTTTTTCTGGCCCTGTAACTTCAAAGAAGTCCCTTCTAAACTATTTTGCTTATGTTTTGCCCTTCCAACTATCTCTATTTTTAGAAGTGGCATTTATCTTAATGATGGCTGTAGTTCTGGATAACTACATAGAACCCTCCTCGCATCCAAAGAGGACATGGCAATTAGTGTTGTTGCCTGTGTGTGGTGCCTTTCTTTTCTTTTTTTTAATATTTATTTATTTATTTATGGCTCTGTTGGGTCTTTGTTGCTGCGCGCAGGCTTTCTCGAGTTGTGGTGAGCAGGGGCTACTCTTTGTTGCGGTGTGTGGGCTTCTCATTGTCGTGGCTTCTCTTGTTGTGGAGCACGGGCTCTAGGCACGCAGGCTTTAGTAGTTGTGGCATGCGGGCTCAGTAGTTGTGGCTCATGGGCTCTAGAGCACAGGCTCAGTAGTTGTGGCACACAGGCTTAGTTGCTCCGTGGCATGTGGGATCTTCCCGAACCAGGGCTCGAACTGATGTCTCCTGCATTGGCAGGCGGATTCTTAACCACTGCGCCACCAGGGAAGTCCCTGTGGTGCCTTTCTGAATAGCCTTTGGTGACCATGAGCTCTTTCAGATTACTCACACATAAATATGACACTTTCTGCAGAGCCTTGTTTACTATTGATATCACCACTTCCAACTGTTATGAGCCTGTGTCCTTGTTTTGAGAAGGTCACTTCTCTTACTGTTTTGTGTCAGACGAGCCATCCTCTAGCTACTGGTTCCCAAAGTTCATTAGCGAGATACATTGTTAGAAGTTGTGCTGTAGGAAGCTCATCTATCAACCCTGCTCGTAGGGGTCCAAGTCCCAAACAGATGGAAGAACCTGCTTTCTTCCATCTTCATCATATGCCAGAAGAGACAAACTACATGATGAAAATCATCATTTTAATCCTTGGAAGTGATTACATTTTGAAACTTTGTGTTGGCTTATGTTGTCTGGTTTTATCATTTAATGAATGGTCATAGATATTTGTTTAAAAAATGGTATTTTTCAAGAAGCTTAAGGTCTGGATCATATCACAGCCTCTTAGTTCTAATCACTGCCACTGCACTATATACCTTTAATTTATATGCTCTGCCAAGTTTTTGTCTGCCTGTTCTCCAAAGGACGTTAAAACTTTTAATTTTATTTTATTTTTTTTATTTTTATTTTTGGCTGCGTTGAGTCTTCATTGCTGCGCACGGGCTTTCTCTAGTTGCAGCGAGCGGGGACTACTCTTCATTGCGGTGTGCGGGCTTCTCCTTGGGGTGGCTTCTCTTGTTGCGGAGCATGGGCTCTAGGAATGAGGGCTTCAGGAGTTACAGCGTGTGTCCTTCAGTAGTTGTGGTTTGCAGGCTCTAGAGCTCAGGCTGAGTAGTTGTGATGCACGGGATTAGTTGCTCAGTGGCATGTGGGATCTTTCCGGACCAGGGATCGAACCCGTGTCCCTTGCATTGGCAGGCGGATTCTTAACCACTGTGCCACCAGGGAAGTCCCAGGACATTAAATTTTGATTCAGTTGTATTCTCTAGTGCTTGATTAATCAGTATAATCGATATATTGAATGTGCTGCTCAGGCAGTGGAACTAAGACAGTTTTTAACAATGTAAGCTGATGGAAAATTTTAAATTATATATAGTGTTTTCTTTGCTCAAGATAATATAGAAACCTAGTTCTCAAGGCTCAATACATATACCAGTGGTGACTCTTCAAATGGTCCAGGAAAGCAGTGGTTTTTACTCTGTGAGTTTACAAATGGAATAATCTTTGGTTTGTTATTTATACCCTAGAAACTTTCCAAACTAATTTGAAGATTATCTTAGAACTGTTAAAAATCATTAGCCATTAAAAATACAGTATGTATGACAATATTGATGTTCATTGGTAATCACAAAACTGTGGAATTATAGAACGGTAGAAATGGAAGAAAACAAGCACCCATGTGACTCAGCTCCTTATTTAACAGAAATGAGAAAAGTGGGACACAAAACATGACATGTTGTTACTTAACTTTTTTAGTAATAAATTTATTGGGATATAATTCATCCACTATATAATTTACCAATTTTAAGTGTACAGTTCAATGAGTCTTAGTGTATTTGAAAAGTTATGCCATCATCATTACAATCAAATTTGGACCATTTTCATCACCCAAAAAGAAACCACATGCCCGTTTAGCAGTCACTACCCATTTGCCCACAACTCTCCTAGCCCTAGGCAAACACGGATCTACTTGCTATCTCTATTTGCCTATTCCCAACACTTTGTTTAAATGGAGCCATGCAATATGTGATCTTTTGTGATGACTTGTCTCACTTAACAAATGTTTTTGAGGTTTATCCGTGTTGTACCATGCATCACCACTTCATCTTTTTAAATTGCTGAATAATATATCATTGTATTGCTATCTCACATTTTGCTTATCTATTTGTCTGTTGATGGACATTTGGGTTGTTTCCACCTTTTGGCTCTTATGAACAATACAACTATGAAAATTCATGTATAATTTTTTTTGTGGGCATAAGTTTTCATTTCTCTTGGGTATATACCTAGGAATGGAATTGCTGGATAATGTGGCAACTCTATGCTACCTTGTTAGGAACTGACAGACTGTTTTCCAAACCAGTTACACTATTTTACATTCCCACCAGCAGTGTAAGAGGGTGCCAATTACTAAACATCTTCACCAAAATTTATTATTACCTTTTTAAAAAGATTAGTATAGCCATTCTAGTGCGTGTGAAGTGGTATCTTATTGTGGTTTTCATTTGCATTTCCCTGTTGGCTAATGATGTTGAGAATATTCTCATGTACTTATTAGCCATTTGTATATATTCTATAAAGAAACATCTATTCAGATCCTTTGCCCATTTTTAAATTGGTATATTTGTCTTTTTATTATTGAGTTGTATCATTTATATATTCTAGATACAAGTCCCATATCATATATATGATTTTAAAATATTTTCTCCCATTCCATTAGTTTTCTTTTTCCTTTCTCTCTCTTTTTTTTTTTTTTTTTTTGCGGTACGCGGGCCTCTCACTGTTGTGGCGTCTCCCGTTGCGGAGCACAGGCTCCGGACGTGCAGGCTCAGCAGCCATGGCTCACGGGCCCAGCCGCTCCGCGGCATGTGGGATCTTCCTGGACCGGGGCACGAATCCGTGTCCCTTACGTCGGCAGGTGGACTCTCAACCACTGCGCCACCAGGGAAGCCCTCTTTTTGCTTTCTTGATGGTGTCCTTTGAAGCACAAAAATTTTTAATTTTACTGAAGTCCCATTTGTCTGTTTCTTTTTCTTTTGTAGCTTATACTTTTGGTGTCATATCCAAGAATCCATTGCCTAATCCGAGGTCACATTGATTTATGCCTATGCTTTCTTCTAAGAGATTTTATAAAGCTTTAATTTTTCTTTTTAAAATTTTTTAAAAAGTTTTATTTTCCAAATTTAGGTATTTGTTTTATTTCTTACAAGTAGGTCTTTGATCCATGTTGACTTGATTTTGTATATTGTGTGAGGTAGGGGTCCAACTTCATTCTTTTGCATGTAGATACCCAGTTGTCCCAGCACCATTTGTTAAAAAGACTATTCTTTCCCCCAGTGAATTGTCTTAGCAATCCTATCAAATATCAATTGATTGTAAATATGACAGTTATTTCTGTATATGATTTTATTGATCTCTAGTTTTATCATTATGGCAGTACCACATTGTCTTGATTACTGTAGCTTTGTAGTAATTTTTGAAGTCAAGAAGTGTGAGACTTCCAACTGTGTTCTTTTTCAAGATTGTTTTGGCTATTCTGGATCATTTATGCTTCTATGTAAATTTTAAGAGCAGCTTGTAAATTTCTGTACAGAAGGTAGCTGGGATTTTAATAGAGATTTCATTGAATCTGTATATTGCTTTGAGTACTATTGCCATTTTAGCAATAATAAGTCTTCCAATCCATGAAAATGGAATATCTTTCATTGTATTTAGGCCTTCATTCTTATCTAGGTGTTTAATTTCTTTCAACAATGATTTGTAGTTTTCAGTGCACGTTTTACACTATATCGTTAAATTAATTCCTAAATATTTTATTCTTTTATATACAATTATAAATGGAATTGTTTCCTTGATTTCATTTTTGGGTTATTCATTGCTAGTGTATAGAAATATAATTGTTTTTTGTGTATTGATCTTATTATATCCTGACATCTTGCTGAGCTCATTTATTAGTTCTAGGGGTTTGTTTAGGATTTTCTATATACAAGATCATGTCTTCTGCAAAAAGAGGAAGTTCTACCTTCTTCTTTGCAATCTAAATCTTTTTATTTCCTTTTCTTTTCTAATTTCCTTGCCTAGAAACTTGGTGCAATGTTAGATGGAAGTGGCAGAGCAGACATTCTTGTCATTTTCCTGATCTTAAAGAGAAACATTCAGTTTTCACCATTATGTATAATGTTAGCTGTGGGTTTTTCCTAGATGTCCTTTGTCAGGTTGAGGAAGATGCCTTCTATTCCTAATTTGTTGTTTTAGTTTGTATCATGAAGGGGTGGTGAATTTTGTCAAATGCTTTTACTGAATCTATTGGCTTGATCAAGTAGTTTTTCTCCATTATTTTTGCATCTATATTCATTAGAGCTGTTGGTCTATAGTTTTTTTCCCTGTAATGTTTTGTCTGGTTTTGATATCAGGACTCATAGATGGCACATTATTTTTTTTAATAAATGTATTTATTTATTTATTTTTGGCTACGTTGGGTCTTCGTTGCTGCGCATGGGCTTTCTCTAGTTGCGGTGAGCAGGGGCTACTCTTCGTTGCAATGCGCAGGCTTCTCACTGCGGTGGCTTCTCTTGCTGCAGAGCACAGGCTCTAGGCAAACGGGCTTCAGTAGTTGTGGCTCACAGGCTGTGGAGCGTAGGCTCAGTAGTTGTGGCACACGGGCTTAGTTGCTCCACGGCATGTGGGATCTTCCTGGACCAGGGCTCAAACCTGTGTCCCCTGCATTGGCAGGTGGCTTCTTAACCACTGTGCCACCAGGGAAGCCAGGCACATTATTTTTAAAGTATGAAAATTCCTTTAAAAAATTCATACAGTAGGGAAGACTGAAAGTTGAAAAGTATAACTCCTTTGCCCTGAATTCTATTCACTGTGAATAGAATTAATGTGTGTGTGTGTGTGTGTGTGTACATGAATATATATACAAATTCTATTCAAGTGGACTTAACATGTATATGTGTGTGTGTGTGTGTGTGTGTGTGTACATGAATATATATACAAATTCTATTCAAGTGGACTTAACATGTATATGTGTGTGTGTGTGTGTGTGTGTGTGTGTGTATTTTGGAGGTTTGTGGTTAATGAATGAAAAGTGATTATCTGAGATCACTTTTTTGAAAATTAATACAATCATTTCAGATTCTTGATGTTCTGACTACCAATCAAATGAACATCACAGGCTTGGGAATCAATGCATTTTTGGAGATTTTCCAATCCCTTGTGAAACATTCAAACAAGGCTCTACAAAATAGATTAAATTCAATTAGGCTATTGATGGTGAATATTGGATCATCAAGTTGGCTATTAATTTGAATTTGAATATCAGTATACCATGACACGCAATACCACTCTACTTTTTATTTTAATGTATTTCTCCGCATAGCCATACACTCTTTCTCTCTCTCTCTCCCTTCCTCCCTATTTCATATATATATATATATATATATAGCCAAATTTCTTATATCTCATCATAAATTATTGTATTAGATAAAGTGACATTGGCAGGTCTTCCTAATTAGATGCCGGCTCTCCTCTAAACAGGAGGTCAGGCACTCAGGCTCCTTCCATCTTATAACTCTGCCATCATCAGCACATGGTTTTCAAGACATCTTCAACATATAACTTGCAAAATTGTCATACTCATCTGCATAGAGCTACAGAGGGAAAGGAGTATGGAAGATCACATGTGGGAGATTTATATGTACCACAAATGAAAGTGATACACATCATGTCACTTGCATCTATTGCCAGACATATGGCAATGCTTAATTGCAAGGAAAATTGGGAATTGTAGTCTCACTGTGAGCCCAGAAAAAGGAAGAAACAGGTTTGGTGACCATCTAGCCAGTCTCTGCCACAATTATCATTCTTCTCTATGATAAAGTTGCAGAATCAGAACTTTTTACTCCAAAACCTTTCTACCCAAACTGAATGTCTAATATCTCTCACAAATCTCAATCTTCCCTTGACCTAAATTTAGAAAACTAGAATTTTAGATTCAAAATTCTTTTAGTCATCCTTCATGCATTTTTTTTTTTTTTTTTTTTTTTTTTTTTTTTTTGCGGTACGTGGGCCTCTCACTGTCGCGGCCCCTCCCGTTGCGGAGCACAGCCTCCGGACACGCAGGCTCAGCGGCCATGGCTCATAGGCTCCCCGCTCCGCGGCATGTGGGATCCTCCCGGACCGGGGCATGAAGCTGTGTCCCCTGCATTGGCAGGCGGACTCTCAACCACTGTGCCACCAGGGAAGCCCCTTTATGCATTTTTGAAAAATGCATAATATAACAATTATTTTTATATCAAAATTTAATTGTTCACCATATATGTTGGCAAAGTTTGTGCATATGTATAAATATTTCTAATGTATGTATCTTCACCTATATGTCTTATTTAATTAGACTCTGAATTTCATGAGGGAAGGAAAAAACATGTCTTAGCTTTGTATCCCTGGCACTTAGCATGATATCTAGAACATCATACTCATTCATTTATTCAGCAAATATTTGTTAAGAGGCTACTGTGTAACATTTAATGTGCTAGGTATTGGAGCTATCCTTTGAAAGCTTACAGTCAAGAATTCCATATCAACCAACAAGGAGACCTAGAGATCCTGAAACTCTACCCCTACATAACATCTGGCAATGCCTCATAAAATATTAAGAACACTATTGTGGTGGCTTCATAATATGTCGATTTGGCTAGGCTGACCCATGTTTTCCAGAAATCCCTTTCCTGTATGATTCCAGTTAGGGGTGGGCCACGAGAGAGGTTTGGAGAGGGGGAGTGAGTCAGCAACCATTCTGTAACTCATACATGTTGCTTCTCTGCTGGATTACCCTATTGGCTTGAGGAAATAACTACATTAACTGTTCCACCTTAGCTCTTCCTAAATCTTCCTTCAGCTTCTCTGACTCCTGGGCCAGGTGTGTGTGTTTAGCTCTGTGGCAAAGGACCATCTTCAGAATACCCATATCACCAATGTCAGAGACCAAAAGAACTGACATGGTCTTCACTCTGTCCTCATGGGTTCTCTCTCACGCTTGTGAGTTCCAAATTATTATTGCTGTCTACCTCTTTATATCCATCTTTCCCTGCCTGCCCTATGGACTTCAAGCCCCAGCAAAGACAAGCGCCTTACAGAGACTTCTTAATCAGCTTCTACAATTACTTAAGGTCAAATCCTTGTAAAACAAAAACAAATCTCTCTCTCTCTCTCCATCTACCTCTCTTGCTTTCTATTTACCTATATTCTGCTTCTCTGAGTGAACCCTAAACCCTGACTGATACAACTATTTTAAATGAATAGCTGAACCTGCAATGAAGTAAGAGAAATTTGCTGAGGCCAAAAAGTAAACGCAAGTCAAGGAAGCTAAGCAAGAACTGAAGTTTTCCAGCCACCCAAACATCATATATGAATGCCAACAAAGTGGACTTGCTAGGTGCCAGGCATTTTTCTAAGTACTTTCCATGTGTTAATTCATCCTTGTTAACTTCATGAGGTATGTGCTATAATTATCCCAATTTTGTGGATGAGGAAATTAAGATGGTAAAGGTCACAAAATGTAGGTCACAAAGCTAGCGAGTAGCAAAGCCAAAATTGGAATCTAGGCAGTCTCCTGCAGAGCCTGTGCTTTAACTCTGTACTGTGAGCCCTGTGGCCAAGTACTTCAGTACATATTAGGACTAGGAACAATCTTTAATATTGTGAGGAAAGCATTATAGACTGAAGGCAATTCTATTATAAAACCTGGACTCATATGACCATCAATTTAGATGGAAATTCCAAAATTAAGATCTCTCTGAAGAATGCATAACCTGGAGAAATCAACCTGGAGAAATCAAGTCTTCACTTGATCATGAAGCCTATAAGCTTAGAACTGTAACTTAAAGGGCCATAAAGTCCATAGGGCCCTGCAGCATCTATCTAGCAGAAGCAATTAATAGCCCTCTTTGGGAGAATACAGCCTCAACCTTAGGCCTCAGACAACTTCTATGCATAAGAGAAATAACAGAAATTAATTCATAATTTTTAAATGCACTCCTACAAGAAAATAAGCCACCATGAACAAAAAGTCTCAGAAACAAACACACACAAATTTTAAAATATACCTGCAACCATTTCAGGTATTGGAATTATCAGATACAGACTATAAAAGATATATGCTCGGGCTTCCCTGGTGGCGCAGTGGTTGAGAGTCCGCCTGCCGATGCAGGGGACATGGGTTCATGCCCCGGTCCAGGAAGATCCCACATACTGCAGAGCGGCTAGGCCCGTGAGCCATGGACACTGGGCCTGCGCGTCCGGAGCATGTGCTCTGCAATGGGAGAGTCCACAACAGTGAGAGGCCCGCATACTGAAAAAAAAAAAAAAAGATGTATGCTCAATATGTTTTTAAAATTTTAAGGGAATGGGAATATGAAAAAGAGCAAAAGACGATAAAAAAGTAAAAGTCAATTAAAAAAACAAGTATTTCTAAGATATAAAAAGTATAATTCACATTCAGTGATTACCTGTGATCACCAATGATCATCTATGTCTTGGTTTCTAATACCATTCTCCAGTAAAGGAAATCAGGGGTCATTGGAGAAATGGCTGATTCTAGGAGTTGAGAAGGAAATATACAAAATGAGATTATAGTGCCAGAAAGTAAGAGAGTGCAAAACAAAAACAAAAACAACGATACAGGGACACTGGAGCCAATTGAAAGCACTCCCAATGGCCAAAGCTGAAACAATTTGAGCAACAAAATAAATAAAGTAGTATTGGACTATATATAACTCAAAGAGTAAAATAAATAGTCATGAGTCTATACTGACTTAAAAAAATGGTTGAACCAATAAATAAATGGAGAAGAGACAAATCTCCCATGAAGAAGAATTCCAAATAATTTATTATATATTCCATCATCAAGGAGGTAGAGCATAACTCCCAACACCTCAGGTGTGGGCTATATGTAGTGACTTCCTTCCAAAGAGGACAGTATGAAAAGTGGATTGTGTGCGGAGAAACTTTATAGTGGAGAAGTCTGATGAACACTACCTCAGCCAGGTGATCAAAGTCAACATGAACAGTGATAAGTCCTGTATAATAGTATATACCCTTGATATGATATGATGAGAAATAGCACTTTTACCTCTGTGGTCAGAAAAGTCCTAGTAGAGGGACATCTGCAAAACACATGACCAGTACTCCTTAAAACTGTTACAGTCATCACCAAGCAAGGAAAGTCTGAGAAACTGTCACAAGCTGTGACATGACAACTAAAGAGCCTAAGGAGACATGACAACTAAAGGAAATATGGGATCCTGGAACAGAAAGAGAAAGAGGGTATTAGGAAAAAAACTAAGGAAATATAAATAAATATGAACTTCAATTGATAACAGTGTATCAATATCAGTTCCTTAGTTGCAATAAATATACTAATGATAATAGTGTATCAATATCAGTTCCTTAATTACAACAAATGCACTATACTAATGTACTACACTAAATGTTAATAGGAGAAACTGGATTCAGAGTTTATGGGAATTCTCTACTATCTTTTTAATTTTTCTGTAAATCTAAAACTGTTCTATATTAAAGTTGATTTTGTTTGTTTTTAAAAGTCTCACTGGATGGATTAAACAGTGGTTTGGACATAGCTGAAGAGAGATTTATTTTTCTGGAAAATAGATCCAAAGATACTACTCAGAATTCAGCTCAGAAATACAAAAGGAGGTTAAGAGACTAGGTAGGACAATATAGCAAGAATCTCCAACATATGTCTAATTGAAGTTCCAAAAAAAGAATAAGGAGAGTGGATGAATGATGAAAGTGAAAGACAAAAAGTCTGAGAGTTTTCCAGAATTAATGAGAAATACGATTCCTTAGACTCAAGAATTGCAATAAATATCAAGTAAAAAAAAAAATCCATACATCAAGACAGATTGTATGCAAAAAGAGAATCTTAAAAGCAGTCAGGGGGACCAAAAAAAAGCCTAATTGCCTGTAGGGTAACATGAATTAGACTAAAAATTGACTTCTCAATCAGAAGATAGTGTAATAATATCTTCAAAGTTGTGAGAAGAAATAATTTCATACTTAGAATTTTATATCTGAAAAAATTATTGAAGAATAAGAATAAAATAAAGATATTTGGATAAACAAAAATATAACATAAAATATATTGTATGACAGAGGTGGTGTTAAACACACTGTCCATTATTGGCTATTTAAATCCTCATTTATCAGTGCTACTAGAAGTCCTGACTTGAACAGCAAAAAATGAAACATATCGAACTTAAATATGTCATCCATATTTCAGCAGCCTCGCCAGCCTATGACTATAAAATAAAGACACTGTTCATATCCAAACTATAATTACACATACCCCAACTGGCCTATTTTTGGAAAACAGCCTACTTAGAGCTTCCCCCAGGTATTTCTAAGAGTTTCTCAGAGTACTGCCTCACATAAACTCTGAAGACAAGAACCCCATTTTCTTCCACACCAGCTTTCTAACATTATATTTCATTTCTGCTGTGGATGAACTTATGTGCTCACCACTTCAGTAGACATGTCTATCTGCTGCTGGTGAACTACCAATGAGTTCCCCCTACTCTGACCTCAGGAAGTAAACATTCTTCTCCCTGATTCCCCACATTATAACTGAGACCAGTCTGTGACTTTCAGCAATATTTCACTGAAGGTTTAATAATGTAACTATAACATGAGGTGGCTATCAGAACATCTGATCATATCCAAAGAAGATACAACCAACAGATATATGGCCAACAAATGGTCAGTGGGCACATGAAAAGGTGCTCAACATCATTAGTCATCAGGGAAATGCCAATCAAAGCCACAATGAGATACTGCCTCATACCTGTTAGGATGGCTGTTATCAAAAAACAAGAGACAGCAAGCATTGGTGAGGTTGTGGAGAAATTAGAACCCTAGTATACTATTGGTAGGAATGCAAAATGTTGCAACCCACTCTTGAAAACAATATAGACGTTCCTCAAAAATTTAAAAATAGAACTACCATATGATCCAGCAATCCAACTTCTGGGTATTTATCCAAAAGAACCAAAATCAAGATCTTAAAAAGATACTAGCACTCCCATGTTTATTGTGGCACTGTTCACAATAGCCAAGATGTAGAAACAACCTAAATGTCCATGACAGATGAATGGATTTAAAAAATGTGATATAAACATGCAATGGAATCAGCCGTAAAAAAGGAAATCCTGAAATATGTGACAATATGGATAAAACTTGAGAATATTATGCTAAGCGAAATAAGCTAATCACAGGAGGACAGGTACTACATGATTCCACTTACATGAGGTATCTAAAATAGTCAAGCTCATAGAAGCAAAGAATAAAGTGATGGTTACAAGAGGCTGGGCAGAGGGAGAAGGGGAAACTTGACAATGGGTGTAAAATTTCAGGTATGTAAGCTGAATAAGTTCTAGAGATCCGCTGTATAACATTGTGCCTGTAGATAACAATACTAGATTGTGTACTTAAAAGTCTGTTGAGAGAGTAGATCTCATGTTCAGTGTTCTTACCACACAAAAAATAAAAATTTAAAATACATATATATAGTCATGGAACCCCAAAAGGCTAAACTCAATCTAAAAACTCAGGCCTCCCTATGGTTTTGTCAGACTCAACAGCCACTAACAAAAATCTTCAGGCCTTTCCACCCTACAAACCCAAGCCTAACTAAACCCCAGCTCCCCTAACCTAAGATTCACTCTCTTTCCCACCCCTGGGTGATTAATAGTCAAACCATAGATTCCCTTGAAAAAGATTCTACTCCATACCCGCAAAGTATGGTTCACCCTCAGAGAACAGAGAAGTGAATCAATGATAATATTCTGAAAACTTATTTCCTAATATCTGAATTATTCTATCTCAAAAATGCCATGTAGAGCTTCCCTGGTGGCTCAGTGGTTGAGAATCTGCCTGCCAATGAAGGGGACACAGGTTTGAGACCTGGTCTGGGAAGATCCCACATGCCACCGGGCAACTGGGCCTGTGAGCCACAACTATGGAGCCTGTGCTCTGCAACAAGAGAGGCTGCGACAGTGAGAGGCCCGCGCACCGCGATGAAGAGTGGCCCCCGCTCGCCGCAACTAGAGAAAGCCCTTGCACAGAAACGAAGACCCAACACAGCCAAAAATAAATAAATTTATATTAAAAAATATGCCATGTATGAGCTATCAGTGGTTCAACCCATGTTCTGCTGCACCAGATCGATGTCAGTTCCTTTTCACAGCCTCTCCTCACATGTTAAGTGAACACATGAACCTGTACGTGTATGTGGTAGAAGTCCAGTTCCCCAGTGTGCTATGAAGAAGTGCTTAGACAAGAACACTGTATGAATTAGGGTCAGATGAGCTGCTGTAACAAATAAGATAAAAAATTTCAACAAATATACTTTATTTTCCATTCATTTAATGATCAAATATAGCATTCCAGATCTGCAGGTAAGGGTCCTCTCAATTCAGGGACCCAGGCTTCTTTCATCTTGGGGCCCTGCCACTCTCTAGATGCTTTGTCAACTGAATCCATCAAGGGAAAGGAGAAAGAGAGCATGGAGAAGTCCTATACACTTCTTAACAGCCTTGGCCTGGAAGCGACACACATCCCGTCCACTTACATATTTTTGACAATGAACCAATCACAAGGTCACAACTAATTGTAAGGAAGGGTAAGAAATAATACTCTAGCTCTGTGCCCAGGCAAAAAAAAAAAAAAGAGGAAACAGTTTATAAACAGCAGAGTTGTTTGCAAACACACTCACACACAAATAATCAAAGAAAAATCAACTTCTGTCCATTAGGCAACCTCCATTCAGATTTCAAGGGCAAAATTATCCAATTCTGCTGGAGTACAGTTGTGGGAGTACACTCGATTTACTTAACAAATTATTTTACAATGCAGTCTGAAGCAAGTACATTTACATTACTTCATTTCACTCAGAGCTCCCCAAACAGTAGGTGGCGAGGCCCATTATTTAAATCTACATGACTAAAAGCAAAACAATCCCTCCCAATGAAGAAAAAGTTTTCCCTAGAGACTAATTCCTACCTCTCACTTTATAAGCCAAAACTGAATTCAACTTCAAACTAGCAGTACTCCATCTTCAAAATTTTCAAATTCAGTCTCCACTGGCTCCCTGTTATAATTAAATTGTAAAGTCTTTGGGAATTCTTCATATGTCACATGATGACTCACACAATACATTTGACGAACCAGGCTGTCAATAAACATTTGTGGAATTCAACTGATTTGATGTTGAGAACTTTTTTTCTTTAATTTTTATTGGAATATAGTTGATTTACAGTGTTAGTTTCTACTGTACAGCAAAGTCAGTCAGTTATACATATACATATATCAACTCTTTTTTTAGATTCTTTCTCCATATAGGTCATTACAGAGTATTGAGTAGAGTTCCCTGTGCTATACAGTAGGTTTTTATTAATTAACTATTTTATATATAGTAGTGTGTATATGTCAATCCTAATCTCCCAATTTATCCCTCCCTTCCTTACAGCCTGGTAACCGTTTGTTTTCTATGTCTGTAACTCTATTTCTGTTTTGTAAATAATTTCATTTGTACCCTTTTTTTAGATTCCACATATAAGCTTATCCTACGATATTTGTCTTTCTTGTCTGACTTACTTCACTCAGTATAAGAATCTCTAGGTCCCTCCATGTTGCTACAAATGGCATTATTTCATTCTTTCTTATGGCTAATGTTCCATTATATATATGTACCACATCTTCTTTATCCATTCCTCTGTTGATGGACATTTAGGTTGCTTCCGTGTTTGAGGACCTTCTTTATCAGGTATTTTTGAAGTGGAGAACAAGCCCCGGATAGTGACTTACCAAGACTCTTTAATCTTTGTTTCTACTCTGTAATACAGGAGAGCAGCTGTGGGAAAGGCTGATGATTTTCTCTAGCAGGCTAGAGCAGGGGCACATGTGCACACAGAGAGGTTACCAAAACTAACTGTAGCATAACCTCTGTTTAAAAATAATAATGACTGTACAGGTCTTGGATTCAAACAAGCTAGTTAACCCAAGCCATTTGCATAAGAACTTTGAAGACTTTTGTAATTCTGTTGTGTTAAGTAGGTGCGCCTTCCGACACGTATTTGTGAATAGTGTTGATTACTTGTTATAAGCCCATAGTCTATACGTTGCACCAGGCTGTTTGGCTTCACTAGACTCCTATACCTATTTCTTCAAAACTCCTGTACCCAAGGAAGGCCTGCATGCACGGATTCAACATAGCCTCAGCATTTATTAAATAGAACTTCTTGACATTTAGTCACACATTCTCGTGTGACACCTTTTTTTCCTCCTGATTCTAAAGGCTAAGTCAGCAGCTATCATATTTTCAGCCTACAATATATTCTCTACATACCAATTAGGTTAAAAAAAAAAAAAGCCTAAACCTACAGCTGACACAATTTATGAAGCCTCCAATAAGTCCATGAAAAAATAGTTTAAAAACTTATAACAAACTGGGGGTAGAAGAAAATTTCCTTAAACTGATAAAGTACATCTATCAAAAAGACCTCAAAAATACTTAATGGCAAAACAATAAAAGCATCCCAAGTTTAGTCAGAAACAAGATACGGATGCCTGTTTTCCTGGCTTTATTCAACATTTTATTGGACTATCTATACAGTACAACAAAACAAGAAAATAAAGTAAAACGTAAGGATAGGAAAATGAGAAACAAAATTATTGGAATTAATAAAAGTACGTTTCTAGATAGGCAATACACTATTAAAAAATTAGCAATGGTTCCATATGCTAGCAGTAATCAATTAGAAAATATAGGGTTTCCCTGGTGGCACAGTAGTTGAGAGTCCACCTGCCGATGCAGGGGACACGGGTTCATGCCCCGGTCTGGGAAGATCCCACATGCCACGGAGCTGCTGGGCCCGTGAGCCATGGCTGCCGAGCCTGCGCGTCCGGAGCCAGTGCTCCGCAACGGGAGAGGCCACAACAGTGAGAGGCCCGCGTACCGCAAAAAAAAAAAAAAAGAAAAGAAAACATAAGATCAGTTTTTTAAAAATCTCATTCACTATAGGAATAAAAATCCTAAGTGTATATCTAACCAAATATGCTTAGGATATTTATATGGAAGATTTTAATAATAACTTAAAGAGCATAAGAGAAGCCCTAAATAAATGAAAAATACATGATTTTTTTTGTGGAGAAAATTTATTATCACAAAAGTGGTAATTCTTCTCAAGTTAACCTATAACTTCAATGCAATCAAAATCCCAACAGCATTATTATAAAGCTGATTCTGAGTTTCATGTGGAAAGATAAAAGGCTAAGACACCTAAGATAATTTTGTATAGAAGGAGAGGAGAAGGAGGAATGATAATGTCCCACCAACTGTCAAGGCTTACTATAAATCTTTAGTTTAAAAGCCATGTGGTATTTGCAGGGATAAACAGACTACTGGAACAGGATAAAGAGCCCAGGAAAATATCCACATATATAGGAAAACGTGGTATTGGACAGAAGGTAAAAATGATAGACCATTAAATAAACAGTACAAGAACAATGACTTATCCACATGGAAAAATGTAAAATTCGAATTATCTTTATACTATGCTCAAAATACGTTGCAGATGGATTAAAGACTTAAGAAAAGCAAAGTTTTAACTCCTTTAGAAGAAAATATTGGCAAACATAATAAGAAAGTTTTTTGCAAATAAGGCAAATAAAGGATAAGGCTTTTTAAAAGATCGATACATTTGACTTCATTAACATTTAAAATTTTTGTATTTCAGAAAGTATCATAAACAAACAAAAAAAGATATACCATGCACTGGGAAAATGTACTTGCAACATATATAACAGATAAAGAATAGGTACCCAGAATACATAAACAACGTTGACAAGTCAGTTTAAAAACAACAACTCGGTAGAAAATTGAGGAAAGCTATGACCAGGCAAGTCAAATACATAGGAAGAGAGCCAAATGCAATAAAGCATATAAAAATGTCATCTATTACATTGGTAACAAAAGAAATGCAAGTTAAAACTGTGAGATACCACTTCACTCTCATTAAGACTGATAAACATTTTAAAGTTGTAATTCCAAGGATATATGAGGACGGGGGAAACAGGAGCTCTCATATGTGCTGGTGAGAGGGAAAATTAGTATAACTGAGCGATATCTGATAAAACTGAAGAAAGAATTTTGAGCCAGCCTTCTACTTCTAGTTATATATCCTAGTACTCCATGTGTACTAAGAACAGTATATAAGAATGTTAATTGCAGTACTGCTTGTGAAAGCAGAAATAAATTGGAAAAAAACCCTACCTATTATCTTTGGAGAATAGAAAAATAAATAATACAATTGAATACTACATTATAAATTTTTTACATTATACTTACTTGTATATTAACATGATATTCACATAGATAAAACTAAAAGCCATAATTTGAAACATTTATTAAATCTGGTGGAGGAAATATGAGTATCTATTAGATTTTTATCTAACCTTTTTGTATGCATGAAATATTTTATAATTTAAAATAATAACAAATTACTGTTTTACACAGTATTAAGCAGAATCAACTAAACCCAGGAATTTCCCAAATGATTTTCCTCATGTAAATTAGCCAGTGTGGACAACATTTCTTTTTTTTTTTTTTTTTTTTTCAAAATAAGAAAGGTTTTATTTGAAGACAAAACAAATAGCGCGCGTGCGCACACACACACACACACACATCCAAATGCAAGTAAGAGAGTTCACTGGGTTTTATAAAAGAGAAAGCTGCAGGCTTCCCTGGTGGCGCAGTGGCCGAGAGTCCGCCTGCCGATGCAGGGGACACGGGCCCGCGCCCCGGTCCAGGAAGATCCCACACGCCGCGGAGCGGCTGGGCCCGTGAGCCATGGCTGCTGAGCCTGCGCGTCCGGAGCCTGTGCTCCGCAACGGGAGAGGCCACAACAATGAGAGGCCCGCGCACCGCAAAAAAAGAGAGAGAGAGAAAGCTGCACTCAGGTGCCAATTAAAATTGGGACCATTGAAGAGATGCCCCCTGCTTGTGGTGACACAAGTACAACGTGTGCCTGTGAAGAAGTTGCTCTGCGGTGGCATAAATGTGGGAATGCGGGACAAGAGTTAAGTGACACAAGGCAGAACAGCAGGTGTGCAAAAGCTCAAAGACCCTCTTCTCCACTCTAACGTGCTCTCGTGCTGTCCTGGGGAATTAAAGCAGTCAGTAGGTCACCTTGCAAAGAACCTCAGTTTCAAAGAACACTTTCAAAAGTTGAAAATAGATTCAGAGTTAGTACTAAAGTCATACAGAGAGGTCAGTGGGGGAAAAATAATTTACGTTCTCAAAAACCAGGCTTCAGACAACAGCAGGCACGAAATCGAGTTCTACATGCTCGCGTTATAACAGATGACACTGATCTTAATAAAGGCTGGTCTTCTTCATGATGCGCAGGAACTCGTGCTCATTGACTTCTCCATCTCCATCTCTATCGGCCTCATCAATCATTTCCTGCAGTTCCTCATCGGTGAGGTTTTCACCCAACTCCTTGGCCACACGTTTTAGATTTTTGAATGATATCTTCCCGGTTTCATCATCATCGAAGAGCTTGAAAGCTTTCAGGATTTCTTCTTTGGTATCTTTCTCAGACATTTTCTGAGTCATCACAGTCAAAAAGTCGCTAAAGTTCATTTTTCCTGTCCCTTCCTTATCAATTTCACTTATCATTTTCTTGATCTCTTCTTTCTTGGGTTCAAAGCCCAGTGCCCTCATTGCCACCTTAAGTTCCTTAACATCAATTGTCCCAGTTCCGTCAGCATCAAAGAGATCAAAGGCTTCTCGAATTTCCTGTTTCTGCTCTTCAGTAAGCTCCGGTTTAGGACTCATCCTTTTTCGCTGGGCAGTTGATGCCATGTTTGCCTTCTTAAAGTTAGAGGCCATCGCGGATGGACTCCACTTCTGGACAACATTTCTTAACAAACTGATCAGTAAATTACTTCACTGAATTTTTACTGATATTTTGTTGTTGTTCAACATTAGGATGTATCCCCAATTAAAATAGTATTTGTTAAATGTTGAAATAATAAAACAACTTTTTTGCCTAAATAGTAAAATGATCACCCTCCTTTGGACACGTTATAAAGAGCTCTAAAATGACAACCCACAAATTATCTAGGTTTCAGGCCAAATCTCTTTGTTGCTAATGAGTCCTGAGGATTTGGAAAAGTTATATTTCCTCTTTGACCCTAAGTGTCATCTTCTATGTAATGGAAGTTTGGACTAGGGGATTCCTAGGAATACTAATACTCATAACTCAGCGACCTACAATTTGACTTGAGAACAAAAAAGTAAATTTAAGTTCAAGCATCCCAAGCTCAAGAGAAAAAGAAAAAAATAAAAAACCTTTTTGATTACTAATAATTCCTGAAGAAGAGAACAGTTCCTAATTAAGTGATTAAATAGGTGATTAAATTGAGAATTTAAACCTTATCATAAATGCATAGCATAATCTATTGATCTTCTGGTTTTTGAAGGTCAGTGGCTGGTTGAGAAACTTAAGCAATTGAATTTAGAATATTTGCAAATATCCAACTTTCAAAAACCCTGGCTCTTTTTGAAGTCAGACAGCCACGGGCAAACAAAACATAGCTTCGATTTAACTTCAAGATGTGTCCACAACAACTGATTACCCCCAATCCTTCTATTTTTCTCTCCCAATGGCAAAATGCAAAAGTTTTAAATACCTCTATAATTATGGTAAACATAGACAACAATCTCTAAAATTGCAGCATACTATTTGGTGTTCCTAACCTATGGGCTGTCGATAAAGGGCTAGATTAAAAGAGGCCATCTGGGGCTTCCCTGGTGGCGCAGTGGTTGAGAGTCCCCCTGTCGATGCAGGGGGCGCGGGTTCGTGCCCCGGTCCGGGAGGAGCCCACGTGCTGCGGAGCGGCTGGGCCCGTGGGCCATGGCCGCTGAGCCTGCGCGTCCGGAGCCTGTGCTCCGCAACGGGAGAGGCCACAACACTGAGACGCCCGCGTACTGTAAAAAAAAAAAAAAAAAAAGAGGCCATCTGGGAAGTGGAATCAAACACCAGATTCCAGTTGTTTGAGAGGCAACGCAAAGGCATTTCCTTCTTTTCAATATTAAATGAAAATGGTTTTCATATAAGCTATTTTCTAGCTTATATACAGAAAACCTGGAAATCTGTCTGAGGTTATGTTGTAAACAATCCCCAACTCCCACAAGAAATCTAGAGTAATCCAAAACTCTAGAAAATGGGACCCATGATTAAAATAATTTATGTTCAGCAATCATGATTCTTTATACTTTTATTTAGTCTTATTTCATTCATCTTTTTCTGGTTTTTTTCTTGTTTAGTGGCCTTCCCCCCACCCCCTTTCCTGTTTTCACTTAGAATGTAATGTTTTTCGCTGTTGGTGTGGAAGTTATAGGTTATATTTCTATTCTTCTAGTGGTTCTAGTGGTCTCCCTGAACATATGTAGTTAACTATATGTTTTTCTAACAAAGTCTAAATTATTCAGTGTCTCTCTTCCAAACAAACAAGACAATGACCCTAGAACATGTGAACACTTCCCACCTCCATAAAGTTATTACTATCTAGCTTTGGTTTCTTATTTTTTCACACAAAATGACATTATTTTTAACAGTGCAATTGTTCTTTTTAGATTTACCAATATCTTTAACTTCTGTGCTCACTGTTGTTTGTTACATTCCTCCTATCCCCTCTGAATATTCTCACCTGTGTGGTATAGTTGCTGTTTTAGGAAGGATGTGTGGGTGGATGTATGCCTGAAAATATCTTTAGTTTATCCTTGCCCTTGAATAACAATTTCGCTGGGAATAGGATTGTATGTTGTCCGTTATTTTTTCTCAGAACTGTTGAAGATGTTCACTTCACTGTCCTCTGAAATCTATACTTAACAGATGAGAAATCTACTGGAAATCTGGTTTTCTTCATAGGCAATCTTTCTTTGGGATTAGATGGATAGATTAGATGGATAGATTTTCTCTTTATCCTTAATATTCTGTAGTTCACTCTGAGGTGGATTTATTTTAGTTAAGTTACTTGAAACTTGAAATGCACTTTCCATCTAAGGATTCATGTTTCTCTTTAATTCAGGAAAATTCTCAGCCAGTTTCCCTTCAAATATTGCCTCTCCAAGACTGCCTTCTGTCTCATCTTTTATACAAACTAGATTCTCTAAATCTAACCTCCATATACTTTCAGGGTGTATGACTTTGGGTAAACTCCTTTAAAATTCTCAGGCTCAGATAATATGGGAAAAATTCTAAAACATGCGTCTTCAAATGGATAGGGCCTATAGATTGCCTGGAAAATGACTTTACAAAGTTCTGTAGCAAGGTCTATCATAGTGAAATTATGCAAAAATGGAGATAAAGAAAAGTCTCTAAAATATTTCCTTTACAATAGTACTGGAAACATAGGAACCATAAAATGTTTACTCTAAAGGAAACTTCGTTTTTCAAAAGATAAACTTGAAAAATAGAAAGATTAAGGATGATTTCATTTTCATTTCAAGCTATTGTCAGATTCACTACTAAACCCCAAATCGGCAGAATTTCAGTATTCCTAATGTCATTCCATATTCCCTTGCCAAAATATTAGAACTATCTTAGCTATCACATCAATTCCTGCTCAGCTCATTTTCTAATCCAACAGTGGAGGATCCTGAATATCAGGGATCCATGGAGCATCAATGGAATAGCGAGGGGTTACCCTAGTTACCCAGCAACATGAATACATTAGCCCTCCAACGCTGAGCCCTGCCCAAGCAGCCAAACCAGAGTGATTCACTCAAAGAAAAACTACTGGAAATATCGTGAATTAAAAGGCCTGTTTTGTTGAGGAGCTGAATATCTGCTCACTGCATAAGCAAACCCGTACTGATTTTTCTGTGGGTGGCTGCAAAAATAAAGTTTCTACCAATTTCTTAAGAACTGTATTATAGGAGCTAATTGGTGGGAACTGATTTAACTAGAAGAGCCCTTTCATGGGTTAAAGAGTTTTTATCATAAGTACCAGAGAAAACTAATGATTGATTAAAGAAAAAAAAGAAAGGTAGGGCTTCCCTGGTGGCGCAGTGGTTGGGAATCCGCCTGCCAATGAAGGGGACACGGGTTCGAGCCCTAGTCCCGGGGGATCCCACATGCCGCAGAGTGACTGGGCCGGTGAGCGTGCCACGGCTGCTGGGGCCCGCATGCCTGGAGCCTGTGCTCCGCAACGGGAGAGGCCACTGCAATGGAAGGATCACGCACTGCGGCAGAGAGTGGCCCCCACTCACCGCAGCTGGAGAGGGCCCACGTGCAGCAACGAAGACCCAATGCGGACATACATACATGAATAAAAGAAAGAAAGGTAAATCAGGCACGGAGGTAATTAGGCAGGCAAGATGATCTATGCCAGGAGCATGACGGTTACTTGAAAAGAAAAGTGGAGCTGAACAAGAGTCACGTACTCCTTTAATTTATCAATTGATGAATAATTTCAGTATTTCAGTTTGTGTTATATGTCCAGCATGCCACTACGGGTATCATGGGGAAAAGGTCAAAAATTATTAGCAGCTCAGTTAATAAATACCCTACATTGTGTTTTCTCTCCCTCTTCACAGCAAAGTGAAAAGGAGAGCTTGCAGAAGGGAAGAGATCCCATTTTGTCAATTCTGGGTGAGGCAAAGCAGGATGTAATTGGACTTTGCCCACAAGTATATAAAGAAACAATTCTAAGTCAAATACAGATCCTCAATCTGGTTAAGGAGTTCAGAAAGAACCATTCATAAGCAAGAGAAGAGAAAGAGTATTTCTTAGCTGAGCCTGGAAGGAAGAATCACATGAAGATAAAGAAACGTGAATACATTAAGATGAAGATAAAAATAGCCTAATCTTGCTGAAGAAATGCGAGATTGTCAGTATTTCTCTACCATTGTCTTCAGTGGTAAAGAAAGCAAGCTTGGAGGTTTACAGAGAAAGAAATGTATTTGAAACAACCGTCAGGGGATGGAGTTAGGCAGGTAATAGAGGAAGAACAAACAACAGAGTTATGTACGATGGCCAAGGAGGAAACATAAGATTTCGTGGACCATTTGGGTTTGATTATGAGTCTTTCTTTAGCAGCTTTTGTGGTTAGGAGCAGTAGACAAAAAAGGTGCCTCTGAGGACAGGAGACTCTGATTAACATGACAGGAAAGTCAAACAGGCTGAAAAGATCACCCTGAAGTTGTTGAAATTTTAGTCCTTGGTGAGGAGAGAGTCTAACTCGGACAGGGGAAATAAACTATCGAGACTAACAAAACTTTCCGTGAATTGGCGAGGAAGGGGTAAGAGGCCAGAATGGATGGTCCCAAAATGTATGGCTAGCTCCAAAGGAAGCTGGCCAGTGGTGCCAATTATGTTATCCCAGGCGATCTAGAAAACACAAGTCAGATCTGAGGTAGCACCAATATCCATCGGCCTGTGTGAGCATAGGGAACCCCAGTAGGAGTCATCAGGCAGTAACACATGGTCAAAGCAATTAGAGGCCCAAGGAGGTGAGAACCTCCAGCTTAAGTAGCAACTCAGGCAACAATGTTATATGCACTGAGCAGGGTCCGATCCCCAGGGGGAGAAGATGACAAGGAATCAGCTCCTCAATCAAGGGATAATGGGATTAGGATTATGCTTTAGGATTATTCTTGAAATCCAGCATAGACTACAGTACAGATCAGAAGTCAGGGCAGAAGCCAGTCATAGAGTCTAGGTCTGTGCAGTGGGACCTGGGAGAAAATGCTGAACCAGGAAGGGCACTCAGGCTTCATCCAGGGCATTTTAAACACATAGGCCATAGACCATTTCTCAATTCTAACGTGAATCCTAGGGAATGAAAATATTTTTCTGACTCTAAATATATATATTCAGGCTTGGTCCTTATTAGCTCAGAGGTTGAGCCGAGCTAGCCTCAGGTTGTGAGATTTCAATTTCTATAGCTCAGTGGTTCTCAAACTGGGGCAATTTTGTACCCCAGGTAACATTCAACAACGTATGGAAGCATTTTTGATTGTTATGACTGGGAGGACTGCTACTGGCCTCTTGTTAATAGAGGCCTGGGATGCTGCTAAACCTCCTACAGTGCACAAGACAGCCAAAGAATTTGGCCCAAAATATCAATGGCATGGAGTTTGAGAAACGCTGCTCTGGATAGGTATGGGTCTGGCAGGGATTGGCAGCAACAATTAAAGATCAGGTGGGAAAAACTGCTATTACATTGTAAGTGTTCATTCATTCATTCAATGAACCTTTCAGCAAATATTTAGCATTTATTATGTGCTAAAGACAGTACTAGGCACTGGGGGTATATTGATGATTAAGAAATGGTCCCTGCCCTCAAGAAGTTGTTAGCCTAAAAGGAAGATCTCAGCTTTGCAGCCTTCATTCAGTTTTATCAAAATGCCAAGGAGCCAATAATTAATTATTGTTTCCTTCTAGTCTATCCTTTACAGAATAATTTAAATTATTCCAATTATTTAAATTTCCAATAGAAATTATTCCTATTAAATAGGCCAACTGGGTTTGGGCTTAAAATCATAGTGGGACACCTTCAAAAGATATGGAATATGTCTAACATTTCCAAAGCATGAATTTCAGTGTCCTCATGAAGGAAAAGGCCAAGAATAAGAATGCGGTTAAGAAAAGTGATAGATGGGGCCACCTCCATAAAGAAGACTCCTGAATAGCCTCCACAGTTTGATCACCAACCAGGAAGAGTCACTTTTTAAAATGCAGCTTAGAAATAGTTTGGAAGACGTGCACTGCTGTTTGCAACTCAGCTTGAAACGCATCAAGATATAATATAGATTGAGGTTGGATAGAAAGATGATAGCTGGGGACTTCCCTGATGGCTCAGTGGTTAAGAATCCTCCTGCCAATGCAGGGGACACGGCTTCGAGCCCTGGTCCGGGAAGATCCCACGTGCCGCGGAGCAACTAAGCCCGTGCGCCACAACTACTGAGCCTGTGCTTTAGAGCACCCGAGCCACAACTACTGAAGCCTGAACGCCTAGAGCCTGTGCTCTGCAACAAGGGAAGCCACAGCAATGAGAAGCCCGCACACCGCAACGAAGAGTAACTGCTGCCCGCCACAACTAGAGAAAGCCTGTGTGCAGCAATGAAGACCCAACGCAGCCAAAAACAAAATTAATTAATTATTTTTAAAAAAGAAAGATGATAGATTGAAATGTGAAAAGCAAGAGTTGTATCATGTTAATGGTGTAGTCTAGGTGGTGGGTTCAGTATAAAAATCTTTCAACTTTTCTTTATGTTTGAAAATTTTTATAATAAAATTTTGCAAAAAGTGCAACCTACTCCCTTCTCCTTGAAAAAAAATGTAAGGCTAAATCATATGTATTTAAGTAGACTATCAAAAAGGTTCTGGCAAAGCAGAGTTAACTTTTGCTTCAGGAGCACAGCTGCAGGAGAGTACTTGGAATGTGGGCCATGGACCTGAATCACTGGCATCCTCTGAGATCTTCCCAGAAATGTGCAATCTCAGAATTCAAGACATTCTCAATCAAATTTGGATTTTAACCAGATCTCCAAGTGATTCATACGCACATTAAAATTTGAGAAGCTCTGGAGTAATAGAAAGGTCAATAATCTAGCAGACCCAAGTTCTACTTTTCATTCATTCATAAAATTTAAAAATACATTCATTAAGTCCTATTATTTTCCTGGCACTATTTTAAATGCTGGGGACATAGCAACGATGAAGATAAATTTTTAGTTAAATTCTAGTAAAAGAGATAGTCAATAAACAAGGAAACAATATTTCAGAAAATGTATGTACAATAAAGCAGGTAAAGATATTTAGAAAAATTGGTCAGAAGCTATTTTAATTAGGGAATTCAATAAATCCTGAGCAGAATCCTGAATAATGAGGTGACAAGCAAAGCAGAGGTAGGGAGACAGAGGGAACAGCAAGTGTAAAAGCCCTGAGGCAGGAACCAGAAGATGCACCGCTTCACTTGTCTGGAACAGAGATTCCTCATTGCTAAAAGAAAGCTGTGGGACCAAAAGACCCCTGAACTCTTTTTAATGCTCTGATTTCATGGCTATTTTTAAGATGACTATTCATGAGTGTCCCAGGAAGGATAGAGAATTGTATTTTTAATGGAAACAAACCCATGGCTATGTTTTTAAGGTAGCAAGGGTTAAAATGGCCGCATGTCCAGTGGTTCTAATCATTATTTAAGTTGCTCATCATTCAAAGATTTATTCTTCTGGTGTTTTTTTGCCTCCTCATCCCTCAACTCATAGCGACAAGTCAAAGATAATTGATAATTGTTACCAGCTAAGTGCTCAGGAAGCCCTTGTATCTAGGAGCTGTTCCCATCACGGTCCCCCTCATCTTCCATTTATTAGTTGATACATTAAACAGTGGATTCCATCTGCCAAGGATGCCAACATCCCAGGAGTTGAGACCTGAGATGAGGTTCTGATATTTAGCAAGTGGGCCAAGGAATACCTGAATCTTGCCCCATCAAGCATCCCTCGAGTTTCCTTTGGAAACTATTCACACTTGAAACAATAGCAGAATGGGAAACAAGGAAACATGTTACACACCTCTCTTGGCAAGTTTCGGTTCAAGCAGATGACTTGGGCCCAAAATCTGCAGGGAGTTATACCTTCCTCTCGATCCTAAATCCACACCTTACCAGCATCAAGCTGCTGAAAGGAAGACAATAGGTATCCTGCCAACTTCATCTCCAGCTACTCCTCCTGCAACATTCAGATACATTAAAATGAGTTTAATTCCTCAAACCCACTCCACTCTCCCTTATGTCTAAGGCTTAAAATATGCTATTCCCTCTGCCTAGAACACTGTTTGCACCCACAGCTCTCTTCATCTGACTGAATTCTGCTCATCCTATGGATCTCTGAGTCCCCTCCTATGCAGCCTCAAACTTCTACTATCAGGACCTTTATCACACTGTATTGTAATGATGTGTTTACTTGTCTGCAGCCCCCTAGGCTGTTAACATGAGGAGTCAGGTACATCTTGTTCAGCTTTGTTAGCTCAGAATTGTATCTACAATCCCTGGAACACAATAGGTGTGTAACGATTATTTATTGAATGAATGAATGTAATTTCCATTTGTCCTCTTTTTAATTTTTTAACCTTGCTAACCATCTTTAGATCTGTGTTCTTTTCAACAAACTTTTCTAATCTTTTTGACCAAGGAAACATTTCAGAATTGAGAACTTGCTCCCCTGACATCTTAAAGTCCAAAAAAGAATTTCTTTTCAAGAGTCCCTAGAAAGGGAACCACAGTATTTTTTAAAATACAGGATAATTTTTTTTTTTTAAACCAAGAATCCATGACTCCTATGACAGCGGAAATAAATATACTGTCTTAGTCATCACTATTCTCTTAAACCAGTTTGAGGAAACATGTTTTGCTTTTTGTTTTAAACAGGAACAGATTGCTCAGGGTTTGGGAGAGCCAGACACGAATCAGAAAGCCCTTCCTCTTTCATTTTACAAGTCCTTGCTCTCTGCCCAGCCCTGAAATATTTACTGAACTGCAGATGAAACAACCTTCTTTCTCCTCTCCTGGCAGCCTTGTGTGGTGTTGAAGAGGGAAAGAAATCGTGAGTTCTTCTCCAGCTGCCAGACTCGGGAGCTTAGCACAGGAGGAAGGCCATGAATTCTGCTTACCCTGGACACAGGAAACTCTGAACCCAAGTGGCCTGAGTCTAAACTTGGAGAGGGAATTGGAGTTGAAAATTAACTCTTCAGATGCTGGACAAGCTCAGCAGGTTGTGGAATAACACTACTTACCAGATCAAAGGAGGAGCAAGCAATTGATATCTGCTCCAAAAGTCCTTCTAGCATTTTCCCTCTGGCTCTGCACCAACCTGTTCTTTTTAACTTTTTAAAAGTACATAGAGGGAAACCAACATTTACTGAGTTCTTTTTATGTGCCAGGCACTGTGCTAAGTGCTCTGCATGCATTGTCTTATTTACTCATCCATACAGTCAAGTGAGGTATCTATTTTTATCCTCATTGTAGAAAGAAATTGATGTTCAGAGAAAACAAGTACCTTGGCCGCTTAATTAATAAATAGAGCCGAGGATCAGATCCAAATCTAATAAATTCAAAGCCCTCTATTTTTTCCTCCTGCATCTGGGGATTTGTACCTTGAAATCATAGAAATTTGTCCAGCCCTTTGGAGGTAGCACAAAATTTTAAAAGGTTCTACACAGCTCATAACATCATAACAATAACCATTCTGTAGGTGACCAATAGTTGATCATAGCCAGAACATTGTCTCTTGCTGTATTGATAAGACTTTTCTGAAAGACCGTTTTGACAAATGTTAGTTATTTATCCAAATAATCCAGCTTCCCATTACAATTGAGGATGATTCTGACATCCAGAAATTAAGTATTCCCATCTTAAACAATAGCCCTAAGCACTTAGAGTTTTCCTTAACATTATATATCTATGTTTTATAGCCTCTATCCAGGTATATTATAATGATATATATATCTTTCCCATTGCAGTATGAGCTCCTAAATGACAGAGGAGGTAGAGAGAATGATTCACTTTTGTGTTGCACTTGTGACCACTCATTAAATGTTTGTTGGATTGATCTGGCAGAGACAATGATTGTGAACACAACTGGTTATGATGCAGTTTGATAAGAACTGCCATTAAAATAGGTTCAAGATGAGGTGTAAGCATGTAAGAACAATCAATTCTGTTTAGAGGAAGGATTGTTTGGGACAATTGCACAGTGTAATGAGTTCACCAGGTGGAGAAGGAATAAGAAGAAAGGCATTGCAAAGATACAAAACATAAGCAAAGGCAAGATGGCAGGAAATATGGCAAGTAGCTGGAAGAAGCATCCATGGATTTGTCTTCTTGAACTTTTGAGGGAGGCAGAGGAAAAGTAACAAGGGTCAAAAGAGTTAAGAATTTTGTCAGCAATACAAAGGGTACCTACTTATTTCCTTACATTTTGTGCTTAGTATATGATGGAAGGTATGGCTGTAGTTCACAGGCTATGAAACCTGGAGCATGCTTATACATAGGCCATCTTCTTAGACTGCTTACTCCAAATATCACTTGTAGGACTTCAGGGGGATGTGAGGTCGAGTGACCTATAAGGGCAAAGGTCATCAATACTGAGGAAACCTTTTTGGAAGATAGAGACAATCTCTTCCTCCTAAGAGTGAGAAATGAAGTGATTCCCATAGTATTTGCACATCAACATATCCCTGAACTAGTTCTTTCAGGGAGCCCCATGGCCAAGGGCAATGAAAGGAAGTGACACTGAAATCATCAGGCTCCCTTCCCACAGTCTAAGGAGCCCTAGAACAGTGGCTCCAAACCTTGCCTACCTACTAGGATCACTTAGGCAGCTTCCAAATACCCTGATGCTCAGGCCACACCACTGACCAATTGATTCAGAATCTCCATAGATGGAACTAGGCATCATTATGCTTTAAAGCTCCTTGAGTGATTCCAATATGCAGCTAAGTTTGAGAACTGCTGCTTCAAAGAGTGGACACATTGGTGGTGGGTAGCTGGGATGGTGAGGTTGTGATGTAGTAGATCTGGGATGAGGGAAACCTTTTTCCAAGGTTGAATTTAATATTTCTTTAGTAGTGCTTAAACAATTGACATTAGTGTAGGGTATTTACAGAATTCTCAGTCAGCTTGACTGTGAAAACCAGAATCCATGGATGTACTTGGATGTACTAGGGAAAACCCTGGTATAGCAAATTGGCCTCTGTTAGCCCTATAGCAAGGACCACAGAGCTAAAGTCCATTTGGAGCTTGGTAACCATGTGTGAAAGCCACTGTGTAGTAATGGATCATTGTTACATAGCAGCAAACTCTAATCTATTCTTATTCCCAAAGACAATAATGCAGATATCCTTCTAGAAGAGCCAGGGCACTAACTATGTCAGAACATGGAGTACGAAAGGTGATATAGCGCACAATTGCAATTTCACAGACTGCTTATCCATTTAATCATATGATTTCTCCTGAATGTTTCGCTGAACAACAGCACGTATTGGTCAAAATAATAAGACTGTGGAGGTAACCTTACTGATTTCAAAAGAAAATGCACCTTTAGGGCAAAGGCAAATACTTTTAAATAAATAGGTGTGTGCAAATATGCTTGTGACAGCCAAATAAGAAATACTAGCAGTTTCTTTTCTCCTACTCAGAAGAAGGAAACCTTTTTCCAAGGTTGAGTCAAATGTTTCTTTAATAGTGCTTATGCAATTGATATTAGTGTAGGATATTTACAGAATTCTATAAATCTATAGATTAGGAAAGCAGCCTTAGGTTTTAACACATTTAAAGGAAGGTGTATTATGTTTGTGATTTTCTAAAAGTAGTAAGATGTTCTTTTACTCTCTATCTACCTCTTGAAAGGCAGTGGTCTTCCTGAATATGTTCATGACCTGGGAGTATTTGATACTTGATCAACAAAGCTGCATTGTAGGTAATTACCTCAAGTATTGGGGTCAGGGGCCAGATCCTTTTAGAAATGGCATGGGACTTCCCTGGTGGTCCAGTGGGTAAGCCTCCGTGCTCTCAATGCAGGGGGCCCGGGTTTGATCCCTGGTTGGGGAGCTAGATCCCACATGCATGCCACAGCAAAGGGGCCACAGCAAAGGTTTCACATGCCGCAACTAAAGAGTCTGCATGCCGCAACTAAGACACCCACATGCTGCAACTAGTATCCCGTGTGCTGCAACTAAGACCCAGCGCAGCTGGAAGGAAGGAAGGAAGGAAGGAAGGAAGGGGGGGGAGGGGGGGAGGGAGGGAGGGAGAGAGAGAGAGAAAAAGAAAGAAAAGAAAGGAAGGAAGGAAGGAAGAGAAGAAATGGCATGCCAGCTCTTCTGGTGTCTTCCCCGTCACTAGAGAAATGAGAGTCCAGGAAGACAAAAAGATTTCCCAGAGGTGCATAGCATTGTATTGCAGCAACTTTTCCTATACACCAAAATACTGGGGTGAGTCTTTTATACCCTCAGTATTCCCTTTTAAATGCAACCCCCCACCCCCGATAATTCACTAGGCTGCAGCATTTCTGAAGAGAGCAAATGTTTGCTGCCTGTTTATGCAGCACCTCCTGTGTAGAGCCTATTAACCAACAGACCCTTCTTCTGCCAAGAACTGCTGTGGGTTTCGGAATGAAGCTTGGGAAGCTATGGATGGTTGAATTGAGTCTAATTCATGGAACCAGGTGGACCAAGCATCTGGCTTACTGAACTATTTTATCACTATGCTTTATAGGAATGTCATGATAAAAGCCATGTACAAATAGGTAAGTTACATACAAACAGATTTCTCAATGCAATTAATTTGATAGATTCAAGCACTACTCGGTCCATGCTAGTCACCCCTGGCTTCCTATCATCATTTCTAAACAGCTGGCTCTATCTGTAGCTGTAACTATCTTTTATTTATTCTTTCTACTTCTAACCCCAATCCAATGGTAAGTTACTTCCCTTCGTTCTCTCTGTCCCTAGGAAAGCTAAAAGTCTTTTTCTGTCCATGCCCTTGATAGACTTTTTGGTTTTAGGTCTTCCCGGTCACCAGATCCTCATCACATAGGTTCTCTGAGCCCCAGCAACTAAGTCACCTTGCAGATGTTCATGGGCTGTGCCCTTTCAATGTCAGTCATCTGAGCCTCTCTGAATTCTAACTATTTTCTCTTGTACTAGTTTCATTAACTGCCCCTATCACCTTCAAATCATTCTAAGCTCTCTCCCCAAGTTTCTATGAGTTCCCTTCTATATATTAGTCAAGCCTTTCTCCCCTTCTCTTCTCTTCCTTTATTGTTGGTTCCAAGGAAAAAAGTCCCATGCACACTTGACAAACATAATGGAGGTTTTATGGAAAGATCTCAGATAATGAAATCCAATAGTTTCCTCAGGGATGGGGAACTGCAAAATGCAAAGAAGGGGAAATTTTCGTCTCTGGTGCTCTTTAATACCTCTTTCCCCACTCTTTGCTTTCTTCTACTTCTTTATTGTCTTCCTGGAAAATGACCATGACAGCCATACCACAGCTCCCAAGTATACATCAACTCAGTTTAAATCCCAGAGTCTAGAACCTAAGAACCCACATTTAAAACAACCAAACTTCCATGAGCTCTTCACTCTTGGTTCAATAAGTGATGGCGTGATCAGGTGGGAAATCATGGTTTCTGGGGCAGCACGTCTATGGAAGTGGATCGTTTTCAAAAGAGAGATCATATGGATATGTATTATGCTTAAGTATTATCCCTTACATTTCTCTGTAATTTCTTTGGCCCTACCAAAATTTACGTTTTTAATCCAAATCTTTTTAATGGATGCATCTTATCCTAGATGATGTTTTCCAAACATTTTAAAAACAAGGGACCGTTTTTTCTGGTTTTTTTTGGTTTTTTTTGCAGTAAACGGGCCTCTAACTGTTGTGGCCTCTCCCGTTGTGGAGCACAGGCTCCAGACGCGCAGGCTCAGCGGCCATGGCTCACGGGCCCAGCCGCTCCGCAGCATGTGGGATCTTCCTGGACCGGGGCACGAACCCGTGTCCCCTGCATCGGCAGGCGGACTCTCAACCACTGCGCCACCAGGGAAGCCCAAGGGACCGTTTTTTTTTCAGTAGAATATTTCACTGTAACCCAAGATGTAAAACAGATAAAAAGCAGAGTTGTTCCAGTTGAATGGAAGAGGGTGGGGAGAAGAGGCCACCTCCTCTGTACATTTTGCCCCCTGAAGCCCTGCTTCAGCCCCTAGGGAAGCCACTGCTCTTGTGTTTATAACCAAAGATAGTCACTTCCATCACCACAAAAAATTTTATACTTCTGTGTCTTGACTTGTCGACTTTAGACAGTATTTTTGGCTGTCCACCATAAAAGATAAAGCACTTTAACTCAATTCTACTTCCTCCCCCTTCTTTCCTAGTTTGTAGAGTTAACTTATTTGTAGTCATTATTTGTAGTCATTTCTTCATTACCATTAGAACTTCAAATATTACACTTAAGGAGTATTATTTTTTTCTTTTGACTTTAGATAACATCTCATCTCTCCACCAACTAAAATAGCACCCTTACACTGCCCTCCAGTCCTCAACCATTCCAGTACACACACACACACACACACACACACACACACACACACACATATGTATACACACATATACATATATCCCTTTTAACATCTGAACGCAGAATAATTAATAGAATTTCTAACCATCATTTCCATTCCTTGAGCCCCTCTGTTGCATAGTGTACTTATTCTCTCACCAGTCTGTGAATACAAAGTTCATTTTAGAGCATAAGCTCCTAGGAAGTAATGGAAGAGCTGGTTTATATTCTTTTAAATGGCACCACTCACAGGAGAAAAAGCAGACAGATGTGGTGTGATGGTGGAGGTGGTGGAATTCATCGTCACTGGTTTCAAGAAGCTTAAAATTTAAATTTGAAACACTCTGGGGAGAGGGAGAAGGGGAATGGTTTCCTGCAGAAACTCAAGCATCCCTTAGATTTCATGGTCCATTTTCTTACACAAATAACCCCATTTTTTTTTTTTAATTCTATACAGTACCACAGAGCAATGCCACATTCAAGCACCGCTAGAATACTTTTCAACTAGCAGCAGCCAGTTTTCCACCGGTTTTGTCAGGGAGATCCCACGCCATAACTACAAACAGATATCGTATTGTCTGTGAGATGCTCATACTGTTTTCCTTGTTTTTGACAAGAAAAGTCATTCCTCGGTCTCTTCCTCACACTCTGTTCTGCTTTCCCAGCCCTTCTATGAGAATAATGAAGACATTTTTTCAATCAGCCTTCTCCATCGACATTACCTCCCTATGTAAATGATTTTCTTAGTAATTCACTGACTCTCTTGGGCTCACTTCAGTTTCCAAGTAATTGGCCAGCAATTCAACACTCATGCTGGAGAAGGTGCTGAAGAACTGATGAGGGAAGAAAACTTTCATTGGTGCTAAGTTGTCAGTGGCTTTTCTAAGTGGTGATAAACATTAAGAATACTCAGGCAGAACAGATTATCCTGGCAGTGTTAGTAAAAGGAAGGGGCCACTGGGGATTCGGTGGAATAGCCTTCTCTGGAGTTTTCTTCTTCTTCAATTGTTGTTATTTGGCTATGGGTTTAGGATGGCTCAGTCCATGGGCAAAAGGAAAAGTTTTATGAGCTTTCAAAGTACCACCTAGTCAAGGTACATTAATCCTCAAGTACTTAATTGATTTTGAATATGTTCTGGAATTTAGGAACATTTTCAAGTATACGATCTTATTTGATCTTCCTAACCATACTGTGAAGTCAAAAAGGCAGGTAGTATGTATTCACTTTATTTTACAGATTAGGAAACAATGATTTGTAGAAATTAGGTGTGTTTCACAAGACCACATAGCTAAAATGTAGCAGAAGCCTCTTTATACCAAACCATGTTGCCTTTTCCACTTACTGACCAGGGTTGCACCAGCAGTTCCTCTGGGAATGACAAAGTTTATCCACTATTTTACCGAACAGGATTCATGGGGTATAATCACCAAGCAACTTTATATTGTCTCACATTTTCCCTTTAAAGGTTAATCAATCAGGAACATTCTTCTTCTGAGTGGGACGAAAACTGAAAAGTCCTATTATTATTCTTATCACTCATGTAATAAAAAAATCCAACTGTCCTTTCAAGTTGCAAATACAGTTTCAAATTCATAATTGAGTATCTAATTACATGTAATAATCAAAACTTCAAACTGGATATAGAATTAAAACTCCTCCCTCCCGCCTCCTGTAAGGCTTTTGATGGGTAGGAGGTCAGGAAAGTGGTTGGGTAGAGGAGGGGGAGTCCTTCTTCCTTGTTCTTCCCCTTCTCCATTTTGCTAACCTAGTTGTGATCCCTTCTTCCAAGGCCAAAGGGTATGAGAAGAGAGAGGAGAGACTGTGAAGAGCAGGAAAACTCTCACCTAATTAGTACTATCATAAAATGGTTTTGCACTCTGGTGAATAACACTGACTCTTACGAGCTATTTAGCAGATTCCTAGAAAGAGCCCTATCACTAAGGATTTCTCATCCGAGATTCCCTTGATATGAGTCATGCACACTCCCCCAATTCCTCCATCTAAAGCAAACCAGGCTGTCTGATGCCTTTTAGATTTCTCAAACACAAGGAAAACTCTGGTCTTCTCTCTATCCTAATTTCCTATCAAGTTCAGTAAGCATTGCTAATAAGACCTTTGCACTGAGCTTAAGATAAGGTGAAGATACCTCATCCTGCCCCCTTGGGGAAAGTTAGAAAGTTAGAATCCCAGCCCAGATCTCTCCAGAGAAATTTTCTTTAAAATTCTTCCTCAGGCTTATTCTTTTGATCCTCAGTGTAGGTAAGTGTTGTAAGTCATGTGATCTGTTTTGAGACATAACCTTTGAAACTTCACCTCTTTATCTGGAACCTCTCCAGGAAATGTATCTATTGACTCTATGTACTTTAGTCAAAATTTTCAAATGTTACATCCTAATATATTAAGTGAGTATAAAATGTGACCTCTGCTGTTTAGGAGTTTCCTTTCTAATTGGGAAGACAACCAATATATGAAACTACATGAGGGTAGAAACAGCATTAACCACAACTGCTGCAGATATTCAGTAAAACTGAGAATCACCATGGGCTAGAACAATATATTCTGTAAGTCTTATATTAAAACAAGCAAAAATCTAGAACAAAGTAGGCATTCCAGAGAGAAAAATCACCATTAGAAAAGAAGAGTATATGATACAAATGATCATGATACTTTAACTCCCCGAATTGTCTCTTTTCTCCATTTCTATCACTGCAGTCTTAGTTCAGGCCACCATCATCACTCACCTTGATTAGTGCAATAGCCTCTTGGTTGATCTGCCTAAGTTTAATATTCCTCTTCTGCCACCTTCTCCAAGTCCATTCTCATCATCTGGGTGATACTTCCTTCCAGAAACATCCTTTGTTGTTTTTCCTTTCCAGCCATCCCAGAAATTTCCCAAATCTCTGTGTTATTTTGCCTCCCTTTGATGTACTAATCTCTCCATCTGACCCTCCTACTCCCACCTCATCTTCCCCTCGTATATGTTTTCCTTCCAGTTTTATTGAGATATAATGGTCATACAGCACTCTATAAGTTTAAGGTGTACAGCACAATGATTTGATATGACTTGACATATATTGACATATTTGACATGACTTGACAATAGATCATGAAATGATTACCACAATAAGTTTAGTGACTATCCATTATGTCATATAGATACAAAATAAAATAAATAGAAAAAAATTTTTCCTTGTGATGAAAACTCTTAGGATTTACTTTCTTAACAAATTTCATATATAACATATGGCAATGTTAATTATATGTATCACCTTGTATTACATCCCTAGTACTTATTTATCTTATAACTAGAGGTTTGTACCTTTGACTACCTTCATCCAATTCCCCCTCCTCCTACCCCGCCACCACCACCTCTGGCCACAATACTGATCTCTTTGTCTAAGAGTTTTTCTGTTTTTGAAGTATAGTTGACCTACAACACTGTTAGTTCCTGGTGCACAACATAGTGATTTGATACTTCTTTACATTTCAAAATTATCATCACGATAAGTCTAGTTACCATCTGTCACCATAAAAAGATACTATGTAATTATTGACTATATTCTCCACACTGTACATTTCACACCCATGACTCATTTATTTTGTAACTAGAAGTTTGTACCTTTTAATCTCCCTTAGTTATTTCTCTTATCCCCCCCAACCAGGCTCCTCCCCTCTGGCAACCACCTGTTATCTATGACTGTGTTTCTGTTTTATTATGTTTGTCCATTTGTTTTATTTGTGTTTTTTGTTTGTTTTTTTGCGGTACGCGGGCCTCTCACTGTCGTGGCCTCTCCCGTTGCGGAGCACAGGCTCCGGACGCGCAGGCTCAGCGGCCATGGCTCACGGGCCTAGCCGCTCCGCGGCATGTGGGATCTTCCCGGACCGGGGCACGAACCCATGTCCCCTGCATTGGCAGGCGGACTCTCAACCACTGCACCACCAGGGAAGCCCCTGTTTTATTTTTTAGATTCCACATATAAATGATATTGTGCAGTATGTGTCTTTCTCTGACTTATTTCATTTAGCATAATACTCTCCAGGTCCATCCATGTTGCTGCAAATGGCAAGATTTCGTGCTTTTTATGTCTGCATAGTATTCCATTGTATATAAATATATAAATATATTTATATACATAAATATATATATGTTTTGGCTGTGTTGGGTCTTCATTGCTGTGCATAGGCTTTCTCTAGTTGTGGCAAGTGGGGGCTACTCTTTGTTCCAGTGCACAGGCTTCTCATTGTGGTGGCTTTTCTTGTTGTAGAGCATGGGCTCTAGGCACACGGGCTTCAGTAGTTGTAGCATGTGGGCTCAGTAGTTGCAGTGCACAGGCTCTAGGGGGCATGGGCTCAGTAGTTGTGGCTCACAGGCTCTAGAGCACAGGCTCAGTAGTTGTGGCACACGGGCTTAGTTGCTCCACGGCCTGTGGGGTCTTCCCAGACCAGCGATCGAACCCATGTCCCCTGCATTGGCAGGTGGATTTCTTTTTTTTTTTTTTTTGGCAGGTGGATTCTTAACCACTGTGCCACTGGGGAATTCCCCCTTATCAGATATATTGACTGCAAATATCTTCCCCCATTCAGTAGGCAGGTTTTTCATTTTGTTGATAGTTTCATTCACTGTGCAAAAGCTTTTTAGTTTGATGTAGTCCCATTTGTTTGTTTTTTCTTTTGTGTCCCTTGCCTAAGGAAGCATATCCAAAAAAATATTGTTAGAACCAATGGTCAAAGAGTATACTGCTTATGTTTTCTTCTAGAAGTTTTACAGTTTCAGGTCTTACATTTAAGTCTTTAATCTATTTTAAGTTTATTTTTGTATATGGTGTGAGAACGTCACCCAGTTCAATTCTTTTGCATGTGGCTGTCCAGTTTTCTCAAGACCATTTATTGAAGAGGCTATCTTTTCCCCATTGTATATTCTTCTTCCTTTGTTGTAGATTAATTCACCATATAAGTGTGGGTTCATTTCTGGACTCTCAATTCTGTTTCATTGATCTATGTGTGTATTTTTGTGCTAGTGCCATACTGTTTTGATTACTGTAGCCTTCTAGGAGAGTGTGAGGTCAGAGAGTGTGATTCCTCCAGCTCTGTTCTTTCTCAAAATGGTCTTGGCTATTTTGGGTCTTTTGTGGTTCCATACAAACTTTACAATTATTTATTCTAGTTTTGTGGAAAATGCCATTGGTATTTTGATAAGGATTGCACTGAATCTGTAGATTGCCTTGGGTGGCATGGTCATTTTAACAATATTAGTTTTTCCAATCCATGAACACATAGATGTTCTTAAGGAGTATTATTAGTCTGCATTCTTTCCATCTATTTGTGTCATCTTCAGTTTCCTTCATCAGCATCTTACAGTTTTCTGAGTACAGGTCTTTTACCTCCTTACTTAGATTTATTCCTAGGTATTTTATTCTTTTTGATGCAGTTGTAAATAGGGTTGTTTTCTTAAATTCTCTTTCTGATCATTTGTTGTTAGTGTACAGGAATGATGCAGATTTCTTTGTATTAATTTTCTATCCTGCAATTTTACCAAATTCATTGATGAATAGTTTTGGGTGGCATCTTTAGACTTTTCCATATATAATATCATGTCATCTTCAAACAATGACAGTTTTACTTCTTCCTTTCCAATTTGAATTTCTTTTATTTCTTTTTATTGTCTGATTGCTGTGAGTGGACTTTCAATACTATGTAGAATAAAACTGGTGAGAGCAGGCATCCTTGTCTTGTTCCTGATCTTAGAGGAAATGCTTTAATCTCTTTACCACTGAGTATGATGTTAGATGTGGGTTTGCCATATATGGCATATATGTTGAGGAATATTCCCTCTATATGCACTTCATGGAGAGTTTTTTTTATCATAAATCAATATTTAATTTTATCAAAAGCTTTTTCTGCATCTTTTCAGCTAATTTTTCTTCTTCGATTTGTTAATGTGTTGTATAACATTGATTGATTTGCAGATTCTGAAAAATCTTTGCATCCCTGGGATAAGTCCTACTTGGTCATGGTGTATGATCCTTTTAATGTATTGTTGGATTCAGTTTCCTAATATTTTGTTGAGGATTTTTGCATCTATGTTCATCAGTGATATTGGCCTGTGATTTTCTTTTTGTGGTATCTTTGTCTGATTTTGGTTTCAGGGTGATGCTGGCCTTGTAGAATGAGTTCAGAGGTGTCCCTTCCTCTGCAATTTTTTGCAATAGTTTGAGAAGAATAGGTGTTAACTCTTCTTTAAATGTTTGGTAGAATTCACTTATGATGCTCTCTGCTCCTGAACTTTTGTTTGCTTAGAGTTTTTTGATTACTGGTTCAATTTTATTACTGGTAATTGGTCTGTTCATATTTTCTATTTCTGCCTGATTCAGTCTTGGAGATTGTACTTTTCTAGGATTTGTCCATTTCTTCTAGGTTGTCCATTTTATTGGCATATAACCATAGTAATCTCTTATGATCCTTTGTATTTCTGTGGTGTCAGTTGTAACTTCTCCTTTCTGTTTCTGATTTTATTGATTTGGGCCCTCTCTCTTTTTTTTTTTGATGAGTCTGGCTAAAGTTTTACAAATTTTGCTTATCCTTTCAAAGAACCAGATCTTAGTTTAATTGATCTTTTCTAATTTTTTTTGCCTCTATTTCATTTATTTCTGCTCTGATTTTTATAATTTCTTTTCTACTGATAATTTTGGGGTTTGTTTTTCTTTATCTAGTTCCTTTAGGTGTAAGGTTAGGTTGTTTGAGATTTTTCTTGCTTCCTGAAGTATACTTGTATCACTAAAAACTTTCCTCTTAGAGCTGCTTTTGCTGCATCCCATAGATTTTGGCTTGTTGTGTTTTCATTTTCATTTGTCTCCAGGTACTTTTTGATTTCCTCTCATTCTTTAGTGATCCATTGGTCCTTTAGTAGCATATTGTTTAGCCTCCACATGTTTGTGGGTTTTGAAGTTTTTTCCTTGTAGTTGATTTCTAGTCCCATAGCACTGTGGTTGCAAAAGTGCTTGATATGATTTCAGTCTTCTTAAATTTACTGAGACTTGTTTTGTGGCCTAGCATGTGATCTGTCCTGGAGAATGTTTCATGTGCACTTTGAAAGAATGTGTATTTTGCTGCTTTTGAATGGAATGTTCTGTAAATACATACATACGTGCATACATACATATTATATATCCATGTGGTCCAACATGCTGTTTAGGGCCAGTGTTTCCTTATCGATTTTCTGTCTGGATGATCTGTCCATTGTTGTAAGTGGGGTGTTAAAGCCCCCTATTATTACTGGGTTACTGTCAATTTCTCCCTTTAAGACTGTTACATTTGCTTTATGTATTTAGGTGCTCCTATGTTGGGTGCATATATATTTACAATTATTATGCCTGCTTCTTGGCTTGATTTCTTTATCATTATATAATGTCCTTCCTTGTCTCTTGTCTTCTTTGTCTTTGTTTAATGTCTATTTTGTCTGATGTTAAGTATTGCTACCCCAGCTTTCTTTTTGTTTCTATTTGCATGAAATAACTTTCTGTCCCCTCGCTTTTAGTCAATATCTGTCTTTAGATCTGAAGTGACTCTCTTGTAGGCAGCATATATATGGGTTTTGTTTTTATATCCATTCAGCCACTCTATGTCTTTGGATTGCAACATTTAGTCCATTTACATTTATTGATAGATATATACTTATTGCCATTTTGTTCATTGTTTTGGGGTTGTTTTTGTAGTTCTTTTTGTTCCTTTCTTCTACTTTTGTTCTCTTCCCTTGTGATTTGATGACTGTCTTTAGTGTTGTGTTTGGATTCCTTTCTCTTTTTTTGTGTGTGTTTCTATTATAGATGTTGGTTTGTGGTTACCTTGAGGTTTATGATTATGATTGTTTTAAGTTGCTGATCTCTTAAGTTCAAATACATTTTATTTAAGAATCCTGCAGTTTTACTTCCCCTGCACATTTACTGTTTTTGATACCGTATTTTACATCTCTTTGTTTTTTGTTTTGTCCCTTAACTACTTATGTAGATATAGATGATTTTACTATTTTTGTCTTTAGACCTTCCTACTAGTTTTATACATGGTTGATCTATTACCTTTACTGTATATTTGCTTCTACCAATGAGATTTTTCCTTTTGTAATTTTCATATTTCTAGTTGTGGCCTTTTTTTTTAAAAAAATAAATTTATTTATTCATTTATTTATTTTTTGGCTGTGTTGGGTCTTCATTGCTGCATGCAGGCTTTCTCTAGTTGTGGCAAGCAGGGGCTACTCTTGGTTGTGGTGTGCGAGCTTCTCCTCACAGTGCCTTCTCTTGTTGTGGAGCACGGGTTCTAGGTGTGTGGGCTTCAGTAGTTGCGGCATGCGGGCTCAGTAGTTGTGGCGCACAGGCTTACTTGCTCTGCGGCATGTGGGATCTTCCCGGACCAGGGCTCAAACTTGTGTCCCCTGCACTGGCAGGCTGATTCTTAACCACTGCACCACCAGGGATGTTCTCTTTTCATCTTAAAGGAGTCCCTTTAACATTTTTTGTAGTGCTGGTTTCTTGGGGCTGAAATCTTATAGCTTTTGCTTGTCTGTAAAATCCTTGATCTCTCCTTAAAATCTGAATGATAGCCTTGCCAGGTAGAGTATCCTTGGTTGTAGGTTTTTCCCTTTCATCACTTTAAATATATATTGCCACTCCCTTCTGGCCTGCAGAGTTTCTGCTGAAAAGTCAGTTGATAAGCTTATGGGAGTTCCTTGTATGTAACTTGTTGCTTTTCCCTTGCTGTTTTTAATATTCTCTCTTTATCTTTAATTTTTGTCATTTTAATTACAGTGTGTCGGTGTGTTCCTCTTTGGGTTGATCTTGTTTGGAACTCTCTGTACTTCCTGAACCTTGATGTCTGTTTTCTTTCCCAGGTTAGGGAAGTTTTCAGCTATTATGTCTTCAAATATGTTACTCAAAACCAAACATTCTGGGGGCTCAGCTTTCCACTGCAGGCTAGGGAGCCCCATATGGGGCTCAGACCCTTTTCTCCTTGGGAAAAACCTCTGCAGTTGTGATAATCCTCCCATTTGTGGGTTACCCACCCAGGGAAGTGGGTCTTAACTATACCGTATCTCTGCCCCTCCTACCCATCTCATTGTGGGTCCTTCTTTATTTTATATTTTTAGAAATATTTATTTATTTATTTATGGCTGCATTGGGTCATCGTTACTGCACACGGGCTTTCTCTGGTTACAGCAAGCGGGGGCTACTCTTCATTGTGGTGTGCAGTCTTCTCATTGCAGTGGCTTCTCTTGTTGCAGAGCACAGCCTCTAGGCATGCAGGCTTGAGTAGTTGTGGCACGCAGGCTCAGTAGTTGTGGCTCGCAGACTCTAGAGTGCAGGCTCAGTAGTTGTGGCGCACAGGCTTAGCTGCTCTGTGGCATGTGGGATCTTCCCGGACTGGGGTTCGAACCCTTGTCCCCTGCACTGGCAGGTGGATTCTTAACCACTGCGCAACTGGAGAAGTCCCGTTGTGGGTCCTTCTTTAAATCTTTAGTTGTAGAAGATCTTTTCTGCTAGTCTTCAAGTTGTTCTCATTGATAGTCCTCTGTAAATAGTTGTAATTTTGGTGTGCCTGTGGGAAGAGATGAGCTCAGCGTCTTCCTACTTCTCCATGTTAGCCATTCCGCTCCCCTGGTATGTTCGATGATTGATCCACATTCTGCATTTATTCCCACCTCTAACTAGTGTACCTTCCTTTGTTTAGCAAAGCCTAGAAAGCTAAAAATCACATCTCCCAGCCTTCCCTACAGCAAGAGTTTGGCAGGGGGTGGGGGAGGGTGAATTAGTTTACATCAATCAGATGCAATTACTCAAAGATCAGGTGGGAATGAATGAGAAGCCATATTCCAGCAGTGTTAGTTTTCTATGGGCAAGGAAAGTTGTGCAGATATGGCTATTTCTGCATTCCAGTACAGTTTCCAGCTTCACAGATATTGTTGGCAGCAATGGCTTCCTGATTCCAGCTTCCTGATGCCTGGGTCTCAGTCACAGTATTATGTTTTTGAAATCAATAGGTCCAGCACATCTCTTAATTCCCACCTCCTGAATGTGGCAAGATAGTAGATCCCATAATAGGTGGTATTTTGTGAGGCATTACTGGAGGCTCAGGCTAGAGCTCATTCTTCTAGCTCTTCCAGTAATTTCACAAGAACATAAATCCCTATGTTTAATCCCTTTCTGCTTAAAATACTTACGGTGCTTTCTCTTTTTATATATAAAACCTTGTTTGGTTCACCCTCTAATGTCAAGTCATTCCATAGGCCCCAATTCAAATATCCCTTCAGCTAGGAAATCTGAGTCATCACAAAACAGACAAAAACAAGCAGGAGGGTATTCCAGATGGAAGTTTACATTTTCTCCTACAGACTTTCACAGTACCCTGTACATACTGCTATCATTGTATATATCACATACTGTAAGATTTTCCTAATATTTATCTTTCTTACTTGCTAGACTTCCCTACTTCTCTTTTAGAAGGAGAAACTTTATCATAATCATTTTTGTACCCCAACCTCCTAGCACAGTCCCTACTACTTGATGAAACTTCAATATATGTTAAATGAATTAATGACTGAATGAATGGATGGATGAATGGAGTGTAAATAGACACTCAAATGGAAGTAAATGATAATCTTGAATGAATCACTTCTTTTCTGCTTACACATAGCTTATAATTTTTTTGTCTTCATAAATAGAAAATTTTCAGAATATCTCCTACTAACTCATGGAAGTCAAATAGTGAGACTTTTGTTTTCCTTCAGCTGCAGCTTACAGGATTTTAGTTCCCCAACCAGGGATCGAACCCGGGCTCCCCAGCAGTGGAAGCACAGAGTCCTAACCACTGGACCACCAGGGAATTCCTTCAAATAGTGGGACTTTCTTTTTTTTTTTAATCTTTTTAAAAATTACTTATTTATTTGTTTATTTTTGGCTGCACTGTGTCTTAGCTGTGGCTCGCAGTCTCTTCATTGTGGTGCATAGGCTTCTCTCTAGTTGTGGCATGTGGGCTCCAGAGTACATGGGCTCTGTAGTTGCGGCACGTGGGCTTAGCTGTTGTGGCATGCAGGCTTAGTTGCCCCACGGCATGTGGGATCTTAGTTCCCTGACCAGGGATCAAACGGACATCCCCTGCATTGCCGAGGGATTCTTAACCACTGGACCACCAGAGAAGTCCCAGTGGGGCTTTCCTAATGTTTCTTTCTGAAGCAGTGTTACAAAGAAGGAAGTGTACAATTACATGAATATTTCCCCCAGATTTAGTTTCATAATGAGGGACCAGAAACTCAAACAAAAGTAGAGAAATGTTTTCTTCCTATCTTAATATAAATGACATTATCATATAATAAGGGCTACATTGGAATAGCATTTATTTGGATTAAAAATGGGAAAAAACTATAAGAAGATAGATTGTGCAATTGTGTATCTATTAAATACAATAGTTAATGGTACAGTTGTCCCTTGGTATTTGCAGGGGATTGGTACTAAGACCCCCATGGATACCAAAATCCACAGATGCTCAAGTTTCTTATATAAAATAGTATAGTGTAGTCAGCCCTCCATATCCACAGTTCCACAGCTGTGGATACAGAGGACCAACTGTAGTAGTAACTATTATATATATATATATATATATATATATTTTATAGTCAGGAAATTGAGCTTTAACTAATAAAGGGCAGAAGAATTGAGAGTCAAATCTGACTTTGATGAGAGACACACCTTAAATGTGAAGACTCAGAAAGGTTAAAGTAAAAAGATAGAAAAGATATACCATGTCAACTTTACACAAAAGAGAATTGATATAACTATAATAATATCTGATTAAGAAGACTCTAAGGCAAGAAGTATGACTAGAAATAAAGAGGGATATTTTATAATGATACAAGTGTCAATTCCACAGACGTCATAAATTTCTATGCTTTTAATAACATAGCTTCAATGTATGTGGATGTATGTATATATATATATAGCAAAATGGTCAAATTTATAATGATAATTAAACAGTTGAATATATCTCTTTCAGTAACTGATAAAATAGGCAGATAAAAAGATTAGTAGGATGTATGACATTTTAACAATATGATTAAAAATGATATAATTTATACATATATAACACTATATTCAACAACAGTTTTTATAAATGTACATGGAACACTTACTAACATAGATCATAAGGAAAGTATCAACAAATTTCAAAGGATACACTCACACAGAGTAAATTCTTGGACCATAGTAGAACTAACCTAAAAATAAATAACAGAAAAGTAACTAAAATATCCCAAAATATTTTAAATTAAGCAATATACTTCTAAATAACCCATGCATCAAAGAGTAAATTACAATGGAAATTTGAACGTATTTTTAACTAAATGATAATGAACACTTGAAATATCAATACTTGTGGTCTGCAGCTAAAGCTGTGCTGAGAAAGAAATATATAACTTTAAATGCATATGTTAAAAAGAAAGAAAGGTTAAATATCAAAACTTTAAGCTTCCTTCTCAAGAAACTAGGCTGAAAAAAATATATCAAATTAAACCCAAAGGAAATAAGAGCAGAAATCAATAAGATAGAAAGCAAATATACACTAGAGAAAATTAACACAGGCAAAAAAAGATGATTCTTTGAAAACAGATTTAAAAATTGATAAACCCCAAGAAAGATTAAACAAGGGAAAAAAAGAAAGAAAATACAACTTGCTAATACCAACTATAAAAATGGCAACTTCACTACTAAGTCACAGACATTAAAAAGATAATAAATAAACAGATAATAAATAAATTTGAGTTTAATGAAATGGACAAATTCCTTGAAAAACACAATTTACAAAAAATGACTTAAAAAACCCAGAAAATCTCAATAGTCCTGTATCTTTTAAAGAAACTGAATCCATAATTAAAACAATAAAAACTCCTGGCCCAGATGCTTCATCGGTAAATTCTTCCAAACATTTAAGAAAATAAGAATAATCTTGCAAACTCATTCTGAAAATGAAAAAGAAGGACTACGTCCCAACTTATTTTATAAGGCCAGCTTAAGTTTGATGCCAAACTTGACATAAACATTACAAGGAAGGAAAATTACAGACCAGTGGTTCTCATGGATCTAATGCAAAAATCACAAATAAAACACGAGCAAATTGAATCTATGTATATATCATCATCATCATCATAACAATAACTACATGTCAATCAAGTAGGGCTTATTACAAGAATGCAATGTTAATAAAGATTTGAAAATAATGATAATGAGTAAAGGTGAAAATCCATATGATTATTTCAATAGAAAAAGTAATTGAACATCATTGCATGGATAAGAAATGCATTCAGCTAAAGATAAAAGAAAATAATAAAACTTAGTAAAGGGACTTCCCTGGTAGCGCAGTGTTTAAGAATCCTCCTGCCAATGCAGAGGACCGGGGTTCGAGCCCTGGTCCAGGAAGATCCCACATGCCACAGAGCAACTAAGCCCATGCACCACAACTACTGAGCCTGAGCTCTACAGCCCGTGAGCCACAACTACTGAGCTCGTGTGCCACAACTACTGAGGCCCATGAGCCTAGAGCCCGTGCTCCACAACAAGAGAAGCCACCGCTTGCTGCAACTAGAGAAAGCCCACGCACAGCAACAAAGACCCAATGCAGCCAAAACTAACTAACTAAATAAGTTTAAAAAACAAACAAACAAACTTAGTAAAGGTAGCTTAAAGAAAAGGGTATTCATGAAGTTTGGAGGTAAGCAGTTAAAGCTGTTTCAATGTTTAATGATGCCATCTGGGATCTAGACTCTTTTTATCCCTCTGCTCTGCCACTTTTTGAAGCATCTATAATAGTGCCTGGCACTATAGTAGGTGTTCAGTAAATATTTGCTGAATGACAGAATTAATTTATTCTTCACCCTGAAGCTTATTATCTAGTGACTGTGAGACTAGCCTAATAATGGCCTTCAGGTCCATGTTCCAGGTGCAAAGAACAAAGCTGAAAGGAGTGTGGTGCCTATATCCGGAAAGCCAGAAACCCTCAGCTTTTAACTCCTTGTACAGAACTGACCCATTTGGCAAGGGAATTTGGAGAGTAAGTATTTTTAGCTGGGCACATTATCACCCTGAAAAAACAGGAGTTCTGTTACTCAAAACAAAGAAAGAATAGGTACTGGGTCCCTCTTTATAGAAGGCACAATGATAAGCACTGTTAAATCCACAGTATGAGTAAGAAAAGTCTCCATCTCTAAGGAGAGTGAAGTTTAGCAAGGAGATAAGAGAAGTTGAAAATAGCCATAATGCAGGGAACGGTAAGATAACAACCCTGCAAGAGGTTCAAACAAAGTATTCTGGGAAATCAAAGGCAGAAAAGATGACATCTATTAGGGACAACTGAACAGCTTCATAGAATAAAACTTTTGAGAACTTTTAAAGATGGTGAAGATTTTCACATGTAACAATGAGCAGTGGTATACTTTAGCTGTAAAAGAACCAGGGAAAGCAATTAGGCAATATATCTGGTATCTGAGGGACAATAAGTATATGCTGCAGTATCAGATATTCACAAGGGTGTACTTGAGATAAAGCTAGAAACATATATTTGGACTATATCATAGGGACACTGAATGCTGGGTGAAGAATTAAAACTTAATCCTTTGACAAAGAAGAGACAATGAAGGATTTGGGGCAAGTCAATGACAAGATAGATGTGGTACTTTTTCCCTCCAGGTTTATTGAGATATGACTCTATGATACTGTGATTTATAGTAAGAAAAATATATTTAGTCTTTCTTCATCCCCATTTCTGACACAGATATCCTAAAACCCTTGGAATTTCCTAAGTGGTGAGAGTAACAAAGGTGTCTTTTGTGATGTTTCTGAGGTTACTTTTGGACCGCAGGGAAGGAAGGACCGGTGGCTGGTTGCCAAGGGAGCCAACCCTGTGATTAGCGGGTTGAAACTTTCAGTTCCACCCCCGACCTCTGAGGAGGAGAGAGGGGCTGGAGGTGAATCAATCACCAATGGCTAATGACTTAATCAACCATGCCTATGTAATAAGGCCTCCATAAAAACCCAAAGGATGGGGTTCATAGAGCTTCCCAGGTTGGGGAAAAGGTGGGGATTTGGGAAGAGTAGAGAGCCTGGAGAGGCCATGGCAGCTCTGCACCATGGAAGCTCCAGGCCCTTTCCCCACACCTTGCCCTATGCATTTCTTTTACCTGGCAGTCCCTGAGATATGTTCTTTTATCAATATAAGAAACCTGTAATCTATTGAGTAGACTATTGCTCTGAGTTCTGAGAGTGGCTCTAGCAAATTATTCAAATCTGAGAAGATCATTGGAATCTCCAATCTATAGGCAAGTCAATCAGAGGCCCAGGTGACAACTTGGACTTTCAACTGGAGTCTGAAATGTGGGGAAGAACAGTCTTGTAAAAATGAGCCCATAACCTGTGTGACCTGACGCTATCTCCAGGTAGATAATGTCAGAATTGCATTGAATGGTAGGACACCCAGCTTGCGTCAGAGAATTGCTTGATGGTGTGGGGAATCATCTCTCCCCACCCCAGGTTGGAATTGGTACTAAGAGCCTTACATTTTCATGTAACATTATATTAGTTTAAGGTGTACAACATAATGGTTTGATATACAGTTGATCCTTGAAAAATGCAGGACTTAGGGACACTAACACCTGCATGGTCAAAAATCTTTGTATAACTTATAGTTGGCCCTTTGCATAAGCAGTTTGTTTCCTCCACATTCGAGGGTGAGCATCTGTGGGTCCAATCAACCAGGAACTGTGTAGTACTGTAGCATTTACTACTGAAAAAAGATTTGCGTACAACTAGACCCATGCAACTCAAAACAACTCTGTGTATATATTGTGAAATGATTATAGATGTGGTACGATTGAAAGTTTATTCCAGTATGTAAAATATTTGGGACAGGGAGACAAATTTCCAGGATACTGTGATTGTTTAGGTGAGAGGCCCACATTCGAGGCATGAAGAAGAACAAAGCAGAAAATTCTTAGTGCTATAATGGTTTCAGTTAAGTGATAGGGTGAGCAAGGAAAGGAAAGGCTGAATGAGAGCGACCCTGAAGAGGAAGAGCCATTTGGATGTGGCAATTGGCTGGACACTGAGAGACAAGGTGGTGACAGTCTTACACTCTGAAAGACATCAGTGATGTCATTAACAGGAGAAGGGCAGGACATCTAAGTGAACTGGTTCAGCCAACCCAAAGATGCAGCTTTAGGATTCATCCACATGGACAGGAAGAATTTCTCTGAAGGAACATGCCTAGGGAGAAAGAACCCAGGGCAAACTCTTGGAAGGAGTTTGGTAAGTGGAAAATTTAATAGGAGCCAGTGAAAAAGAGAGAGAGGAAATGTAAAGAGGAGTTAGAACCCTGAACATCACCAAGGAAGGGTCCAGGCCTTCCTGGCATCAAAAACAGAAGCAACAGATTTTTGTGAAGTAGTTGCTTATTACCTATGTGCCTCTCCTGATCCTAAATTCCTCAAAAATAAGAAGGGTCTGATTCATTCTTGTGTTTCCAGTGCATAGCACAATGCCTGCCACTGAATAGTCAGGTAATGCAGAGGGAGAGAGGGAGATTGGAAGAAAAAATAGGGAGTTAGGAAGAAAGGAGGAAGATACTTTAAAAAGTTGGATTAGTGATTAGGAGGGCATTTTCGGTAGAATGGCAGCAACAGAACCCAGAGAGCAAGTAGTTAAAGGTGTGACTGACACAGAATGAAGGCAATGAATACAGAAAGGTTGATGGTGGTGAAGAGAATGGGGGTGAGTTTGGGAAAGTCCAAGACTGGTTTTTGTTTGTTTGCTTTTGTTTTGTTTACTGTGATGGGAATCCCATTTGAGATATTATTCTACGAGTTTTTCCTTCTGATATTTAAAGTATTCAGTCAGCTCTCTCCTTGCTCAAAAGTCATGGCTTTTTTTTTTTGAATTTTATTTTATTTATTTTTTTATACAGCAGGTTCTTATTAGTTATCCATTTTATACATATTAGTGTATATATGTCAATCCCAATCTCCCACTTCATCACACCACCACCACCCCCTGCCACTGTCCTCCCTTGGTGTCCATATGTTTGTCCTCTGCATCTGTGTCTCTACTTCTGCCCTGCAAACCAGTTCATGTGTACCATTTTTCTAGGTTACACATATATGCGTTAATATACGATATTTGTTTTTCTCTTTCTGACTTACTTCACTCTGTATGACAGTCTCTGGATCCATCCATGTCTCTACAAATGACCCAATTTCGTTCCTTTTTATGGCTGAGTAATATTCCATTGTGTATATGTACCACATCTTCTTTATCCATTCTTCTGTCAATGGGCATTTAGGTTGCTTCCATGACCTGCCTATTGTAAATAGTGCTGCAGTGAACATTGGGGTGCATGTGTCTTTTTGAATTATGGTTTTCTCTGGGTATATGCCCAGTAGTGGGATTGCTGGGTCATATGGTAATTCTATTTTTAGTGTTTTAAGGAACCTCCATACTGTTCTCCATAGTGGCTGTATCAATTTACATTCCCACCAACAGTACTAGAGTGTTCCCTTTTCTCCACACCCTCTCCAGCATTTGTTGTTTGTAGATTTTCTGATGAAGCCCATTCTAACTGGTGTGAGGTGATACCTCATTGTAGTTTTGATTTGCGTTTCTCTAATAATTAGTGATGTTGAGCATCTTTTCATGTGCTTCCTGGCCATCTGTATGTCTTCTTTGGAGAAATGTCTATTTAGGTCTTCTGCCCATTTTTGTTTTGTTTTGTTTTGTTTTGTTTTTGTTTTTGTTTTTTGCAGTACGTGGGCCTCTCACTGTTGTGGCCTCTCCAGTTGCAGAGCACAGGCTCCAGACGCGCAGGCTCAGCGGCCATGGCTCACGGGCCTAGCCGCTCCACGGCATGTGGGATCTTCCCGGCCCGGGGCACGAACCCGTGTCCCCTGCATCGGCAGGCGGACTCTCAACCACTGTACCACCAGGGAAGCCCCTTCTGCCCATTTTTGGATTGGGTTGTTTGTTTTCTTAATATTGAGCTGCATGAGCTGTTTATATATTTTGGAGATTAATCCTTTGTCCACTGATTCGTTTGCAAATATTTTCTCCCATTCTGAGGGTTGTCTTTTCATCTTGTAGTTCTGGCTTTTTTTTGTTGTTGTTCTCCCAAACTCTTAAGCTCTTAGGAGAAATTAGGGAATTTGTGGTTAAAGAACAAGTTTCTTGAAGGAAAATGAAGGGAGACATATTTCCCCTAGACTGGAGTTTTCCACAGTCAGGGCAGGAGGAGGAAATAGAGAGAAAACCGGCTGTGGATTCCCAGAGCAGAGATATGGGGCCCTGCAGCCCCTCAGAAGGAGGTAAAGCCTGTGAGACAGAGGGCTGTGTGATCTGTCTAGAAATACGGGATCCCAGGCAAGCTCAGGGGTGATGCCCACGTGCCAAGGAGAGTGGAAACACTTCTCAACGGTGACCTGGCAGAGCAGTGACAAAGTGAACAACGGTTGCCCTCTTCATTCTCCCCCCATTCTCAAGCCTTCCTACTTCAGCAGCTCCACTGGGGAGAAGGCATAAGCCCTAAGAAGGAAAGAAGTTAATATTATTTTTAACCACATCGGCAGAATGGGGCTTACAGTCAGAAATTAAGTTGTATTATAAGGACAGAGAAGTAGGTAGTTAGCTGAGTTTGTGGACTGAGCTCCACTGGAGCAGGTTTATAAGCAGAGCAGCAGGGGCCTCGAGACTGCAAAGTACAGTTAGAGGCAGCCCACACACACCATGATAGGGGCAGAACCCCTCACATGTCCAGCTGGGCTGCCCTGAAAGAGAGGCTGGGATGGGAGAGGTAGAAGTTAAGGAAAAACTCCTTAGATGGTATCTATTTTTTTAAGTAAATGTTGGAACCGATTCACTGAAAGAAAGAATGGGAAAGGTTTAGAATGGCAATCCTGAGGAGCTGTATGAAAAAATAAACCAATATGTACGTAGGTGAGCAGCAAGAAACACACAGTGACCTTTGGAGAGCGTGCAGTCTGCAGTATGTGTGTATGCATTTATGCACTGATCTGCGTTGTGTATTTATATTCTGCCTTGTTCAACAAAGCATAAAAGTTGCTTTCATGGCATACATGAGAACAGTAAAGTAAAAAATAAATCAGAAGCAGAGAAAATACATAAACATAGGCTAGAATTGACAAGGAGGATGCTCTAGGCCACACAGTTCTGTGTGTTTCTCCAGCCAACACTCAGCCACCTGTACAAAGGATCAGGGAATGTTAATAGCTGGGCTCTTCTGTGGGAACAGTGCAGGAACAAAGAAGAAAGTAGGGAAGTGAAGCCATTAGCTGCTTATGGCTCTGAGCTTTGTCAGAAGCGTGAAATCAAAACAGGATGGATGGACTGAAAGAACTGGGGGGAGTAGACTACAGAATACAATTAAGACAATAACAGGAAGAGATGGAAGAAGAAACAGAAGCTTGTGATCAAAGACTGCGTGGTACAGACCATATGCTTAGATGCTAGCCAATCAGAGTCTACTTCGGAGACCACTGTGGACTAGTTAGTGATGGCATACTCCACCCTGAAATCCAACCCTTCCCAGCTAGATAATGACAGAATACTCAAGCCAATCCTGTGCTTTTAGCCGTTGAGTCAATAGATATTTATTGATCATCAACTATGTAATAGGCTAAGAACAGGATAAAAATAAATAAGACAAGCCCCTTGAGGTACTCAATGGGGAAGTCAAGTTAAGCAAAGCAAGGGAAACCAGGCACAGTGATGAGGGCTGTAGTGAGATATGGGCGGTGCTGCAGGACTACAGCCCATGTGGGCGCCATGCACAACTCACCCTGGGAAGTCAGCATCACCAAAGGGGACTTTTGCCCAGTGTCTTGAAAGAAGAATTGAAGTTTCAGGGAGGAAACACGCAGAGTGAAAATGTGTCAAGTCTTGGAGGCACGAACGAGCACTGTATGTTTTGTAAGTAAAAAGACATTCTATGTGGCTTTGTCAGAGTACTTAGAGGTGGGTGCTCAATGAGGCTGAAAAGGGAGGCTGGGGCAGACTGGGAGGGGCCTTGTGTGCCGCCGTGGAACCCATGGGACTGAGGAAGATCAGAGATTTTTATTAGGGACGTGACAAGGTCAGTGGTGTGGAAAGTTATGTCTGGCAGCACTATGGAGAATAGCTCAGTGGTGGGAAAGAGAGTAATCAGGGATACTGCTTAGGAGCTTAACAGAACAGCTCATTTAAGACCAAACTGGAGTGAAGCAATCACAGGCAAAGTGTGTGGATAGGTGCTATGAAGACAGAATTCTCAAAGATGAAGCAAAATCGACCACATTGTTCACTTGCAGGGGGACTGCAAATAAGCATGATCTTCCAGGAGGGCAGCTGCAATATGTACATAGAACTTTAAAAATGTTTGTACCTTTTGATCCCATAATTCCTTTTCTAGGGATCTACCTTAGGAAAACAATCAGGACTACAAAAAAGCTTTGTGTTCAAGGATGCTCACTACAGTGTTTTCTAAAATTCATAAACATATTAAATGTGCAGTAATGGAGGAACTGTTTAAAAAAATTATAGCACATTTACACAATACACTACTATTTAATCATTAAAAATTTTGTTTTTAAAGACTATGTGATAGAATGGGAGAAGCTCACAATAAACTAAGTTAAAATATTAACTTTTATATTAAGTATAAAATAATATACAGTTTGAAACCAATTTTCTAAATAGACATGTATGAATTTGAATATTAGATTAAAATTCACCTCACCGCACAGTGGTAAGACAGTAGATAATTTTTATTTTCTTCTCTCTACCTTTCCATATTTTCCAAATTATATTCAGTGAACATACATCGATTATATAACCAGTTATTTTAAAAAATAAGTGAATAATGTAAAGCAAATTGACAAGTATAAGAAATTTGAGCTAGGACTTCCCTGGTGGCACAGTGGTTAAGAATCCACCTGCCAGTGCAGGGGACACAGGTTCGATCCCTGCTCCAGGAAGATCCCACATGCCACAGAGCAACTAAACCCATGCACCACAACTACTGAGCCTGCGCTCTAGAGCCTGCGAGCCACAACTACCGACCCCACATGCCACAACTACTGAAGCCTGCGGGCCTAGAGCCCGTGCTCCACAACAAGAGAAGCCACTGCAATGAGAAGCCCGCACACCGCAATGAAGAGTAGCCCCTGCTCGCCTCAAGTGGAGAAAAAAGCCCGCGTGCAGCAACGAGGACCCAATGCAGCCAAAATGAATAAATAAATAAAATTAAAAAATGTTATTGTGTTAACAAAAAAAGTTTGAGCTACTGGAAAACACAAGTAACCAAGAGAGAAGTAAGTCTGTCTTGCAGCAATCAAAGATGGAGTGAGTCTGGATTATCACACACTGACATTGGCATTGCTATTGCCATTGCCAAAGATTCTGAATCTAATTATGTTATCTTTGTCACTTCACTATCCAAGAAAAAGGCAATTGAGAGGAGTGAAAAAAAAAATTCTGCAATGTTATCACAGGTACAATCAAGACAGAGATTTCTATGAGGATATTTTTATTTAGCGACATCGCTTTTCATTTTCATATCTTTTTAAAAATTCTTGACATAATGTATTCAGATTCCAAACTGCCAGAAAATTCAAATAACCAGATTTTTCCCTAGAATATACAGTAGTCATTGCTTTTCATAACAATGACACTAAACCCCTGTGAGATATTTAGACACTTATTATTATCCCAAAACCATTTGCAGAAATATTACTCTTTTTTTTTTAAATTTATTTATTTGTTTTTATTTTTGGATGTATTGGGTCTTCATGGCAGTGCACAGGCTTCTCATTGTGGTGGCTTCTCTCATTGTGGAGCACGGGCTTTAGAGCACAGGCTCAGTAGTTGTGGCGCACGGGCTCAGTTGCTCCGTGGCATGCGGGATCTTCCCGGCCCAGGGCTTGAACTCGTGTCCCCTGCATTGGCAGGTGGATTCTTAACCACTGCGCCACTAGAGAAGCCCCCAGAGATGTTACTCTTGATCAGAGTAACTGAATGGAGCTAGAAGAAACATCCATCCACGCTGACCAGTCTCCCTTTAAATTCATGACATCCACAACTATTAATTTCAAGCGTGCCCTTCGTGCTGCCCAGCAATCATAGTGCATTGCCCTAGTCCTAATCCAAGGATGATGATTCTGTATTTTCTTCTCAAACTTCCAGCACCTCCTCTGCCATCTTCTTTCTCAGCCCTTGACCTTGATTGCTATTTCACTGAGAAAATAGAAACAATCAGAAGAGAACTTCCACAAGTTCCCACCCACACCTTCACCCACCCACCAGCATCTGCACCCTAAACGCTGCCTTCTCTCCTGTTACCAGGGATGAACCCTCCATGTTCCTATCTAAGGCTGAACTCTCCGCTTGTTCACTAGATCCCAAGCCTTTTAAATATCCAAGAACATTGCTCCAGAAGTCCCTCCTCTTTCCTTCTCCTGCATTATCTTTTTTCCCCTCTTTCTTCCTCTTTTTGTTTAGACCAAGGAGTCAACCTTGACTCTTCTTTTGTCTTACACCTTGATTCATCAGCAACATCTGTCATCTCGGTCTTCAAAATGTATCTAGAACCTAATGACTTCTCACCTTTTCTACTGCTTCCTCCCTGACCCAAGGCATCATTATCTCTCTCCTGAATTATTTCAAAAACTCTTGCTCCCCTGTCGTCTATTCTCTTAGGAGCCAGAGAGACCCCAGTCTTTACAATGGTCTACAAGGTCTTGCACAATCTACTTCACCCCAAACCTTCCCTCTCTGACATTATTTCCTATGATTTCCCTCCAGTCACACTGGTTTTCCTGTGGTTTGTCCAACATAGCAGGCACACTCCCTCCTAAAGACCTTTCACTATAATTCCCTCTGCTCTTCCCCAGCTATCTCCATGACTCACTCCCTTGCCTCCTTCAGATCTTTGCACAGATGTCACCTGTTCAGTGAGGCATTTCCTGACCATCCTATTTAAAACTACAACCCACCCTCTCCACCAACACACCCTATCCCTTCTACCTGCTTTATTTTTCTTCTCAGCACTTATCACCATCTGCCATGTTATCTGTTTTGTTTATCTGGCTGGGGGTTAGGCTGTGTTTATTGTCTGCTGTAGCTATGGGTGTCAGAGATTAAATATTCCTCTGGTGTTCTTATTTTTGTCTCCCTTGTCTTTGGGTTCCCCTAGAAGTGTCTTAACTATCATCTGAGCTGCACAGTTGTTTCAGTTGTTATTATAAAGGAGCCCTGTGGATGTGGTGGTCAGGTGTGGGGGGAGAGGAAGTGTTCTATAATCCTGTGATTAGGTCTCAGTCTTTCAGTGAGCTTGTGTCCCTGGGCTGTGACCTTCACAGGTGCTTCTGATTTTTTTCGCCCCTTAGGACAGACAGGAAGGCTAAAGGATGCTGGAGCTGGGTATTTCCCTTCCCTTAGGTCAGTTAGTAAAACCTGGCAGGTCAGGCTCTGGTAAAATAGTTTCTCTTAAGGGCAGGCCTTGAAAAGAACAGGATGCCCTGGGCATATTTCACAATGGCTGCTTTCCCCTCCCCTGCCAGAAACACAAGGAGATTTTTCTCTGATCTTTACTGTGAGAACCTGATAGGGCTCCTGGAGGTGAAACTCACAAAAGTGTGGGGTGCTTCCCTAACACTGAGCCCCTCTGGAGTTGTTATCTCTCACACTTGCCCACACCTAACCTCCAGCAATTTGTCAACTAGGTTTTCCAACTCTGGCACTGGTTCCCAAGGGGTTTTCTGCTCCTGGGCTTCTGATTCTCTGTATCTACCTGTTTGTTACTCCAATTTTCGCAGCAGTGGTTTGTCCTATGACCTCAGTTCTCTGATGGATCTAAGAAGAGTTGTTGGTTGTCAGTTTGTTTAGCTTTTTGTTGTTGTTGTTGTGTGGAGGAGAGAGACAACGTCCAAGCTCTTTACTTGCTGGACCAGAAACCGGAAGTCCATATTACATATTTTACTCATTTATTTTTGTCTGTTGTCTTTCTCACCCACTAGAATGCAAGCTCTGTAAGTGCAGGGATGTCTGTCTGATATGTTCACCACAGTATCCTCAGTGCTTACAACAGTGCCTGATGCACAGTAGGCACTTGGATATTTCCTTGAAGAAATTGAATAAATGGAAAAACATATCCCGGTAGTTTCTAGTACAGAAACTTCTTAGTGGACCACTGCACAAGGGCCTTCACCTCTACTGTCCTTCTGCCTGGAAAGCTCTTTTTCATCCTCCACTTTACTCTTTACCTGGTTAACTCCTAACTCCTAAGCATTCACTGAGCTTCAATGTCAGTTCCTCAGGGAAAACTTTCCTCACCTTCAGGTTGAAGATCGTAAGTGTTCATAACCCTGCTATTTCCTCTCACACTTACTGTAGTTAAATAATTATATAAGCATTTATTTGATATTTATATGTATCACAAGTTTATATATTCTTTAAAGGGAGGAATTATGTCTCTTCAATTCACTTTAGTATCCCTGGCACCTAACAGACTGCTTGACACATATTAGATGCTCAGTAAATATTTGTGGTATGAATAAAGACAGCAGTTATCTTGTTTTGGTAAGATAAAGGTATTATTGCTACTTAACACATTGCCCCAAAACTTAGTGCGTTAAAACTAACAATAATCACGTATTATATCTTCATAGACCTTCTATGGGTCAGGAGTTTGAGAGTGGCTTAGCTGAGCGGTCTGGCTGGAGGTCTCTCATGGGGTTACTGTCAAGACATCAGCCAGAGCTCCGACTATGTGAAGGCTTGTCTGGGGCTGAAGGATGGACTTCCATGGTGGATCTTTCATGTGGCTGGCAAGTTTGCAGTGGCCATTGGCAGGAGGTCTCTGTTCCTTCTCATGGCGGCCTCTTTTAAGGCTATGTGGATACTCTTACTAATATGTCAATTAGCCTCCCCCAGAGTGGGCACTCTAAGAGAGATCCAATGGAAATGTAAAAAATTTTTTATGATATAGCCTCAGAAGTCACAAGTCATGACTTCTGTCACATTCTGTTTGTGAAAAGGAAGTTCCTACATGTGGCCCCATTTAAAGGGAGAGTTTAGACTCCCCACATTTGCAAGAAATTGTGTCAAAGAATTGGTGGACATAAATTAACAAATTAATGGATAAAAGAACGTAGTGACTCAAAATCAGTTTTCCTAACTTTGGAAGAGAGAAGGAAAAATAACTCTGCAGTCGTTTAAGGGCAACAAAATAAAGAATCAAACAGTAGATGAATATCTGGAGAGATTACCTTTTTTAATATCAACATGGTTGCAGAGGTATAATGTTCATAAATGCTTTTCTACATTAGAATATCTTAGGGGAAAGAAATAACAAATGCTAGAAGGTCAAAGACCAACAGCCAACACAGCTATGCCAAAAAAAAAAAAAATATATATATATATATATATATATCTCATCAGTGTATAAGGTAATGAATGGTAGTTGCAAAATAATTGCACTTTCCATCCTTGCAGGGGTTATAATACCCCTATAAGTATCTGAAAAAGAAAATCTTCTTCAGTCTCTCCACACATTTTTGGGATTGTGGGTGGAGGACAAGGAGCACATAGAATTACTTTTTCTTTTTTTCATCTTTATTGGAGTATAATTGCTTTACAACATTGTGTTAGTTTCTGCTTTATAACAAAGTGAATCAGCTATACATATACATATACATATATCCCCATAACCCCTCCCTCTTGCGTCTCCCTCCCACCCTCCGTATCCCACCCCTCTAGGTGGTCACAAAGCACCGAGCTGATCTCCCTGTGCTATGCGGCTGCTTCCCACTAGCTAGCTATTTTACGTTTGGTAGTGTATATATGTCCATGCCACTCTCTCACTTTGTCACAGCTTACCCTTCCTCCTCCCCGTGTCCTCACATCCATTCTCTATGTCTGTGTCTTTATTCCTGCCCTGCCACTAGGTTCATCAGTACCATTTTTAAAAAATGAATTTATTTATTTATTTATTTTTGGCTGTGTTGGGCTTTCTCTAGGTGCAGCGAGTAGGAGCTACTTTTTGTTGCGGTGCGTGGGCTTCTCATTGTGGTGGCTTCTCTTTTTGCGGAGCACAGGCTCTAGACGCGTGGGCCTCAGTAATTGTGGCTTGCGGCTTCAGTAGTTGTGGCTTGCGAGCTCTAGACCACAGGCTCAGCAGTTGTGGCGCACGGGCTTAGTTGCTTCACAGCCTGTGGGATCTTTCCAGACCAGGGCTCAAACCTGTGTCCCCCCGCATTGGCAGACAGATTCTTAACCACTGCGCCACCAGGGAAGTCCCAGTACCATTTTTATAGATTCATATATATGCGTTAGCATACAGTATTTGTTTTTCTCTTTCTGACTTACTTCACTCTGTATGACAGACTCTAGGTCCATCTACCTCATTACAAATAACTCAATTTCATTCCTTTTTATGGCTGAGTAATATTCCATTGTATATATGTGCCACATCTAGAATTACTTTTTCTACTGATTCCTATCAGCCAAATATCCGATCCTAGGATTAGCGAATTAAGTAGATAAAGTACAAGGTTAGAATTTGAAAAGGCATAAATTATATAATCTCTTGTAATAGTACCTCCATATATATTGCCAAGCAGAACGTTAGCACAAGCCAAGATCCTTAAACCACTTTTCGTGGAGAAGTTAGCCTCAGTGTCTTAGGTCTCCACTTTGGGTGTATACAATCTGTCTGATAAAAATTCTTCTCTAGTTTTAATCGACCGCTGCCGTCTCTTTTCCTTCCTTTCCTGGGCCATTTTGAGCAGGAAGAATGGCTTGTAAATTACTTACTAATAAATAGCCCACACCACATAAGAAATAGGTGAATATAGGAAATGGTGGTAATTCCTAGGGGATGAAAAGTCCAGTTTACAAAAATACATGTGTGTGTATGTGCATCTTTCTGTGTATATTCCTTTTTCATTTGACTTCCTACTAAATGAAGATTTCACATAAGTGACTTTTTCATATAACAAAAACTTACTCCTTCAGGTACCCAAACATTGTTATTTTAATGTAATCACCATTAACAGACTATAGTAAAATACTATAGTCTCTTTAGTAAAATAAATTTAGTAAAATACTATAGATTTTTCTATATTTTTAAACAAAGTATGCTAAACTTTAACATTTGCTTGATGATTCCAGATTATGGTTATTAAGGATTGTTCTATATTTGTACAAGGCAACCTAGTGCAACAGAAAGATTATTAGATTAAGAATCACAGTGACTTCATCAAGTTGTTCAACCTCACTGACATACATTCCTCATCTGTAAAATGGGAACAATATCTTCCCTGGATTTCTCAATGTTTATGATAAATGTTAAATTATATAACATATGTAAATGTTATCAATCAACTGTTGAATAGAAGAATATAGATACTAAAATAAAGGACTATTTAGACCAAGAAGTATTATGCAACTCTGATTTTGATGTTTTTGTGTTTATTGTATATAAATCATGATTCCCCAAAACAGTTAGATTATGTTTAAAGTTACAGTAAATAGATTCTGAGTAAATGGACTCTCCTATGGAAAAAAATATTTACTTCTGATCAATGGCTTTTATAATACCCATATTTAGTATATGGAGTTCTCTTTTTGCTTATTTTTTCCTTCTTTGCTCTATCTCTCTGGTTAGTTGAGTTTGCTAGATGAGGGAACTCTGAATAACTGAAGTTTTATATTCTGTATATCTTTTCTTAGCACGAAAGCAAATGTCATGAATGCTTTACTTAATACAATATTCCCATGTTGATTGTCTCTGAAAATATCAATAGCTGTAAAAATATGGCCAATACTGAGCGACACAGAGTGGTCAGCATGGGCACTGATCATAGCCATCATGGTTAAGTTTCCCGAGTATTTGGGAAAAGTACTACATCAATACATTTCTAATATTATTATCAGGCTTTAGTACACTGATTTCTAAGAAAACATAGTTCAACCAGCCACATTACTAAACAGAGTGGATAGTACTGGGGGCATTCTCTCTCCAGAGCTGTTGTGTAAAGCAATGTCTCTCCTCGAGAGAAAACTTTCAACCTCACCTTCCCAATTCCATCACAGAACAAAAAGAACAACTGAGCTATGGAGGCTACAGGCTCCAAATTTGACAGAGATTTTTTTTTAATAAAATTTCTTTTTTTAAAACTTTAGATTTACAGAAAAAATGTGACGATGATACAGAGAGTTCTCATATACCCACACCCAGTCTCCCCTGTTACAGACACTTTACATTACTATGGTATGTTGATTACAATTAGTGAATCAATATGGATATATTATTATAAGTTCATACGTGATTCCCATCTTTTCAGTTTTTACCCACTGTCCTTTTCCTGTTCTTGGATCCCACCCAGCTCTCCACACTACATTTTGGGGTCACGCCTCTTTGGCCTCTCGCGGCTGTGGCAGTTTGTCAGACGTTCCTTATATTTGATGACCTTGACAGTTTGCTGAGTACTGGTCAAATATTTTGTAGAGTGAGTGTGACAGAGATTTTGAAAGTCATTTCAGGGCAACACCTAAGGTAGTAGTTTCTAAACAGTGAGCTCTGGCCCAGGGCATCAGAATCAGGTGGAAAACGTATTGCTCATTCTGACCTCATACTATTGAAGATGAAGCGTAGGTATTTGTACTTTAAACAAAACATCCAAGTGGTTTTCCTGAGCAGGTCATTTTGGAGAATCACTGGTCAAAATTGGATGCCTGAGGGTGCCCACCACTCTGCATTATCTCACTGTTGATAGAATGTTCCACAAAGAGCCCAGGATTCTGCCATTCTCCCACCCCAGCCTAGAGGGGTGGGATAGGGAGGGTGAGAGGGAGACGCAAGAGGGAGGGGATATGGGGATATATGTATACATATAGCTGATTCACTTTGTTATACAGCAGAAACTAACACACCATTGTAAAGCAATTATACTCCAATAAAGATGTTAAAAAAAAAAAAGAACTAGTGCTCTGATTTTCATCCCTTCAGCAAGTATATACCAAGTTCCTACCACACGCAATGTGGTGGTGCCAGTTTTACAGCAGAATAAAGCCGATATGGCCTCTTCCATCACTAAGCTTAAAATCCTGTGGTAGGAGGAGGGGAGGCAGTATATGAAGCAAATAATCAGTCAGATCTCTATATATCCTGGGTGTTATAAAGGAAAGCAGGACGTCTGAGACAGTATAACTAGTGCTTCAATATTGATGAGTATGGGCGTGGTCAGAGAAGCCCTCTGTTGAGAAATGACATTCAATTTGAGATTTAAATAATGGGTACCGATCAGTGGTTTGGGCACTCCAAGAGCTATTAACAGCGGGTACAACGAAACCTACAGGAGCAAGGAGTTTCACTTCTTGGACATGATTGTTCTCAAACTGTAGTTTCAGGTCCACTGAGCAGTGTGCCTTAAAGCAGCTTAGGAAAATAACAGTCAAAATCAGGAAGGAGTCCCCATGACTGGTGGGGGTCCATTAGGAGATCCCATTCCTGCTTGTTCGTTCATTTATTACCTGTTTTCAATCTGGGGTTCTAGCAATCAGCTTTTACATAGTTTGACCTAAAACAGTGGTTCTCAATCTTGGCGGTACATTGGATCCTCCTGGGGAGCTTAAATAACAAACAAAAAAAAACCCAATGGCTTGGCCTCACTCCTAGAAATTCTGATTTAATTGGTCTGGAGTATAGTCTGAACATGAGGATCTTCTAAAGCTCCCCAGATGATTCTAGCATGTAAACAATTTTGAGAATCCCTATTTCAAGAAGAAAAACAGCTGAATTGATCAATGAGGAAAGTCAATGAAATAGTTAAAAATAATCTGTGTGTTTCGCATCTCCCTGTTGGAAAACAAAGAACAGCTGGTAAAATCGAACCATAGGTGACTAAGGTTAACGATAGCCTCACTGGCTCTCTACTTCACATATAGATGACCCTCTTTGGCACTCGATTTGTTTGTATGATGCAATCCTTTACGCCTAGGACTTAGTGTGCTGGGCTGAGGAAAAAGATGTAAATGCAGGCTAAGAATATCTTGTCCCTCAGAAAATTTGAAGTCCACTGGAAATATATAATTAATACCACAAAATAATAAAATAGAGTGTAGGAATTAACTGAGACAACAGAAGTTCAAGAGGTGGAAACAAGCTACACTGAGGCTGGGCAGATCGAAAGAGACAAGAGGATGTGGGTCTTAAGTGATCTTGGGAGCATGAAAAGGAGTAAACCCAGGCAAGGAAAAAGGAATAACAATCATAGAAAAAAGAGAATAGGGAAGAGACCTGCCTTATTGCCCCCAGGGCGGGAGTTGGCAGTAGGAAGAAATCAGCTCTCTCTCTAGTTGAAGTTGGCCAATAACCAGTAGCCATTATTACATCTTGTTTTTCAGAGAACACTTCTTCTTGGGCATCTCCCCTCATAGTGAAGAGGACTGATTCTGTTTTTCCATTTTCCTCCATCAGAAAAGGGACTAATCTTTGATTTCTGAATGCTTTGATGTGAACAAAGGACCTCCCAGGTCCTCCAGTCCTCCTGTCATAGGTAGATAAAATAGTGTTTCATATTTTAATGGTATATTTTGATCACTCAGGTACAAGTGTACCTAAAGAGAAATCAAATCACAGCTATACCGTATTACGTCTTTACTAAGTGCCAGGCATGGTGAGAAGCACTGCACATACAGTATTTTATTTAATTTTCACAACATTTCATTAGGAAACTATTATCCCCATTTTTTCAGATGAAAATCATAAAGTTCAGAGAAGGTAAGTAATTTGCCCAAGTTCACACAGTAAGTGGTAGAGTCTAGACTTGTGCCATGTCTACCTTATTCTAAAGTTTAACTTGTAGGTACTTCCTTTTACAAAGTTTATAACAGACAAGAAATTAAGATTCTTGATATTACTTTACTACACTTAAGACCTCATGATTACCGTGCAGCAGAACCACCTGTGATACATTTTTAAACTGTAGAGCTTGGATCCCACCTGGGAACTACTGAATGAGAATATCCAGGGCAGAGCCTGGAAATCTGTAATATTCTCTAAGCCCCACAGGTGTTTATGATGTGCAGCCTGGATGGAGAACAATGATCCTATTTAGTGGCAAGAGCTGGGAAACGTGTGTGGCCTAGATGCTACTTCCTTTGCTTATATGCAGGTCTGCATAAGGCTCCTCACCTAGAAATAAGTGTAGCATCTTTCTATCCAAACCACTAGAAACAACCATAATAAGGAAAACAGTGATGATGATAATTAATAGAAGCAAGTTTGAGAAGACACTCTACCTTGGAGGAGCTCAACCAATCCCAAATTCAGGGAAATTATGAAATGTCACTATTTCTAGTCAGCGATGGGATCGTTGCATTCTTCCAAAAAATATATTAAAACATACTATACTAGCACTGTTGTTTATAGTTTGCAGATGTGCTTCTGGAGCTGAAGCCTGTTTGAGATGAATCCAGTTGCTGGCTTTGGTCATTTCAGCATATATTTTTTGCATCCTTAGAAATTATTTTATTTAAGTACTAAGAAAGGTCAGATTTGAGCATCATCAAATAATGGCAGTCTTGTTAATCATGATCTCAACGGCTTTAGATGTTTTTACAACCAGCATGTGGTTACTTTAGGCAAAGGGGTTTGGGATAACCACAGCAGGCTACGAGAACCAAAGTGGAGAGTATTTGGAAATAAAGTGGGATACATAAGTTTGGGTCAATCCTTCATCCTTTTGGGGAGCAACAATTAATATCCATGTTATTCAGAGGACCATTCTGAAATAATTATACTTAAAACTAAATTTTCTTTCCTTGGGGGCAAAAGACTATCACTCAAGTGCTGTCTATGTGAAATGAGACCTGTAAAAGAAACTCAGCATTCTCTCATCATCCTTAAGAACTGAGGCACAAAGTAGAAGGCAAAAATGAAACTAAGCTTCATAAGATTTATAAAGCATCTATCAATCGTTTGCTTGATTGTGGCATATTTGAAGCTCTGTACTAATACGTTGTTTCATAAGCAATTGAAAACCACCAAGAAATGTTTTTGTGTTGAGTTGTTTGACATTCCCTAGGTATAAATGCAAGAGAATATAAGTGATAAGTCAACTTCTGGAGGTAGGAGGTTTACCTATCATTAGATCTTATGTAACAACTTATAACTGCCTAGGCTTTCAAAAATAGACAAGGACATAGCAATTAAAGAGCAGTTTTGGGACACATAAACCCACTCCAAGCAATAAAATTAAGGCCATAAATTTATTTGCCTACCAGCTCCTGCATATTCATTTGTTGCTACAAATGGTTTAATATAAACAGGGAGGACAAACTACCTAACATCCCCACATTCTGTGATTCCCTAGGAAGTGGCAATTATCAGTGGAAATTAACAGAGAGAAAAAGTGGAAGAGAGCAATTAACATCATAATTTCTCTTTATCAAATCCAAATTGCAACAGATTTTTTTAGTGGCTAGTTTTATACAATTAGAACCCTCTGCCATTTGATGAGAACACATTGTTGGAACTTATTCTTAGAGCAATCTCACCTAGCAGAAACATCTCCAAAGCATCAACTGAAAAATAGACCTGTACTTAGCAGAGAAAAACCTAGAATAGCAAGGTATGTAGAACAGTTTTACATAAATACCTTTGAAATCATAGGTTTACAATTATCTACCAAATACTGGTGGCAATTCTGAAAGCACCACTGCTGGATAGAGGATCCTCCGCTTCAAACATCATTACACCAAGACCCACTCTTCTCAGCAGTGATTCTTTGCTCTCAGTAAGTAGAACAGACTCACTTTGCCAAGGTGAAGAAAGGTAAAAGGCCAACTGACATAACAGTTTTTAAAGTGAATTCCCCATTTTACATCTTAGTTCTAGATTTATAGAATCATAAAACATTCCATCTGGAAAGAACCTTGAAGATCATCCAGCAACCCGTTTATTTTGCAGGCGAGGAAACTCAGACCCAGAGGATTTAAGTGGCTAGTTCAAGGCCATATTCCTAGTTCACTGCTGAACCACTAGGTATATCATCAGTGCCCCAGCTTATTAGAGAGAAAGAGACAGATTTCCCTCTCACATTCTACCAACTAGAAATTCTTTGAGGTTAACAACTAGTTCTTTTTTTTTTTTTTGGAAGGCACTAAACCCATTGGTCATTCCCATATTAATGCCTTGAGTGCTTTAGACAGGCAACATCTAGATGTTTCTGTGAAAGTGTGAAAGGGAGGTTTGTTTGCAACTATGTGGAGGGGAGCAGAGAGACTCTATCCCACAGGAATGTAGGAGGTTTGCTGAACTTGCCATCATATTTTAAAATGTCTATCCCTAGGTCCTAACTTACTACTTGTATGACCTTAAGAAAGTTACTTGACGTCCCTATGCCTCAATATTCTCATTTAACCAGGATAATAACAATTACTTCCAAGGTTGGTATAAAATTAGATTTCAGGTTGTTAATTATGAAAATACCAAGGAAAATGCCTGGCATTTAGTAGGTGCTCATTAAACATTAGTTCTCTTTATTTTTCTTTTCATTCACCGTTACCTCTGCCAGAAAGGTCTAATAAAATCAAAGTGGTTTTTAGATCCCTGGGCTTAAATTTCCTTAGCCATAAAATAGAGATAAGATAGCCTACTTCATGGGGTCCTTGTGAAGATAGAACATGATAATGTCTATGAACATGCTTTGTAAAGTATACACTATTATACACATAGGGGATTGAGGCTGTAATTGTTATGATCCACACCCCAGTACTCCAGACTCAACGCTATGTTTTCCAACCAGCTTCAAACACCTTCATCTCTCCCCTCCAAGTACCTGACCCTCTTCCTCCAATTCCTAACTTGCCTTTTTCTCTGGTCAAATGAACAGTTTGCTCAGTCTTTGCTGTATGCTGGGATGCATAACAAAGCCCAGACTCTACTCTACCCAACTCCTTTTCAGTGTATGTGTATTATCTCATTTGGCACTCACCACACATTGTTAGCCATCTTTTTGTACTTATATATCTGGATTCCTCTACTAGATTTCTGTACTCTTCAAGGAAAAATAATACGCTTTTTTGTTTTTGTTTGGGTTTTTTGTTTTTTTGCAAACTCACAAGTCTAGCAGAGTACTTTGATCTGAGAAAGTTTCACAATACCTATCTGTTGAGTGATCAACAGATTACAGTATTGAATTTGGTCAATAACTTTGTTTTAGTTACTCTACTTATATTAAAAATTACCAGAGGAAATTCCCTGGTGGTCCAGTGGTTCGGACTCTGCACTCTCACTGCTGGGGCCCAGGTTTGATCTCTGGTGGGGGATCTAAGATCCTGCTAGCTACGTGGTATGGACAAAAGTAAAAATAGTTAAAAAAAAAGCAAAACCAGAAAACTTAGTGGAGTAAGACAACCATTTATTATGCTTGTGGATTCTGTAGGTCAGGAATTTGGAGAGGGCACAGAGGGAATGCTTCGTCTCTGTTCCTAGGCGGCTGACACTAAAAGGCTTAAAGGCTGGAGGCTATAATCATCTGAAGATTATTTGCTCACAATTAATGGTAGCTGTCCCTGGGAACTTAATAGGAGCTATTGACTGGAACACACATACATGGTCTCTTCACATGACCTGGGCTTCTTCACAATATTGTGCCTGCAAAAAAGAGTCAGGCAGAAGCTGTGTCTTTCATACCACCCAGCTTCAGAAGTCACACAGCATCACTTCTGTCATATTCTACTGGTCAGAGAAGTCACCAGTGCACCTAGGTTCAAGAGGAGAGGAAGGTTCACCTCTAGTCGGGTTCTAAAGGAACATGTAAGAGTAGAAATGCCACTGTACCCATTTTGGGGGGAAATGTAATCTGACACAAACCTTTATTTTTCTAATGAACTAACACCAAGTTTTTCTGTGTTTTAAATTTAAGGGGCTGTCTTACTTAAGTCTCTAAATAGATGACCAGAAATCCAGAGGTCATTTGTTTTACAAATTGAGAAAGCAAGACATGGAAAAGACGTGAGCATAGTGAACATGGGTCCAAACAGCCCTCTGCATTGCTGATTAACTGGATATTCAGGGCAGCAGAATCATTAGTTACTATTTAGGTAATACGTAAGTAGTCCCATATTTGGCATTGGGTTTGAACTTCTTTTTGTCCCCCAAAAGACGCCTTATCCTTGTTGATACCACAAAGCTGGCTCCCTGATTGATTTCCCTGCCCTGAGAGCTGACTCTTTCCTTGGCTGAAATAACAATCTATTTATGATGCTGACATATTCAATAGCTTACCTGTGATTGCATGGCTAGGGAAGAGTAGAAGACTGTTTTTCAAGCTTATATGTTCTTTACTTTTCTGTAAGAGGTTCAGGGCTCCCTATTATCAACACTTATCCACCCCTAACCACCAAAAAACAAAGAAAAACAAACAAACATGGATAATGTGGCAAATAAAGGCATTACAGTCCACAGAGTATGAAAAACTAACCTGCAGACATCTATTATCATAACAGTGAAGCAGGCTTCTCTAAGAAAGGTGCACAATAGTTCTCCAGGATCAGTTTAGTACAGAAAACTTGTTCTCTTCCAAGACACGCAGCAGGCAAAACTATGAGAGAGTAAAGTTTGTATTTTGCCCTTCCTCCCCATGCATTTACACGCGCGCGCAAACACACACACACACACACACACACACACACACACACACACACCTCCTGTTAGTTCTCATTCCTGCTCTGTCCACACTTAACAACACAGACTACCATGATAGCTACTCACCCTGTTCTTCTGGTCTGCTAAGAAGGTTTCTTTAATATTCTCCATATAAAAAACTACATGACCTTCTAGGTTGTTCACCCCCCTTCTCAGAGTCCTGAAGCCAATTTGTTCTACTGGTCATGATTAATTGGTTAATTAGTTATTCCTTCCAGTTTAACTATTTGTTATTAAGATCTTCTGGGGACATAGATCCTTGGACTGCAAAAAAACAGTAACAAGAATCAGCACTACTTAGCAAAAGCCTTAAAAGAGTGAAAATCTTTTGACCTGCCAATTAGACTTCTGGGAATATATGCCAGGTAAATCATTGAACCCAAAGATGTGTGTAATGTAGATGTTTACCACCATGTTACTTATCATGATGAAAATTTAGAAATAATCTGAATATCTAAAAGTAGGGGAATTGTTAAATACAGTAGAGTATATCCAGTTAGTGAAATAATGGCGAGGAATTCACATAATGGGATAATATACAAATCTTTAAAACAATAAATTAAATATATATTTAATGGTGTAGAAATTCTTTGATAATATGAAATATAAAAAGTGGGTTATATAGCATAATATAGAGAGCCATCTGGTCTTTGTAAATATATTTTTCTTATGTATAAAGTTTTTCATATGCATATTCTTCCAGGAAAACCCTGGAAGGATATCCACCAAAATGTGTTATAAAGCCTTTGGCAGATGTTTTGGGATTATTTTAATTTTTATTATTTTTGCTTACTTGAATTTTCTACTTTTACCCAATGATGAGTAATACTTATATTTCTTTTACAGTTAAATAAGTTAAAAATTAGAGGTAAGTCAGTAGAAAACATATTTTAACCAAATAGAGTTTTCCATTTTCCATCAAATATACCATGTACACATTGGTGTATTTAAAACTGATAACCAACAAGGACCTACTGTGTAGCACAGGGAACTCTGCTCAATATTCTGTAATAGCCTAAATGGGAAAAGAATTTGAAAAAGAATAGATACATGTACATGTATCTGTAACTGAATCACTTTGCTGTACACCTGAAACTAACACAACATTGCTAATCAACTATACTCCAATATAAAATTAATTTTTTTTTAAATTTTATCCCATAATCAGCCATCCATTCTGTCCATGGGTAGTCTAAGTTTTAAGGGGCAGTAGGTAATTATTTTATCAAAGTATATCAAGGACACAAATCTTACAGCTCAATACATGTATTACAGTAGGTAATTATCTTAAAATGAAAATGGAGATCAATATCTGTACCTATAACAAAGGATAAATAAGAAGTAGAAATTCAGGTGTCAAGGTGATGTCTCTCCATTCCCCAAGTTCAATCAAAGTCACATGAAGGGACTGCCAGCCAGGGAGTCAACACACTAGGGAGCAATCAACCTTTGCTGCTGAGTAATGAGTGGGAGACCATTGTACTTACAGAAATTTTCTCAGGAAGATTGAAATATGTGGCTTAAAGAAATACTTGGATAAGGCAAGCGCTAGGATGCGGTGTGAGGCCTCCCAAGGGGAATGTTTAAGGCCCATTTTCTAAGGAGGTGGGTCAGGTTAACTTCAGGGTGTCTGATTGCTGAATGGTGTATTGTGAATTCAGGGACAGCACTAAAGTGCTTGGACCTTAAAAGAATAGGCCGAGCTCTGCTTCCAGTCGTCTTTCTTCTACGCTTTCCCCCTGTAGTGCTCAGACTCTCCTGCACATAAATATTTAAATATTTAAAGAAAGTTGATTTGTAGGGGTGCCAAAGTTTTAGTCTGCCCGGGACACTCATATGCTTCATTCCAATTCTGAATCCAGGATATAAATTCTCAGGACTCAAATCTCACCAACAGTACTGGAGCTTCTGCCTCCAAATGGCATCTTCATAGGACTAAATCTATAGCCGTTAAGAGATGTGCTATAAAAACGCCTTAAAGATAAACAACAAGGACCTACTGTATATAGCTCAGGGAACTATATTCAATATCTTATAATAACCTATAATGGAAAAGAATCTGAAAAATAATATATATATATACACATATATATGTAACTGAATCACTTTACATCTGAAACACTAAATCAACTACACTTCAATAAAAAATAAGTAACAACAACAACAAAACTTTTAAAGAATTCTCATTAATAAGACTTTTGATACCAGAGTGTAAGAGGATATGCTATATTCTCTCATCTTGTATTATATTCTCCCCTCTTGTTTCTTTGAATTGTCCAAATTATTTGCCCTTAATATTTTGGTTCTATATAAATAAAATTTAGGTAATATTATTAGAATTACTAGAAATATTCCCCTTTGGAAATGGTGCAGTACTCCGTACATTCATTGGTTGAACATATTCTACATGAGTTCAAAGGAGTTATAGACAAGTCAGTTGATGACAGCCTGTCTGGTAGGTATAGTGGCAGAAAGATACATGGCACATGGCGTGTCGTGGGAAGAGAGCATGACCACCTGAAACACTGGAGAACGTGCACGCTAAAAGAAGAGGTGACCACTAGACAAAAGAGGGGGAAAGATCATGTCCCACAGCAACATCTACTTGAGCAGTTTCCCAAAGTTTGTTCTATAGAGTAGCAGTTCAAAGGGATGCTAATCATCAATAAAAGGGTCTGTGAAAAAATGTTTAAAAAACACTGGGTTGGGCTTCCCTGGTGGCGCAGTGGTTGAGAGTCCGCCTGCCGATGCAGGGGACACGGGTTCGTGCCCCGGTCCGGGAAGATCCCACATGCCGCAGAGCGGCTGGGCCCGTGAGCCATGGCCGCTGAGCCTGCGCGTCCGGAGCCTGTGCTCCGCAGCAGGAGAGGCCGCAACAGTGAGAGGCCCGCGTACCGTGAAAAAAACAAAAAAAAAAACAACACACTGGATTAAGCATCAGACCAACCCCAAATGAAGAATGTACTATTAAAAATAAAGGAGAGGGAAGACCATTGGTCAAAAATGTCAGTACCATAAAAGACAAAAAAAGGTGGTCGTGGCAGTCAGAGCGATATGCCCATCAGATCTCCTGTCAAGAAAGAACCTTCTGCAAGGAATGGAGTTGGCTTCCAGCCTCCAGCGGCCACAGCTCTAAATCAGCCCTAATGTTTATGCTGAGACCACACTCCCTATAGGCTGTTCCCAATAATGACTGAGCAAGGAAGGAGAACTACAGCTGGGCCAGTTCTGCCCAGTGTAGGACTCCTCTAATGGGAAACCTTTGCTCTGGAGCTGCCAATGGACCTTGTGACAGATCTTTTATCTTCTTTTGTTTTTTGGGTTTTTTTTTAGTTTTTTTTTTTTTAATTTATTTTATTCAAGACCAAAAGACAACCCTCAGAATGGGAGAAAATATTTGCAAATGAAGCAACTGACAAAGGATTAATCTCCAAAATTTACAAGCAGCTCATGCAGCTTAATAACAAAAAAACAAACAACCCAATCCAAAAATGGGCAGAAGACCTAAATAGACATTTCTCCAAAGAAGATATACAGATTGCCAACAAACACATGAAAGAATGCTCAACATCATTAATCATTAGAAAAATGCAAATCAAAACTACAATGAGATATCATCTCACACCGGTCAGAATGACCATCATCAAAATAATCTAGAAACAGGGCTTCCCTGGTGGCGCAGTGGTTGAAAGTCCGCCTGCCGATGCAGGGGACACGGGTTCGTGCCCCAGTCCGGGAAGATCCCACATGCCGCGGAGCGGCTGGGCCGGTGAGCCATGGCCGCTGAGCCTGCGCGTCCGGAGCCTGTGCTCCGCAACGGGAGAGACCACAACAGTGAGAGGCCTGCGTACCGCAAAAAAAAAAAAAAATCTAGAAACAATAAATGCTGGAGAGGGTGTGGAGAAAAGGGAACACTCTTGCCCTGTTGGTGGGAATGCAAAGTGATACAGCCACTATGGAGAACAGTATGGAGGTTCCTTAAAAAACTAAAAACAGAATTACCATACAACCCAGAAATCCCACTACTGGGCATATACCCTGAGAAAACCATAAGTCAAAAAGAGTCATGTACCAAAATATTCATTGCAGCTCTATTTACAATAGCCCAGAGATGGAAACAACCTAAGTGCCCATCATCGGATGAATGGATAAAGAAGATGTGGCACATATATACAATGGAATATTACTCAGCCATAAAAAGAAACGAAATTGAGTTATTTGTAGTGAGGTGGGTGGACCTAGAGTCTGTCATACAGAGTGAAGTAAGTCAGAAAGAGAAAAACAAATACCATATGCTAACACATATATATGGAATCTAAGAAAAAAAAAAGGTCATGAAGAACCTTTCATGGGGTTCTTGGGGTAAGATGGGAATAAAGACACAGACCTACTAGAGAATGGACTTGAGGATATGGGGAGGGGGAAGGGTAAGCTGGGACGAAGTGGGAGAGTGGCATGGACATAGATACACTACCAAATGTAAAATAGATAGCTAGTGGGAAGCAGCCGCATAGCACAGGGAGATCAGCTCAGTGCTTTGTGACCACCTAGAGGGGTGAGATAGAGAGGATGGGAGGGAGGGAGACACAAGAGGGAAGAGTTATGGGAACATATGTATATGTATAACTGATTCACTTTGTTATAAAGCAGAAACTAACACACCATTGTAAAGCAATTATACTCCAATAAAGATGTTTAAAAAATTTATTTTATTAAAGTATAGTTGATTTACAATGTTGTGTTAATTTCTGCTGTACAGCAAACTGAATCAGTTACACATACATATACATTCTTTTTCATATTCTTTTCCATTATGGTTTATCATAGGATATTGAAGAGTTCCCTGTGCTACACAGTAGGACCTTGTCATTTATCCATCCTATATATAATAGTTTGTATCTGCTAATCCCAAACTCCCAATCTATCCCTCCCTCACTGCCCTCCCCCTTGGCAACCACCAGTCTATTCTCTATGTCTGTAAGTCTGTTTCTGTTTCATAGATAAGTTAGTGTCATATTTTATAATAGATTCCATATATGTGTTATCATGTGGTATTTATCTTTCTCTGTCTGACTTACTTCACTTAGTATGATAATCTGTAGATCCATCCATTCTTTTTTATGGCTTAGTATTCCATTGTATATATTACCATATCTTCTTTATCCATTCATCTGTTGATGGACATTTAGGTTGTTTCCATGTCTTGGCTATTGTGAATAGTGCTGCTGTGAATATTGGGGTCCATGTATCTTTTCAAATTATGGTTTTGTCCAGATATACACCCAGGAGTGGGATTGCTGGATCATATGGCAACTCTATTTTTAGTTTCTTGAGGAATCTCCATACTGTTTTCCATAGTGGCTGCACCAATTTACATTCCCACCAACAATATAGGAAGGTTTCCTTTTCTCCACACCCTCTCCAGCATTTGTTATTTGCAGATTTTTTAATGATGGCCATTCTGACCAGTGTGTCCTCTTGTATTTTCTGTATCTTGACTATGGTGATGGCTACACCAATCCATACATGTGATAAAATTGTATAGAGCTAAACACACATACACAAATAAGTATATGTGAGACTGGAGAAATCTGAATAAGGTCTGCAGATTGTATCAACGTCCATTTCCTGGTTGTGCTATTGTGCAGGTTATGGGTGAAGGGTATACAGGATCTCTCTGTATTATTTCTTCCAACTGCATGCAAAACTGCAATTGTCTCAGAATTAAAAGTTCACATAGATACACTCTAATCTTTCCTAATGTGTTAACATTTACCTTTCCCAAGGAATAGATATGTATTTTAATGGCATCTAATGGAGGCAATGCCTTTATCCAGACAAGCAGTTCCAAGAGCTGGCTGCCTTTAAGTATCTAGGATAGACCCAGGGGAAAGATATTTTTATGCAGGCAAGTCTTTCGGTAATGTTCACATCTCACGACATCGGTAGCTGCCTACTCCACCTACTCCATCTCCCTTCAGTGGATTGAAACTAAAAGTTCGTTCTTATTCATGAGGAGCTGTGCTTAGCCTTGTTCAACTAGGTAACTATCTACGTACATTTCTCTGGGTTATAGTGCAAAACTTAAGAACACTGTTTGATTCTAACTTTTTCCCTTTTTGAAGGTGAAAGAAGAGGTCTGTTCTTGAAGTGTATGTCTAGGACCTCAAAGCATGAGAAATTAAAAAGCCAAACTCAAATGGGTATATAAAAGCTTCCTCCCTCACCCTCCTCTCAGCCACTGTGGAGGAGTAAAAGCCTTTTTTTTCCCTGTTGACCATCAATCAACAAATATTTACAACCTTTTCAACAAGCTTTTTCAACCATTACTAGATCATTAGAGAAAACTTCAAACTCCCTGGTCCTTTAAAGGCTTTAGGGATTTAGCTGCAGAAAGATGAAACCATACACAGTTAATGGAGCTCCCACTCTGCTCCATACTTCAACCGCAGGTAGCTTTTAAGAATCAATTTGTGGTTCTGGATAAACGGGCTGCACTAGAATGGGAACCCCGAAAAGAAGCAACTGAAAAAGGAGATAAGCAATTAGAAATTATTCTACCAATTATTGTTAGAATACTACTCAATTATATGAGACCTCTTTAAATGAAAAAAAAAAAAAGGATGTCAAGCTATAAAATAAACATTCTTCACTACTTGTACTTTGTATTTGAATAATTGAAAATGCTCTGCAATTAGGACATTTAGTAATTTGCCTTTGTAAATAACCTGTGGGCCAAGATGATAAAAGATCTACTTAGAATGCTGATTTTATTCACTTCCCTGCATGTCTTTCAATGCCTCAGCAGGTTAGAAATGTTGTACTTACTTGCAAGATTGCATTTATTCTTTCAGCAAATCATGAATTGCAAAACTGAGCACTTCCAACCTCACAGAGTAGGGGAGGTGGTATATGGCAACTCTCTGTACTAGCGACTCAATTTTCTGTAAACTTAAAACTTTTCTAAAAAATAAAATCTGTTAATTAAAAACAGAACAAAAACTTCATAAGGAACCAGAGTTAAGGTTAAAAATATATCTGAATAATTTCCTTATGTTGTGTACTGATATTCTGGATTCCTCCCCTTTCAAGCAAATGTCGCAAAAGCCACCTGCCCCCACCTCCCTTCCCCAAAGGAAAGAAAGGAGGCCAGACCTGTGTGGTTCTTAGGGACCTCGCTCCTCAGGAGGAGAGCTGGGCGGGAGTAGCTGATGTGGGAGGCAAGAAGAGAAGAGTCCGTAAGAGAGACCCTTGCCCGGAGGGTCAGTCATCCTCCGCGCCTTCTGTAGCAGAGAAAATGGCCACATCTGCTGGAAATAAAAAAGAGAAAAGCATTCTGTGTTAGCACATGGAATCTTTAGGCATGGGAGACGGGGCATACAAGACTGGCATACAGTCTGTGGCCAGTGGCTGGGTCAGGAAACACTGGCGTTGCGAGACACAGAGATGAAATGTGTAGGAGAGCCTGCAGGTCCTAGGGCACTCATTCCCCAGGGATTCCCCTCTGCTGTCTGAGCAGAGGGAAGGATGGACTGAGTTGGTAGTTCCCACAGGGCACGGGCAAGGGGAACAGAAAATCAATTTGCTGCAGTAGGACATCCCAGCTCTATCCCATGACTGGTATGGCTGGAGGGAAATCCCTGTTATGTAAGCAATCTCTGAAATGATTCACTAAATCACGCAGTGTTGTTAAAATGCTGCATCCTTTGTAATAACAATTCCCATTAATTTTTTTTTTTAAGTACACTTACTTTAAGAGAGTCAGATGATGCCACCCATTTCAGAAAGAGTAAAAAATGGGAAGCCTCTGCCATGTTGCAGTTTCTTCACTTTCCAATCCCAAAAAGACTTTTCAGAAACATCAAACCAATTAGACTTAAAATCCTGAGACTCCTGCCTCTGCTATACACACTTTACATGGCCTTGGGCAAGAAGGTTCACTCCAAAGTCTCCTTTTTAAGTCTATAAAATGAGGATAATATCTTCCCAGGAGCAACCGCCACATCTAAAGTGCCACTGGTGACACTTTATCAACTCTGTCAATACATACAGAATGCTAAACTGCATAGGGTACAACTTAGGATGTGAGATGCCAGGATCTAATATGAAACCTCAGACTTTTAGAATGCCTCACGTGGACGTCTCAGAAATGTCAGTTAATTCCCTTTCCCCAATCCTAAAAAGCCTAGAAGGGTATATAGCATGGTAATTTCCTATCATGGGTCAACATGGAGGAAGAAACATCTGGGGGTTTCCACAGCTCTCTTACAGTTCAAGGGCATAGAGATAATACTGGAATTCCCAACAGCAGCCTCAGTAGTAGAGTTTCAGGATTATAGACAGTGCATGTGCAGAATTGCCATAAACCTTCGAGGTATAAGAAGGGTTTCCAGATCCAGACATAGCAGTCTGGATTGCTAGTCTCTATTGTACTTTCCCAGATAAAATTAGGATAACAAATAATGCCAAAGTTGTAGACCAAACTCCAAGCTTCACTCTTCTCAATACTCCCTGCTGTGCCCAAGAGATGGATTATGGCTTCCAAATAGTCTTGTCCTGGTGCCTTTCAATGAACCCAGCTCGCCCACACAAATACGTGCTACAATCACATGGAACACCTGCCAGCCACAGGAATTTGGAATTTCTCTAGACCATTTCCCTTAAAGAGATGAAGAAATTTTCCCAAGGTCACACAACCAGGAAAAGGCAAAACTGGGATTCAAATTAAGTTTACCGAACTGTAGAGATGGTGACCACTGCTACCCACGGCTCTAAGTGCTCCTTTAAAGGAAAAACAATGCTGCCAGTTTGGTTTGACAGGTGACCTGGTCCAGGGTAAGAGCACTAGTGTTCAAGAGGCTAATAGTAAAACACACAGAGAATCTCAGGCTCAGGTGGCTCTGTCAATTTCAAGTGTTGTCATTATTTTATCTGCCAGGATTCATCTCTGCCCACATCTCACATTGTACAGTTCGCCAGTTCCTAAACAGTATTGAAGTCAGTTAATGGGTATTTTGTGTTTGCTATGTTCACTGCAGTTTACTGAGTACTATGTGGAATTAAAAGAGGAATGAAACATCTTTCTGGTCCTCTAGCAACTCAACTGGGGACTGGGGGTGGGAGTGCAGATATGGAGAATAAAGCAAAAACGCAAATGTCTGTTATTCAGCCCAAAGTAAGATAAATGCCAAGAGAGAAGAACCAAGTCCTGTGGAAGTACAGGTATTACCAAAATGATTTTTCCTAGGGTACCTGAGGTCCTTTGCCATCAAGTTAACCCTAAGCTCACCTAATAATGTGTCTATCAGTTTACTTTGCCTCAGTAGAAGTTGCCTGAAAAAGTCTTAACTTCCTGTTGCCATAAGTCCCTCCTTCTATTTTTATAGTAGAGAAGCAAAATTCTCCACTGTTGTTGGGTTTTTTTCCCCTGAGCATTCTTAACATGTTAGGACTTAGTTCTGATCTTTTTGAGAACAGCATAATTGGTAGGAATGTGATCAAGGGCCCTATTCACTAGGAATGTACACACAATTTACATGGCCAAATTATGTCGGTTTCGGGGACATGTTCTCAAGTCACGTAGAAGCAGCTTGAAGATTAATGCACACCTAGGGAGGGTGGGAGGGAGGCGCAAGAGGGAGGGGATATGGAGATATATGTATACATATAACTGATTCACTTCGTTATACAGCAGAAATTAACACAACATTGTAAAGCAATTATACTCCAATAAAGATGTTAAAAAAAATTAATGCACACCAAAAATATATTCTTTTTTTCCCCCTCAGATTGTTGCAGCAATATAGTGAGGCCATTCTCTCTGCCGGGCTTGTGTCAGCACTTCCCATCTAACCCTGTTTTTTCAAGTCTTTCAGACTTGGCTGTGAAACTGCCCTGTGGGTCTGAAATTCAGGAGACAGTATTGTAAGGCCGTTTTGATTAGATTTTTGCAAGCCTCCCTGTCTGAGCTGTCTGCTTATTACATGATAACCAAGGAAGGTTGCACAATTCTTAAGCTGTTGTTTCTAAAATGAAATGGGATTATCTACCTGACAACCAGGACTGAGTTTGGTATTGCTATTCAGGAACCAATTAAAATCAATTGCTTTGATCCTTTAGAATTATATCTAAAACACTTTTGAGTTGTGTAAAAATTTGAGATATGTGATTTTAATCTCCATTTTTATGAAGCATGAAGATATTATACATTTTGTCTGATTCTCTCCTTCATGCGATTTTTTTCACCCTCTAAAATCTGGAACTAAAGAAATTCTTCACATGCTTACTCTCACCTTCAAGTGATATGCTTCACTCTGATGCTGATTATTGAGAGGCAATAGGTACCCCGATTTCCAGACAATTACTCTGTTTGTTTCCAATCTAAAACACACAGATTTCTCATTTCTCTTAGTGGTGTCAAGAATTGGGGTGTGTTTTTAGAGATGAAGCAATAAGGGAAGTTCACAGATCGGAGTGTTTCCTTTAAATCATTTTGCCCTTGGTTTCTGCAGGCTGCTGAGAAAGGCAGATTGGTGTGGTGGAAAGTGCATGGGCTCTGAGTCAACAGACCTAGGGTGGAATATCAGTTTTACCACTGTGTGACCAAGGGCATATTAATGGACCTTAGTACCCTCAACTACTAATCTGTGAAAATAACACTTCATTTATAAGGGGTTCAAGTGGTTAGGATTCACTCATGTATTCAATAAACACTGGGGGCGGCGGGTATTTTCTATGTGCCAAACACATAAGCATTGGAACTGCAGATACAGTCCCCACCCTGGTGAAGTCTACAGTCAGGTAGACAAGCTTGAATCTGATAATGACCTAAATAAAAGTAAAAAGGTAGAGTTACCAAATGATAAGTGCTACAAAGGAAAGGTACATGCTGCTTTGAGAGCATATCAACCTCATCCAGGGAACCAGGGAGGCTTCCTTAAGTGAGTGATGTTGAGTGAAGTCTGAAGGATGAGGAAGCATGAGTTAAGCAGAGTTGGGGGTACTTGGGGGGAGTTGTGTTCCAGGCAGAGAGATCACCATGTGCAAAGGCCGTGCAACGAGAGAGAGAGAGACAGAGAGAGAAAGAGATTTTAAATAATTGGTTCATACAATTGTGGAAGCTTGGCAAATCCAAAATCTGTAGGAGAGGCCCAGTGTAGAGTTGCTGTTTGAGTCCAAAGGCCACCTATTGACAGAATTCCCTCTTCTTTGGGAAGGTTAGTGTTTTTTTCTATTAAGGCCTTCAACTGATTGGATGAGGCCCACCCACATTATGGATATTTTTGAGCAAATATCTGGATACCATGGCCTAGTCAAGTTGACACATAAAATTAACCATCAAAAGTGCCTACTGGTACAGGTGAATGAGTGAGGTTTTGACCCTTCTGGTTTTTGAAGAGTAAAATGCTTAATCCCAGTATCCTTGGGATCTACTCCCAAGTGTATTTATTTCCATAGATTCTCATGGCATCTCTGTGCTGGGGTGCCAGCTCAATTGAGACAGTTTCTGAACAGACAAAGCAAAGTTTTAGAAGAGACACAATGGGCTTTGTGTTCCCCAGGATTCCCACCTACCACAGGCGCCAAACGTCCCACGTTCCAGAGTGGGGTGGTGAGATGTTCCAGGAAGAGGTATAGCCGAGGGACCTCCCCTCTTAAGAGTTTCCCACCTTGGAAGATTAAGGCAAGAACTGTTTAGCTTGTCAAGGAAATTCCCTAAGGAAAATATTAACTTTAAAACTTCACAGTTTCGACAAGGAAGTTATAAAGACCAACATCTAAGAGCTGAAACTCTTCCCCCACATTCTCATTAAAAAAGAAGAGGAAGGAAAAAAAAAAGACTTCTCATAAGTAGCTTCCCTGTGATACTTTCGTGCTTGTGTGAAGAAATTGGAGCTATGCATTATAGTCTAACCACACTGACTGCGTTTGTGATACCAAGTCATAATTTCCCCATGGCATTAGCATTTGACTTTTTAATTCACAAAACCCCTCCCTTCTGCTCATGAGGAAAAAAATGGCAGGCTCTGGTTTTTTGTTCATATATCCCCTTATTCAAGAAGGTAAACAAGAGGTAAAAGTCAGAGAATTCAGAGGGTATTAGGGACTCTCTGAAGACATTCCATCTAATGCCACACCCATTTTTTGTTTTCTTTCTTTGTCCTTTTATAATTCAAAGAGGGGCAGCATATTTAATAAAGGGAAGAGAAAGTTTTCAGTGTTAAGAATCATTCTGCAGACCGGCTGATTTTTAGTTTCACTCTAGATAGAACAAAAGACAATGGGCTTAGACGTAGCCTAAGTGATTGGAGTTATGGGGATCTGTATGATATTGAGAGAAATGCAAACGAAAAGGGGTGTCTGAGACAGATTGTGGACTCTGCTTCCTGAAAAGATCAGAGTGATGATAGACCAGGATTTTCCACACCAGTAATATGAGGACACACTGGTGTATTAAATATCTTATTAGTGTGTCTCAGGAAGGATTTTTGCCTCACATACCCCAGGAGCTAGTGGCCCCAGATCTGTTACTGTTCAGAACCCCCAAACTCTTTCCTTCTTTCTATTACCCTCTCAGTTCAAAACACAGCCAGAACTTTGAAGAAACAAAAATGGTTTGGACGGCCTGCTCTGAGGTGTGTCCTCACCCCAACAGCCAGCACCACTAGTGTCACTTAGATTTCCTTTCTATAATATACATGATAACAAAACAAAACACAAAGACTCATCTATGTTGACACATACCATATAACTACACACACCAACTTAAAGAAATATATAAATGGCAAATTGTTCTAAATAATGTTCTATAACTTTTTTCTCTATGTGTAAAAATATACTGATTTTCTTTTACCAGACAAAGTGATAAATTGCTCTTTTAGAGAGCTACAGTATTTCCACCAGATTAGCTGGTTATTTAGAAGTTGAGACAACCTGAAATTTGCAGAGTCTTCATCACCAAGTACCATCTTTACTTTAGGAACTAGCTAACGCCAACTTAGACCACTGTAGATAGCAAATCTCTGTTCTTCTATAGAGGTAGAACTGAGCAGAAGCAAAGAAACCAATCAGACTTAAGGGAGTAGAAAGGCAGAGGAAGAGAAAAGGGAGGTGAACTGCTTATGGGACCACTTTTTTTCAATCCTGTGGTTTGTCACAGTAAATACTTGTCAAAGGACAAACATTTCATTCACCCCCATCCCTCCCCCATCACAGCTTTCCTTTTTTTCCTTCCCTTAATGAAACACCTCCAATCAATTTTTATCCATGACTGTCAGCTCTTATTTCCACACCCTCCTCACATTGTAGAAGTAAACCCTGGTCACTTCAGAAATGTGTAAATTCAACATAGAATGATTATGTATGACACAGACCACGTCTTACTAGGATGATGTGATGTTTCTCTACCTGAAGTTTGGATAGGATGCTCTAATTGTAAATAATCTGTCAAGGTCCTCGTATGTGTATAGTTTAAACTGAGTTCGATTTAAAAGATATTTCCGAATCCTGGCATATTTGTTTTAACAAGTTTACACTTGTTTGTAAGAATTGAGAAAATGTTATTACCTTGTATTATGAGAGAAAAGGACTTTTTTCCTACCACAGAGGGTCCGACTTTTGTTTTTTGACATGATGGATCAGGAATCAACGCTAAGTCCAGGTTCCAAGGGGGAGAGGCTATTATGGTCTGCATTGTATCTCCCCCAGACTCATATGTTGAAGCCCTGTATCTGTAGATATAGCTTTTAGGGAGGTAATAAAGGTTAAGTGAGGTCCTAGGTATGATGCCCTAATCCTCTGGACTTGGTGCCCTATAAGAAGAACAGACAACAGAAATCTCTCTCTGTGTATGCACGTAGAAAGAGGCCACGTGAACACACAGAAATGGTGACCACCTATAAACCAAGAGAAGAAGCCTCAGAATGAAACCTATCAGGCCAGCACCTTGATGTTGGACTCCCCAGCCTCCAGAACCGTGAGATACAAATGTCTGTTGTTGAAGCTGCCTACTCTGTTGAATTTTGTTATGGCAGCCCTAGCAGAAGCAGACAGAGATCACATTCCTAACTGTGAGGACCAGGAGATGGGCCAGGACTCGAAATCTAGTGAGCAATCTGAATAGCTAGAAGGCCCCATGGTTGAGAAAACACAAGGGAAGCACCAGTGTGCATAGAAATGCGGCCTGCATGTATAGTGAGCTCTGAGAACCAGAGGATCAGCGAGTGCAGAGCTTATTGGTTTAGAGCAGAACAGGATTTGAATCCCGGCTCTTCCCAGCTGTGTGACCTTTAGGGACTTTTTCTGAGTTTCAGTCTTCTCTTTTGTGAAATGAGGATAAAGATGGTGACTATGCATTATGAAGATTAAATAAAGGATATAGGTAAAGAGCTTGGTACAGGACCTGCCTCATAGGAAGCACTTACTTAAATTATCCAAAGCAAGAAAGAGTCAGAGCAGATAGGCCAAGGTTGCCACTTAACAGCTAGCATGGCCAGAGGATGGAGGCAAAGCACAGCTCAGAGTGACAGTTCAACACGGGGGCCTGGGAACCACATCTCCAAAGGGAGAACGACTACCGGAACCCACAGCACTCTAAGATATAACTGTTTGGACCCAGATCAGGGGCTGGCTGCTTGCTATCTGTTCTAAGCAGACTTGCTGTTATGGACAGAGGTAACGTCATCATTTTAGAAGAAAACAAAGAGTGTAAAAGAATAATTGTAGTCAAGAAAAATCAGCAAAGGACGGTGAAGCATCCCTGGGCTAGCAAGAGAAGGACACCACCAGCAACCCTAGGCCAGGGGAGGGAGTGGTTGCTGGATCCCAGTGAGATGTGTATTGTAGGAAAGGGTCCCAACAGGAGTGGTGGCCTTTTCTAGAAGAACACGACCAATGATAACCAGAGGCCTGGCAGGAAGGATGATGGGGAATAGGTAGGTCCACCTCTCTTTCCTGCTGCCCTCTTCCTCCTTTGCCAGTGCCTCCCATCAGCCAAACCCAGAAGGAAGCCAGAGGCAAGGGAGCCCAGGTGGTTTAGTCCATAGACATCAGACTCACAGGGCTCAGTGTGGAGAAGAGTGGGGTGTAAATGTGAAGGGGCACACAGACTACACAGTGCCAATGAAACAGGGATAAAAGGAGTGTACCTTTCCTCTAAATAAGAAGAGGGTCTGAAGACATTGTTCTTAGAATTAAGACTAAATCCTCTTAGGAAACCTCCTCAGTGTAGCCACAGACTCACCAAGGCAGAAAGGAGCTAAGAAATCCCTCTGTCTCCTCAGGGACACGAAGGCACCTTCCTAGCTCCATCACCCAACACACATCTCCTCTGACTATATTCCCTCATGTGTGTTTCAGAATCTTCAACACCTGGTTTCTGCCTGGGTGGCTGCTCTTTTCTCCTTCAGCTTCCTGGAAGCTTAAAATTCTTTCTAGAAATTCTGTTTCCAAGTGAGCTCTGAGGACCCTATCCTACTAAACTGGGGGTAAGTTTGACTTCAAATGTTTTAGAATCTGGTGCATATCTGAACACAATTCAGGGGGAAAAATTTTTTTTTTTTTCTTTTTGCGGTACGTGGGCCTCTCACCGTTGTGGCCTCTCCCGTTGCGGAGCACAGGCTCCGGATGCGCAGGCTCAGCGGCCATGGCTCACGGGCCCAGCTGCTCCGCGGCATGTGGGATCTTCCCGGACCGGGGCACGAACCCATGTCCCCTGCATCGGCAGGTGGACTCTCAACCACTGCGCCACCAGGGAAGCCCAGGGGGAAAATTTTTTTAATCTTTTGCTTCTTCTTTAACTTGTGTCCTGAATGCTCTTTGTTTTCTGTTAGTCATTGAAGACTAATGGGACTTCAATCATTTTCATCTTGGACTGTATTGCAAAGATGTTGACTTTGGGATCTAGTCCCCTTGCCTCCACCCCACTGGATATGCACTCATATGTCTTGTTGACATTAATGAATAGTTGTGTGTGCACAGTGCGAGGATAAGAGAGACAACCAAGGGGTCAGAGTGGCAATTTCTTTCCTAGAAGCAAGAGCAATAAACTTTGTCCAACCAAGGAACCAGTGGAGTAGCAACACAGGCTATTCTTTTTTCTTTATTCTATAGGGAAACATTATAAGTTCTCCTAATTAATAGAATCTTTTGTGCATAACATTCAGAAGAGCTTTTCCCTTTCAAGAAGGAATCTCACAGCACAGAAAACATATGCATTTTTGGCTGCTTCTCAAGCCATATTTATTACCTAAGTGCTAGGGTGGAGGATGGTTTTCTTGCCAACAGGATTCATAGGACACAGCACTTGAAAGCACATCAAGGAATGAACCATTTCTGTGACAAGCACAATCGCTGCCTGTAACTCCAACTGAGCTGGTGCTGTCAGCACTGACCACACAAACCACAGACTAACTGAAGAACTTCAGGCACCTGGGATTAAACACAGTCTCCCAGTATTATGAGGTGCTGGGGCCAATCCCCAGAGCCACTTGAATTTAGAGAAAAATAGCAGCTGGTCAGACAGAGACCATTTCCGACTTCTCCCCACCATTTTGGACACAGTGATCTTCCTGGGGCTGAACTCTCCCATATCCTGTTGCTGGAAAGGAGTATCTTATTCACCAGAGGGCCAGAGACTACTCCACACACCCTTTGCAAAACAACATTTCTGGAAGAAATCCAATGACCTATGAAACTAAAGCAGGGAATCTGCCAGATACTTAAGACACAGGCAGGTTTTCTTTGGTGCCTCCCCCCTCTTCTGCCCACCTTCTCTCTAGTCTCTTGCAACTTCCAAAGTCAGAAATTCTCCTTCCCTCAGAGGCAGCCTGAGAGATGAGGTTGGAATAAAAGGTAGTTACAGAGTTCATGCAAGGTGACAAAGCTGGCACACACTGAACACTTAGCATTATACAGCCACCCCTCAGAGTGCTCTAAATCCATCAGTCATTATGGAAAAATTAGAAGCTTTACTGGATTCCTGCCTCTCCAAACAGATCTTCTGAATTTCTTAATGGACTCCATAATTCAGCATTTGAGCATAGAGCTTCAGACCAGCAAGACTGTCTCTGTAACACTCTGTCAGGCAACTTGGAACAGGCAGAGGAGAACAAGTCAAAACAATCAGCTATTTCATTAAGGGGATAAGATTAACCTTGAATAATGCCCAAGGCTGACTCACATTGTCAAATATTATATATGATCTCTATGAGCAGGCCGTTTTCCCAATTCACTGAAACATCTGCACATTTCAATGAGCTAAGCTTTACCCTGTCCACTGCCCTCTGGCTGCTTTTGTTGTGGATTATATAATTTAGTGAATGATGCAATCAGAAGAATTCTTTCTACCTGTGCTTTGTACATGAGGTCTGTTGATTACTACAACAGGCTAGATGGCTTGGAACCTTGGATTTCAACACCCTGAATTGCTCTGTGACCTTGGGCCTGTTACCTCCCCTCTCCTGGCATCCACTGTAAAAATGGGGAGGAGCAAATATTCTTACCTCTGTTACCACTGGATTTGAAAATACATTGTAACTGCCATGAAAATAATCACTAGTCCAAGAGACCAATGCCCAAAGAAGTCAGGCTAAGAATCCTAGAAAGTAGGCAGTAGGCAGAATTTAAAGCAAAAATGTTTTTGCCTTTTTTTCTCTTTTCACCTGCGTTGGGTCTTTGTTGCTGTGCACGGGCTTTCTCTAGTTGTGGCAAGCAGGGACTACTCTTCATTGTGGTGCGCGGGCTTCTCTTGTTGCAGAGCACAGGCTCTAGGCACGTGGGCTTCAGTAGTTGTGGCACGCGGGCTCAGTAGTTGTGGCTCACGGGCTTAGCTGCTCTGCAGCATGTGGGATCTTTCCGGACCAGGGCTCGAACCCGTGTGCAGTCAGATTCTTAACCACTGTACCACCAGGGAAGTCCTGTTTTTGTCTTTTTAATTTGCCTTTGTGTTTAACTATGTGAGAAGCTCTGTGTTTAAAAGAGGACTCTAGTATAACTTAGATTTTCATTCAGTGATGTGAATAAGAGAAAGAGAAGTTAGAAAAGTCTAGGAAGTAAAAAGTTTGCTTTGTTAGACGTAAAAATGCTCACACTTTACCCCAAAATATATTCCACAAGGATCAATAATTTAAATGTAAAAATATGATGCTGTGAAAACACTAGAAGAAAATGGGTGAATATTTTTAGTGTATGTGCTGCCGAAGTGAGCACAAAATGTGTGAATATTTTTAGAACTTTGGAGCCTTTCTAAGGATGTCGTGAAATCCAGATGCCACAAAGGAAAAAACTGATGAGATTACTACATAAAATTGGAAAACTTCTTTACAGGAAAAAATTAAAGATACACACAGGGTCAATGTATCAAAGAAGAACAGGAGGCAATGTTTCATTTCACATGTCAGAACAAGGCAAATGTCCTCAACATACCAGGTCCTCTTTAAAAAACCAGTATGAAAATTATGAATACAAAAATGTGCAAAGGAAATGAACAGGCAACTCAGAAAAAAGATTCAAAAGACCAATAAATGTACAGAAAGATGTTCCACCATGCTCATAACTAAAGAAATATAAACCAAAGTCATACATATATGTATATATATATATGTGTATATATATATATATATATATAAAAATAATGCATACATTTGGCATTCCACATCTAATAGAGTGAAAACTGATAAAAGGTTGGCAAATTGGCAACATATATTCAAAAAAATTTTTTAATAAATTTACTTATTTATTTTTGGCTGCATTGGGCCTTTGTTGCTGTGCGCGGGCTTTTCTCTAGTTGCGGCGAGCAGGGGCTACTCTTTATTGCAGTGCGCAGGCTTCTCATTGCAGTGGCTTCTCTTGTTGCAGAGCACAGGCTCAGTGGTTGTGGCTCACGGGCTTAGTTGCTCCAGGCATGTGGGACCTTCCCGGACCAGGGCTCGAACCTGTGTCCCCTGCATTGGCAGGCAGATTCTTAACCACTGCGCCACCAGGGAAGCCCTATATTCAAATTTTACCTTTGAATTCCAAGTGATTCTTCTTCTAGGAATTTATTCTGCAGATATGCTCCCAAAAGTATACAAAGACTCTGCTTTAGTATTGTTTGTCATAACAGAAATCTGGAAATCGGTGATGCAATACTCTAGTGAATTGTACTGACAATACAAGTTGTCGAAGATTTATTCTTAAGAAAACAAGCTCTAGAACAATAAACATGGTATACTTCCATTTGAGGTTAAGAAAGGATCTATAGTATTTAGAGATGTGTGTGTGTGTATATGTGTGTGTGTTGCTTAAATGTACTTCCTGTTGTATCAGAATCTGGGCTGAGGTTTCACCATTAATAATAGTAAGCAACATGTTCCCCCATATTTTAAACAGAGATATATTATTACTCATTCAGAACTTGCTAAAAAGTAAACAAAACCTTCTACTTCAACTCTTAGCTCATCACCCACCTTCAGTCTCGGAAAGGATGTTAGAGGATGATCAGAGTGAGGAAGAAAAGGCTGTGCCATTGGCCCGATGACATTACAGTTCCATGGGGTTCCCTCCCTCATGAGGAGGCTGAATGGAGTGCCAAGAAGAGAGAAAGAAAGAGAAAACCTAAGAAAGAATGGGAGGCTCACCAGAGTGAAAAAAGCATCTCCCCCACCTTATTGCTTGCTAATCCGTAAAAATTCAGAGGGATCCCTCCATGCTGTTCTTGCAACAGAACGCGGTGAGAGAGCTCTTGGGTGCACTTAATCTGTGTTCCCTGGAACTCAGGGGCACAGAATGGGGTGCCTGCCTCCTGCCTTGAGAAGGCTAAAAGCCAAAGGTTGCCTGGAATGACCTGTAATAGCAGAGCAATGACAGCGAGCTGCAGTGGGAGTGGCCATTTTTCCAGGGTTTGTTGGGGCAACAATGCCAAATTTTCCCATGGGCTAAGCCATCTGGAAGTTAGCCAGGCTAGTGCCATCTTGGAAAGATCTTGCCCCAGACCTCTGACGGCTGGGGCAAGATAACCCCAGCAGAAACCTTCGGAGAAAGGACAGGAATCTTTTTTTTTTTTTTTTTTTTTTTTGTGCTACGCGGGCCTCTCACTGTTGTGGCCTCTCCCATTGCGGAGCAATGGCTCCGGACGCGCAGGCTCAGCGACCATGGCTCACGGGCCCAGCCGCTCCGCGGCATGTGGGATCTTCCCGGACCGGGGCACGAACCCGTGTCCCCTGCATCGGCAGGCGGACTCTCAACCACTGCGCCACCAGGGAAACCCAGGACACGAATCTTAAGACTGCTCTTGAAGGAGAGTTGTGAGAGGTGAGGCTGAGAGAGAGCATCTCCCACAACAGGAACAGTTCAGAGAACAGAGAGCAGAGTCCCTGATTGGGCAGAGGGAGTCTCTGAAAAACTCACAGAACCACCCCATGTAAAAAAAAGCCAGCGCTAGGTATCCACCACCCGGAGGGCTTAGATTTCTGATTACAAAGCACGCGTTGAGCAAGGCCTGTCCTCTACCTCTGATCCACCTCTGCAGTCCGGTGCTAGAGGGGCCAGGGCAGCAGGGTTCAGTGCCGGATCCAGAGGAGTAGAAGAGCACAGTGCAGGAGGGTGAAAAGCCGCATTGCACACTCCTCTTTCTCCCTGCAGGTTTCTGAACCAGGCTCAGGCCTAAGCCCCAGGAAGAGTGAGAGATTTTAAACTAGATATAAGAAGGAACTTTCGATTTTGATCAGATTGCCCTTTTAAATACATTTAAAAATAACAGACTGTTTTTTAACATCTAGACATATTTGGAAAAGCTACAGGATCTGCCTGATGTATGGTCCCAGGGCTGTGCAGAAAGATCTGTAGAGTTTGAAGGGCTTGGCTTAGGGGAAGAAGAAAGCTACTTTTTTTTTTATTTCACCCCATTTAGTCTAGCCCATTCGATATACCAGTTATCCATGCATTAAACACTCTTGAAAAGATAAACAAGAAACTCCTAGCTGTGCTTAGTTGAGGTGTGGGAATAGGGTGTCACACAGGTGGGGGCAGTACTGTCATTCATCTGTACTTTTTGCATTGTTTACAATAAAGACAAGTCACTCTGAACATTTAAGATGTTTTAAATATGGAGCTAACACACACTTTGAAGCCAGATGAATTTATGACAACTCTCTGCCCCGGGGCATTTATAGTATCTTTCTCAGAATCCTCTCCTTCACCTTTAACACAGTTAACTACTGCCTACTTGGCCTAATCAGCTAGGATTGGGTGGAGTTCCCTGGCCACCTAGTTGGCCCCACAGTACACCAGAACCTTCTGGCGTCTATCCACGGAAGTATGCTAGAGAACAAATAGCCCCCAAAAGGAGGCTCCAGGCAGCTGATGCTGCCGCCAGTCAGTCTCATGGCACTAGGTGCATCCCCAGGTGAATTCCTTAAGCCTTTAAAGATGCTGTCAGGGCTCCCGATACGTATAGAAGGTACCAAAAGGAGTTCCCAGCATGAACAATCTCAGGTCTTGAGAGTTTCACATCTTTCACTGAGATGCTCGTTCATCCACCCATCAAGCCTTCATTCAGTGTATTGTGACACCTAATATTATGATTGACCACAGTGTACCATACTGTGAAGCAGAAAACAAATTGCTGACAATGCTGAGAAAAGGAAACAGAAATTTTACTCAATGGCCCTTTTTCCTAAGAATTATTTTGTTTATATCACAGTAATCCTCTCTTGTCAATTCAATGGTGTATTTGGTCTACATCCTCACAAATACCCAAGAGTATGGTAAGGTAGTTTCTTGCCTTCAGATTAAATGGCCTGTGAGTGGGCTGTTTACCTGGTGATTCCATCAAAGAGATGGAATCTGGGAAAGACCTTCCTCTAGGGCCTGAGCAAGGGCCTCATGCCTTTGAGTGACAGTAGCAGAAAAAGACAGCCTATCTCACCTTTGTCTTGCCTTTCCATGGAGGGAAAGTTTGTGTATCTCACTGTATTTACTCTTCCAAAAACTGATTAGAGAGCTAATCCTTCAGGCTCAGGGAGAAACAACCAAGGACCTCTTTCCATTTGCTCTGGAAAATGCTGAGGAGGCAGTGAAGGCAAGGGGCACAGCAGGGGCTGTGCTGCCACCCTGCCCAGCCCCAGACCTGCCGAGTCCTCTTGACATCCGAGCCAATCTGGGGTACCTGCGTATTGGCTCTTCTCAGCAATTGTCACTCATTCCTGTGGGTTACAGAGCAAGAACCTCATAAATCCAAGGCAAGGTGAGAACCGTGGACGAGGAGGGTCAGACACTGGGAAGTGAGCAGTGTAGGGAAAGAGGCAAAAATCAGGAATCATTTCTGGTGGTAGAATCCAGACCTGTGGCCATGAGCCAGGATGATGTAGGTACTTGAGGTCAATGCAAGGCAGCAGAAGGAAAAAGGTGGATGAGGGAGGGTAGAGGAAAGAGTATGTCAAGAACTTGATTTTGTTTGTTTGTTTGTTTTGCGGTACGCGGGCCTCTCGCGGAGCACAGGCTCCGGACGCGCAGGCTCAGCGGCCATGGCTCACGGGCCCAGCCGCTCCGCGGCATGTGGGATCTACCCGGCCCGGGGCACGAACCCGTGTCCCCTGCATCGGCAGGCGGACTCTCAACCACTGCGCCACGAGGGAAGCCCAAAAACTTGATTTTTAAGAAACCAAATAACAGCAACAAAAAAGCAGAGGTAAAGAAGAAACTTGAAGCAGAGACAAATTCAGTTTAGGACTGGCAGCCTGTTTTCTCTTTCAGTATGTTCTCCTCTGCTGAAGACACGTGATCTGCTGGGTCATGCTATGACCGCACCCTGCCCCCGCCCCGCCTCCCCAGTAGTTGGCTGTACTAGGGAAATAGCTAACAGGATCATTAACCTGGATTTCAGAATCTGAGTATGAAGATAAAGGTAGATCCTAACACAGCTCTCTCTGGCTAGTTATGTATTACGACAAGACTGCTGGGAAAGGAAGTTGCCCAAGGCTGAACTATAACAATTAATTAACAATGCAAAAGAACAGGCTCTGAAAGGTAAGGACAGGAAGCACTCTGTAGTCGTATAAATTATTCCTGCTTATTGAGTGCTAAAAGCACAAGTTCCAGACATATATAAATAATATATTTGTATAAATAATTGAAAACACAAGGAAAATTACATAAGCAAGAACGAAATCTAAACTTAGCATGGCCCCTGACTTTAAGAACCTTTACAAACTATGCTTTTCACTAAGCCCTATCACCTCATCCAGGAGAAAATCAAGATGAGACATATTTTACTGTAGTGTATGGAACTGACCATAGCATTTCCTTTCTTTTTTCAGTTTTCGGTTTCCACACCTAAAAAAACAAAAAGAAAGAGGAGTGTGAATAAATGAGCTCTAAAATCCCTTCCAGCTCTGTTACCATATTATTTCCTTAAAAAATTACTATAATACTCATTAATTAGGATCCTGTTTATACTTCTATAGTTCAGGATAATAACTTGTTTCAGGCTTGATTTTCTGTCTTTATTGCAAAGTCCCCTATGTAAATCCTAACATCTCTGAGCATCCCAATCTCTGAATTTCAAGTTTATAATTTATGGTTTGACTTATCCTTAAACAGCACTTTCTCTAGTAACCTTGGTGCTAATTAAGCTAACAAATTACTCTCTTTGGCTAAAAGTGTATACTGTAACTACAGCCTTAGTTCATGAATTGGCTAAATTGTTTCTTTCTCTTTGGGATATTAACTTGTTGGCTGTTTCCTCCAGAGGAAGACTTTATACCAAAAGCTCTGGTGTAAATTAAATAAATGGGCTTCCTTTTCCAAGCTGTGCAAAAGGAGCATGTACTCCCTGGTCTTCTTTCCTTTAGAAATGGTTACACTTGATTCTAGGGACAAGTTATCAAGTAGCCAACCGGAAGCCCTGGTTAATGAGAAAAGGAAAAGTCAGGTGCTCTCTGAGTTAGACATAGCATTCAGCATTCTTCCTTGATGATTCTGATTAAACTCAGAGATAACAGTTAAATCAAACTGTCATTTATTGAATAGTGACCATGTGGCAGGCACACATTATCTCTAATCTTATGACAATTTGGGAAAGAAGATAATATTATCTATACCATTAGATACTAGTACTATAGATATCAGTAACTATAGATACTTATAGATACTATAGTACTATAGATACTATAGTATAGATATTAGTGTCTATACTACTAACCTTTGAGTCTCAAAGGTTAAATACCTTGTCTGTGGCCACATAAGAGACAGAAATAAGATTTAAGCCTGGGTGTCCTCTGACTCCAGTATTCTCACACTATTTCTTAGACCCTTTTCAAGCAACATACCTCAGGGGTGAAGCCTATTGGCCTTAGAAACAATACCTGGTTTCAAATCCTGGATCTAGAATTTACTAGCTCTGAGGTCTTGCACAAGTTTCTTAACTTCTTTGAGCCCTTCTTTTCTCATCTGTTGATAGTAATAGTCCTGAGTAGGGTTGAATGATGCAATATTGCAGTAATACAATAATGCAAGTACATGCACTTGGCACATTGCTTGGAAGTAATAAGCACTCAGCACATGATGGTGGTTACAGTTGCTATTGTTATATGGGGCTCCCCCAGAAGCAGAACTGATTCTGTTTGGAACAAGTTCTGCAATGGAACAAGACCCTTGCCACAGTATCCACCAACAGTAGGTCCCTAATAAACATTTGTTAATGATCTCTGTGGAGGGCTTAATAATGTATTTTTGTCTGGGTAAGGGATATGTGTGCATTTATTTTACTTTTATTTACATTTCCTACACTGGAATGAATATCTTTTTTTTTTTTACCTTATACGTGTATGTGCACACGTGCATACACATATATACGTGTGTACATGCTATATATGCAGGGTCCCAGTTTGTCACAATGCCACAGAAATGGTTTATTTTAGAGTTTATCATATGGTATGAAAGAGCATATTTTGCATCTAAAATTCCTTATTGACTATTTGGTCAATAAGGTACAACACATGTACTTTGAAGAATACCAAAGAATAGGGTTTTTTTTTCTTCATTTTCTATTTTTTAAAGATGTTATGAAATGTTTATTTATAATTCAAAAAGACACATGCACCCCAATGTTCATTGCAGCCCTATTTACAATAGCCAGGTCATGAAGCCACCTAAATGCCCATTGACAGATGAATGGATAAAGATGTGGTACATATATACAATGGAATATTTCTCAGCCATAAAAAGGAATGAAATTGGGTCATTTGTAGAGATGTGGATGAATCTAGAGACTGTCATACAGAGGGAAGTAAGTCAGAAAGAGAAAAACAAATATTGTATATTAATGCATCTATGTGGAACCTAGAAAAATGGTACAGATGAACCGGTTTGCAGGGCAGAAATTGAGACACAGATGTAGAGAACAAACGTATGGACACCAAGGCGGGGAGAGCGGCAGGGTGATGAATTTCCTAATTGGAATTGACATGTATACACTAATATGTATAAAATGGATAACTAATAAGAACCTGCTGTATAAAAAAATATAATAAAATTCAAAAATTAAAAAAAATAAATGTTTATTTATATCTCTCAAATTTTACCTGGAAGCCACTTATATCTTCAGAGAATAGGTTTTGGAGCAAAATATCACATAGTGAAAATGTGTGTGTGTGTGTGTGTGTGTGCGCCTGTGTGTCTGTGTGTCCCATACCATTCATTTACTATGTAGTTATGATGCTGTCAAATTCACCAGTTCAATTTCTGGGGAGACAACAATTATCCTTACTGTACATTCATCTTATAGTTGACAAATACAGATGGTTAGCAACAATTGTTCCCTCCCAAGCTGTTTAGTCTAACAGAAAAAAAAATTAATACCCGTAATTGAGTTGGTTCCCTATGCTATACATGTTCAAGGAGGCAGGCGAGAGCCATAAAATATGGCCAAGACTGGTCATAGTCACTTTCTGAGCCAAAAATCACAGATGTTTGAGGCATTAGGGGTTATGAACCTTGAATAGAAAGCTGGGAAAAAGTGTCTCTCTCTCCCAGTCCCATAAAGTGGAATACAATATCCTCTCCATGAGTAGAATGCCATTCTCCTTGGATAAAGAAGACAGAGAGCCTTGTGAAAAATACTGACCTTAGGACCTTTGCACTCACTGTTCCCTCTTCCTAGAAACGCTCTTCCTATAGAAGCTGCGTGTCTGACTCTCACTTCCTTTGAGTCTTTGCTCACATGTTACCTTCTCAATGAGGCCTAGCCTGATCACTCTGTTAAAGATTGCAACACTCTCCCCCCAGCACTCCTGATTCCCTTTACGCTGCTGTATTGCTTTATTTTTCCACACTATATACTTCTTTATCAAGTTTGGCATTTATTGTCAGTCATCTCACACTAAAATGTAAATTCCATGAGGTCAGGCATCTCTATTTCGTTCATCATTGTATCCCAAGACCCAGGAGAAGCACCTAGAACATAATAGGTCCTCAACAAATATTTGTTGAATGACCATTCTGCAGATGATATTGATGACAGTTATTTCCACACACAGGCATTGCTCCATGCAGACAGGTATTTTCCTAAAAAATACAAAATTTCCATATTCAAACAATGACCCATTACAAAAACAAAATTCTTTGGGGAAAGAAGAAGAATAAAAAAATCTATTATTGTATACATTTCTTTCTTTCTTTTAACTGAAGTATTGTTGATTTACAATGTTGTGTTAACTTCTGCTGTACAGCAAAGTGATTCAGTCATACATATATACATACACATTCCTTTTTATATTCTTTTCCATTATGGTTTATCACAGGATAGTGAATATAGTTCCCTGTGCTATATAGTAGGACCTTGTTGTTTATCCATCTTATATATACTAGTTTGCATCTGCTAATCCCAAACTCCCAATCCTTTCCTCCCCCAGCCTCTCCCCCTTGGTAACCACAAGTCTCTTCTCTATGTCTGTGAGTCTGTTTCTGTTTTGTAGATAGGTTCATTTGTGTCATCTTTCAGATTCCACATATATGTGATATCATATGGTATTTGTCTTTCTCTTTCTGACTTACTTCACTTAGTATGGTAATCTCTAGTTGCATCCATGTTGCTGCAAATGGCATTATTTCTTTTTTTTGGCTGAGTAGTATTCCATTGCATATATGTCCCACATCGTCTTTATCCATTCATCTGTTGATGGACATTTAGGTTGTTTCCATGTCTTGGCTATTGTGAATAGTGCTGCTATGAACATAAGGATGCATGTATCTTTTTGAATTATGGTTTTATTATTGTATACATTTCTTGAGGTGGGAGATCCTGACATAGTGATCCAATCACACATAGTGGATCTATATATGTAGATCTACTCACACATACATCGTGATCCAAACATACAAGTCTGTTCATTTCAGGAATTTGGTCAACTAAATCACACACAGTGGTCTGTCCAATTCTTTCCCCAAGTAATATCTATTCATGTTGGGGTGATGCGGGCTAATCTTCATACAATTACATCTATCTGAAATTGTATCACAATTCCCCAGGCCTTTTTTCAATGGCTTTTGCAATCTGCCTCATACAGAATCCTAGTATTCCATGTTGAGGTGCTGTAAAAGCATTTCACAGCAAGAGCATATCAAGTACAATGTGAAAGAGTTGCTCCCCTACGTCCAGTATTTGAAGTTTATGTGAAGGTATAATTTCAGAATCCAGCACCTTTCTGTTATTGTTTCCAAGGTATACTCATCCTTACCCTGTAGGACAGCAGTTCTACCCAACCAAAATTAAGGATGATGCCTCTGGTGACACCAGAGTATCTCCACCTTGTATCTCCACCTATATAACTGATATTATAAAAAGAAAAAAAATAATAAATAATTGTGACCACCACAACTTCCCACCCTTATTTGTCCTTCCTCAATTTTTTACACCTTCCCCTTAAAGTTGACCAATAGTTACAAATTTATATCTTTATTATCATTTGTCATGTACATTTATAATAATTAATAATTAGATTGAGAGATATAAAAGTTAAATGCTTGACCATTTTTCAACAAACTATACATGTTGTGAATTTCAAAGCATTTGAGAACTTCTGATTTAAGAATTCGCTTGGAAATTATTCTCTCTTCCCTAGATTGAATTGGATCTAGCCTGGGGTGGATGTTAAAATCAAAGTGTCTTCAAAAAGTGGATCTAAGGGGCTTCCGTGGTGGCGCAGTGGTTGAGAGTCCGCCTGCCGATGCAGGGGACGCGGGTTCGTGCCCCGGTCTGGGAAGATCCCACATGCTGTGGAGTGGCCGGGCCCGTGAGCCATGGCAGCTGAGCCTGCGCGTCCGGAGCCTGTGCTCCGCAACAGGAGAGGCCACAGCAGTGAGAGGCCTGCGTACCGCAAAAAAAAAAAGTGGATCTAGGAACTTCCCTGATGGTCCAGTGGTTAAGACTCCGCACTCCCAATGCAGGGGGCCCAGGTTCGATCCCTGGTCAGGGAACTAGATCCCAAGTGCCACAACTAAAACCCAGCACAGCCAAATAAATAAATAAATATTTTTTTAAAAAGGGGGATCTAGGGCTTCCCTGATGGCGCAGTGGTTGAGAGTCCGCCTGCCGATGCAGGGGACACGGGTTCGTGCCCCGGTCCGGGAAGATCCCACATGCCGTGGAGTGTCCGGGCCCGTGAGCCATGGCCGCTGAGCCTGCGCGTCTGGAGCCTGTGCTCCGCAACAGGAGAGGCCACAACAGTGAGAGGCCCGCGTACCGCAAAAAAAAAAAAAGGGGGGGGGGATCTAATTCAAGTGAGAGTAGGCATATATACCCTTACCAAGCATGGATCTAAAATCACTGGAAATGCTGAATGGTTGTTACAATATTTGGAGCTCTCCCTTAGTATAGAATCACTTGCAGTGTTGAACAGAGTATTACTAGGACAAAAATTTTTTTAAATCTCATGCAAAAGTAACAGGATTAAATGTGTCTTTGATGAATGATATTTAAAGAAAAAAATTCTTTAACAAAAAAATCTCCACTCGTATAAAACCATCCAATCCCAACTGGCCATCGTCACTGTGATTTCCTGATCTGTGACTTCTTTGTCTCCAACTCCATGCTCTGATTGCAACTGTCACTGAGTCACACAGCTTGCTCTAGGCATGGAGCCAATTTGATTACAACAACTGCTTGTGTGACAGAGAAAGGTGGTTTTCAGGGCCCTAGCAAATGGCTCACCCAAGCTTCTGACTCTGGGGCATAAATTTTGAGTGTCATTCACAAGATGGAAAATAAAGATCCGCCTAACCTAGTAAACCAGCAACCTGGGAAATACATATGGACACAGAGTTCTACAACCAGGATACGGTAGGAATGATCAGATTGATCCCACTCTAGCCTTGTAATAAGCACAAAAAAGCACAACCACATTCCTCAAAAGCACAATTTCCAGGTAAACTTAATACATTTGCAATCATCTTTATTTTCCAAGGTTACAGGTGTGGCTTGCTCGTGTTTTAATCCCAGGTGCCTCATGCATGGCATATACATAAAAATAGTTATTTTAATTCTAAGTGACTTGTTATTTCATAATATATAAAATATTAACAAGTCACTTAGAGGCAGAAAGGTACCTGCTAGGTAGCCTCATCCACCCCAAAACCTGCTAATTCAGGGGGAGGAATCTAAGTATTCTTTTAATCTTTAAGACTGAAATGAATTGTTCTGTTTTAAATTAGTTTTTTTAGTTTCATGGAAACCAAGCCCTGTTTTGTTTTGTTTTTTTTACTTATCAAATAATATGGCATTCTACTAGTATAGTTAATACAATCAAAAATTATTTATGTAGAGAATTCCCGGTCCAGTGGTTAGGACTCTGCACCTCCACTGCTAGGGCCCTGGGTTCCATCCCTGGCTGGGGAACTAAGATCCCACAAGCCGTGCGGTGAGGCCAAAAGAAAAATTATTTATGTAAATAAGATATCTTAACCATGATGACAACTATGAAGGATATCACTTTGTATTTACTTTCATGTCTCTATGTTTCTTTTTCTGGTTTTCTATTTTATTTATTTATTTTTGGCTGCATTGGGTCTTTGTTGCTGTATGCGGGCTTTCTCTAGTTGTGGCGAGTGGGGGCTACTCTTCGTTGCGGTGCGCAGGCTTCTCATTGCCGTGGCTTCTCTTGCTGCGGAGCACGGGCTCTAGGTGTGCGGGCTTCAGTAGTTGTGGCATGCAGTCTCAGTAGTTGTGGCTCACAGGATCTATAGCACAGACTCAGTAGTTGTGTCTCACGGGCTTAGTTGCTCTGCGGCATGTTGGATCTTCCCGGGCCAGTGATCGAACCCGTGTCCCCTACATTGGCAGGTGGATTCTTAACCACTGCGCCACCGGGGAAGTCCCTTCTGGTTTTATAGAACATGAAAACTCTTCAAACCCCTGGAAAGAAGTAAGCCTTTTATTATGATATATCTTTTGCCCTGACTAATGGTATATCTTTTTTTTCATTCATATAGTTCACCTGACAAAATCTTCCTAAACTGAGTACTTAGGCATTTGTGGGAGAAAGAAAAATAGACTGAAAAATAATCATTGGAGCTACCATATAATGAATAGTTCTTGGGCTCCACTCCTGTGCTAGTGCTTTACATGTATTATCTCAAACAAACCTACATGGCTGTTACTATTCTTATGCCCACTTTCCAAATGAAGAAAGTTAAAGAAGTTAAATAATTTGCCCAAGGTGATCTAATAAGTAGGGAGCTGAAGTTCAACCCAGGGCTCTTTGACACCAAAGCACAGTTCTTTCCTGTTTACATACAGAGTTAGAACCAAAGGAAAAGATGCATTTTGCTATTCCAACCAGCAATTTGGATGGCAAATGAGACACATGTGCCTGAAACAACTTAAATGATTCTACAGGAATACAAAAGGTAATATAAGATGGTCTGCGCAAAGGACCACTTTCTAGTAAAATAAACCAACTATACAAGCAAAGTAGAACTTAGGAAAGTCAATCCCAGACTGGAAAGAATCTGCAATTTTTAATCATCCCCATTCTTCCTCCCTCTAGAACATTCATCTCCCAGCTCAGCCAGCTTTTTTTGTGCTTTTGTTTTGCAGCTGGGGTGTCCCTCAGGGTACTCAGCTTTCCATAGATTTCTGGCCACAGTAGAAACTTATTCTTCTTTCCTTTTAGCTGAATCAAAGCTGGAAGTTTCCAAAAAGTATTCTACTAAGAAACAAAAGGAAAAATGAACAGGGAGGAGAAAGAAGGGGAGGAGAGAAAGTTTTTAAAAAAAAAATGAAGAGAGAAGTAAGAAGAACATTTGAAATTACAGAAATTAATGTTTACAAATGCCAGATATTTTTAAGTTTTTGTTTTGTTGCTTTGTTTTGTTTTCCATTCCTAAGGAAAGTCTACTCAGAGCTCTGTCTTTTCAATTTAGTTAATTCAAAGATCTCAAGTTTCTTTGTTTGCCTTTCACTGGGGGTGGGGGTAGGTGGCAGCTAAGGTTTCTCTGTGAATAAAGTGCATCCATTATCTTATTTCACTAGAGGGACCCAATGAATGTGGTATTATCATCAGCTTTTTACAGAATAGGAAACTGAGGTTCAGAAAAATGAAATACCTTTTCCAAGGGAGCAGAATTTCTGACCCTTCTCCTCTCACAGTTCCACTTTACAGCCTTCAGAGCTCTCCCTTTTTTTGGCCCTGAGGCACTTGCTGCTACCACTTTGCATTCTCTCCTCCACCCAAAGGTTCTCCAGTAATGGAAGCAAAAGTCAGCTGTAGGTAGTACACCTAAGACTGGGGCTTAGAGGTTGCATGCAAAGACTCTCAGAATGCTTGGGTTCAAAGCCTTGTGGATTATGTGTGTGTGACTCTATGACCTTGAGCAAGTGCCTCAACCTTCCTGGGGTGAGATTTCTTCATCTGTAAAACGGGGATGAATCATGGTGTACCACCTTACGGGTGAGAACTAAATACGTAAATACCTCCGTGAAGTGATGAGAGCAGTGCCTAGTGCAGATGAGCGTTACATAATTGTAAAATGCTGCTATTAGGGAAGTTGTGTGGGAAGGAATAAGAAATTAGGACTTTAACACTCTTCCTAAAACTATCGGCACTCACTGAGTGATGATGGGTCAGCCGATGGGTCAGCTCCATGGCTTGGAACAATAATGATAAACAGCAAGGAATAGCTCCGAAAATAGGAATACCTTGGAATCGCCAGTGTTAATACAATCTATTATATTGATCTTTGAAGTAATGGTTCACAAGGAAAAAAACACATCCCGTTGTTGCAAGATAAACAGAGGACAGAGGCATATCACATTTTTAAGAGTTTGAGCAAAAACTGATTCAAATCAGGCAGAGACAAACCGGAAGTGGTTAGGAATGCGTCACCAAAAGAGCTAGTGGAAAGACTTTTCTAGAGAAAAGGCAGAAGCAAAGTAAAGAAATTATTTGATTGGCTGTAACTTAAGTGTTTGCCTTATTTGGGAAAGCCAAGTTGGCTGTTTGTGGTTGGTCGTCCTTAGGTTTCCTCTTCTTAACCTTGAGGCATTCCAGCTTAAGTTTTGGTTTGCTTACAGGAGCTACTAAAGCACTAAAGCCACCTCAGAGACTTCCCTGGCAGTCCAGTGGTTAAGACTCCACACTTCCACTGCAGGGGGCATGGGTTCGATCCCTGGTTGGAGAACTAAGATGTTACATGCACAGTGAGACCAAAAAAGAAAAAAGAAAGACACCTCAGTCTAATGGCCTTGTTTAATTAGTTTAACACTGTTGGCCATTTTCTTACTGTGTGTATTTCTTTGAGCAAAAAAGGAACTACAGATAAACAGTTGTTTATCTTGGGGCTGAAGCAACCTTCAGAGGTGATATTTAAATGCTTTCATACTCAACCACAGCCTTCCAACTACCTTTCATTCCAATACAGATGTTATGAAAACACACACAGAGAAGGCAGATTCAAAGGAGAGTCCCAGGTATGAAATTCTTCCCCAAATGGACTGTTGCTCTTGAAGGAAAATGTTATTCATTTATTAAAGAGATATCTATCTATCTATCTATCTAGAAGAGGATTACATAATTTGGAGGACTGGAAAAAAGACATTTTATAGTGATGCCCATTTAAAGAAAATTTCATTGAATGAGATATAGCTTCAAGTCAGGCCTGTTTTCAATGACCTGAAGGATTTAAATGGGTCCTTTAAAAACAGATGTATTATTTGTGCAATAGACTGGTTAAGAAAAGTCTCCAGGTCTTTGACATAAATAATAATACTTTAAGCAAAATTAATATTCCTGCTATAAAACTAACTTCTGTCTTACCTATTGAAGCCTAACTTCTGTCTTACCTATTGAAGTTTCCAGTTATTGTTAGAATAGTTTAGATGTGACCTGGGAAACTTTATTTTTAACAGGTTCCTTGGGCAATTCTGATGCACACCAAAATTTGGAACCCGCTGACATACTTTTTAAGGGCTGCCAAGTAGTATATTATATAAACATATACCATTTATTTCATCAATCTCCTTGTCTCCTTGTGCATTTAGGCTTAATCTAAGTTTCCACCATTATAAATCATGCTGTGATAACTTTCTTTATCATAACAGCTAACATTTATTGCATGTTTCCTATGTATCAGCCACTGCACTACACACTTATTTCCTTAGGACAAATTCTTAAGAGGTAGAGTTACTCAGATAAGTTATGTGGATTCTTAAGGTTTTTCATGCCCATTGCCAAGATGACACTCCAGAAGGTTTGCTCTGTGGTGACTTTTGAGTGGGAAAACACTAACGGTTATGTTCCATGAAGACTAGTGTTCAGCTATCAGCTCAGTAAGCACCCACAAACAGTGGCTCATTCAAGAGACTTAGAAAAGATACAGCACAATGTTCTGACTCGTTCATCATATCTTAGCTGCTATTGTTGCTAAAAGTAGCACTCCTGAGTGGTTGCTTCCAGGAATGCCTATCCAGAATCCGGCCACAGAGACTGTATGCTGTTTCTGGGAACTAGCACATTTCACATGCTGTCCCTTCCAGGGCCCATCAAGGCACAGCCATCTCCAGTAGTCAAGGGAATGCAAGGCAGTGTGGAAATGCTGGATCCAAGATCATTTTTTTAAATAGCATTTAATAAGAAAGTGTTCTGATATCAGACCAAAAAATATGTACTGACCTATGTGTCCAGGTAATGGAATTAAAGCAGGCCTAAAAAAACTAATCAGGTAGGCATACTGGAGACATCCAGTGAACAAAAATGAAATGCCTTTCCTCTCCATTGCTCTTTTCTTAGATTTTCATGGAATGAAATGTGTGGAGAACTCTGTGTTATGAATTATATATTCATACCACATCTTAGCCTTCTAACATGGGAAGGGGCAAAAGAAACCATTTGGAGGGATGGTATTTTTCCATGTAACACCAGTGTGAGATGTTTTTGGCTACCTAAATAGATATTTTTAAAATCACAGCAGCAATCCATTATAATGCTAGCACTGGGAAACAAAGTCATCTTGTTTTCAAATAAATCTGGCTGATTTAATTAACATAAATTAGATCATTTAGGATCTGTGTAGAAACGGTAAAATGCAAGCACTATTTCACCTTTTCAAAGCAGAGGGAAACCACTTGCTATCGTGAAAGTGTGGAATTTTGAAACTGGAATGGATTTTATTTTTCATTGTCTTCTCCAGTCTTTTTCAGAACATAGTAAGATTAGAAATTATAAATAATTTCAATAGAGATTATCTAGTCCCCGTTCTTATTTTATAAATCAGAAAACTAAGGCACAGAGAAGTTAAGTGAACTTCTGAAGGTCACAGAGCTGGCAAATGGAAAGTGTGGTCTGACTACAGACCAAGACTCGATGTACTGTCTATTCCTATATATTCTTTCCTTCTTGCCATTCCCAAAGAATTTGCAATTGTACATATAAATGTTCCTCCCTTGAGGAAAAGTAGTAAATGGGGCATCGTAACTACTAGCTAAAGGTGTTTTTTTCTCTCTACTTACAATGTGCCTGCTATATGATGAAAACATCTACCCCTTTGAAAGCCTTGTGTATGTTAAATATGTATCTTATGACTGGGTGTGTCTCAGAGCAATCACTCTTTGTGTGGATTTTAGAAAAGCTAATATCAGAATCAGTTGGCATGTGGGAAAGCAATGACGAGGCAGAGAGAATGGGATATTTTCTTGAGTTTTCAATCAGGAAGATTAGGGGCAGTGATTTAAAAAAACAAAAACAACAAACTAGGCACCTTAGAAGAAGGGTGATCAGAAGACAATCTGTTTGATCTAAGAAGCAGTAGAGTGAGGACGAGAACTTCCATGGCTGTTCGCTGTTGTAACCACCCTGATCACCTGAAAGCAGCAGTTCTGGCACGCAGTGAATGCTTGGTAAATGTCTGTTGAATAAGAGAACACAAGCCTGGCACTCAGGAAACCTGGAATCCACTTCTAGCTCTCTTACTAGCCTTGGTCCACCTACTTTTCTGAGCCTCATTTTCATCATCTTACATTTTCATCATGTAAGGCTTGGATTAAAGTATTTCATGGTAGATACAGATACTTTATTCTGCCACATACCCTCTTCAACTCCATCATCTATATGGTTACAGTGGTACCACACTACTAATCACCAAATTCATAAACTCCAACCCTGCCCATGGATAATGTTGATTGATCCAGTGGGGCCCATATTAGTTTTTTTCACAAGGAATTTCAGAACTGGAACCAAAAAATTAATATCAGCCTCCTTTTGGTGGCTGACACTGATGCAATTGAGAGTCTACAAACCTACATCTGGTTTGTGGCCAGCTTCCTCAATTTGATATGAGTGGTAGAAATAGCCAATAGACAGAAAAAAGAAGCAGACACAGAAGTACAGCAGAATGACAGAAACAACTTTTAAATCCACGACCCCGAGGCCCAATGCATTCTTGTCCTTTATGTAATTAGATGCCTGAGAATTCTCACATTAAATTCCCCATTTTTAAAAATTAAATAGGACATGTAGCCATTAAATCATCTATTAATTGAGATGAAAAATTATATCCAATATATTCTGATATCTCTTTCATTTCTAAAAAGTTGAAGATTCTAAGGACAATGACGCCTGCAGCATAGCCAGATAGGAACATTATACTTTGACAGGAAGCAATTTAACCAGAGCAGACATGAAAACAAGAAGATGTTCTGCTGATGGGAGATTTCCTGGAGTGGGGATCAAAGGAATATTTTCACTCAGACATCAGGGAATTAAATGAAGTCTTGTCTTGCCTAAATGTGAAGGTAAGTCATGGAGAAACAAGACAGAATGGATATTATTTCCACAATCCCAAGAAAGCTAAAAACCAAACTTCTCTGTGATAATTTAGAATTTTGATGTTTTGTTCACCTGACCTTAATCCCAGGCCTAATACAGAGTTCTGTGTGCACAAAGTGTAGAAGCATGGGTATTGGTAAGAAGTGAAAGTGGAGAAAATTATAGACGCTTTAGTGACATCTTAAGTCAAATTAAATAAAGTAACTAAATGGTATGTTTAGAATTTGCCTTCTTGCATATAATTCATGTCCCCAAGATTTCCTTCCTCTGTAGTAGAATAGTTTTACATTTTCACTGACCCTAGTATGTACTTTATTGAGTGATTATTATAGAAGAAGCACTGGAGAAGAACTGTAAGCCTATTTCCTTGGGACTCTGAGATAAAGTTCTTCGTTATGAAGTGTTGGGAAGCTTTTGATCTTGTGTGCTGTGGATCTGCTTTGCCATACTCACTCTCTCTCTCTCCATATATATATATATTTTTTTAATTGAAGTACAGTTGATGTACAATATTATATAATTTACAGGTGTACAATATAGTGATTCACAATTTTTAAAGATTATACACCATTTATAGTTATTATAAAATATGGGCTATATTCCCCGTATTGTTCAAAATATCCTTGTAGCTTATTTTATGCCGAATAGTTTGTACCTCTTAGTCCCCTGCTCCTATATTGCCTCTCCCTCCTTCCCTCTCCCCACTGGTATCCACGAGTTTGGTCTCTGTATCTGTGAGCCTGCTTCTTTTTTGTTATATTCACTAGCTTGTTGTATTTTTTAGATTCCACCTATAAGTGCTAACATTCAGTATTTGTCTTTCTCTGTCTGACTTATTTCACTGAGCAAAATGCCCTCCAAGTCCATCCATGTTGCCACAAATGGCAAAATTTCATTCCTTTTTTATGGCTAAGTAGTATTCCATTGTGTATATGTGTGTGTGTTTATACATATATATGTGTATATATATATATATATATATATATATGACATTTTCTTTATCCATTTATCTGTTGATAGACACTTAGTTTACTTCCATGTCTTGGCTATTGTAAATAAGCTGCTATGAACACTGGGGTGCATGTAACTTTTCAAATTAGTGTTTTTGTTTTTTTCAGATATATACCCAGGAGTGGAATTGCTGGATCATATGGTAGCTCTATTTTTAGTTTTTGAGAAACCTCCAGACCGTTTTCCACAGTGGCTGCACCAATTTACATTTCCACCAACAGTTCACACTGTACTTTTATCTTGGTGATGATAATGGGGCAGAAGTCCCCTTCCTGCCATACTCTTCATGTTCTTCTCTCATGAATGAACATACTATTCTCCTGTTATTTTCAAGTTGTGTCACTTGGTTTTAAATGTAGATCTGAACTGGGTTTGGTATCTAATATTGATCTGACAAAAAGTCATTTCTAAATGGAGTCTCTGAAGACGCACTAATAGACCAGGTCTCTTAGTTAACACATATAGCAAAGAAGAACTGACCCCATTGCTCTAGTGGTCTCCAAAGTGGTGAGAAAACCCCAGGAAGTATACAAATGATGATCCATTGGGGTACAGGAATATAATTTTATAGCTGTTACTTTCACTTGTTTTTTATCTCATTTATTTTTAAAATTTTATTTTGGAGTGTTTTATAATGAACATAACATATATATATATATATATATATATACACACACACACACACACATACATATATATACAATTATATATATATAAAACACACACATATATATAATTTTTACATTGATTTATTTGATGCTGTATTTAAACATTACCAATAGGGCTATAGTTCATTCTTTGAATGATCTTGGGAGCAGGTATAATGAGATAAGGAGAATCATGTTGTAAAATAATGCTAGATTTGGTCGGAGTCAGAGAACATGAATTCAAATTCTGATATACTTCTTACTAGCTGTAAGTTTGGGCAGATAAGTTCACCTTTTTGAGACTTCAGTTTCTACATCTGCTAAATGGGTATATGAGGTTTACATGAGACAATGTACATAGGTTTAAGCAGAGTATCTGGTACATAAAATTTTATATAGCATATAAATCTCAAATATATTATTAAATACTCATTTTCTTAGACTCTCTAAATATATCACATTATCATTAATCAACACATAAAAAGGGACTAATCAAACCTGTAAAGTACGTTATCTTAAGATAAGGAATATTCATCCAAATATCCTAGTATTTGGGTAATACTAATTACTGAGTAATAATTATTCCTTAGATAGATTCAGTAGAATAAAGGTTTTCCTTTCTTTTCTTTTATCATTATCCCAACAATACCTGCTCAGTTTCATTTAAATCCATGGCTTTATAAAGAAACACCCAAATAACATCATTCACAAAATGCTTCTGCAAAATATTTCATGACCTGAGGTAGAAAACTCTGGCAAGAAATTGCACCCAAATATTTTGGCTTGGACCTTTATACTATTTCTGTTTTGCACCAATTTTTTTTTTTTTTTCATGAATGGCCTGGCCTTAGGCCAGACAGGAAGGAGTTGGAAGGAAAAGATAGAGTTTGGCTGGAAAGAAAAGTTCCAATTACCTCTGTATTTTCCTTAGGGGACAAATTCCCATGCCGCCAGAGAGGAATTTCAACCTGACCTGGGTAGTGTTGCCTTACCTACCAGGGGCTCTCAACATTGGTACTGTTGACATTTTGAGCTGGATAGTTCTTCAATGCAAGGGGCTGTTCTTAGTAGCATCCCTGGCCTCTTCCCACTAGATGTCAGTGGTATAATCCCTTCCCCTGCCCCCATTCCAGTTGTGATAACCAAAAATGTGTCTGGACATCACCAAATGTTCTCTGGGCGGGGGGAAAACCACCCCTAGTTGAGAACCACTGTCAGAGAATAATCCCCATTATCTTTTCTACTGTGCTCAAGATTGAGTCTAATGAATCAGGGAGAACATGAAATCAAAATCCAAATTTCTCAATGTTTTTTCTAGAATTTTTTAAGGGCACACTTTGTAAATATTTGGCCACCAGCTTGTGTTACACCTAAAAACACAAATCATATGATGGACTACAGTCAATCCCATCTTTCTTTATAAGAATCCACATCTCTACAATTTTTGTGAATCTTTGAAGCACAGCAAGGGAGATGCCAGGACAGTGTTCCCAAGATGAAAGAAGTATGTCTGGATGTGGGTGGAAAGAGTGGCTGAGCCAAAGGCTAGAGAGCATGAGGAACACCAAGCCCACAATGCAGTGCATTTCATTGGTGCTGATGTGAGCCCTGTTTAGTTGGCCACTGGGTTGATGGCATGAGAGGGTCAGAGGGCAATTTTCCCCCTTTCTTTCTTTCCTATCTCCATCTTCTTTTTGTCCTTCAGCTTTACTATTTTTTCTTTCTTGTCCTCTTACCCCTCACTTCCTTCTTTTCTCTCCTTGTCCATGTCCTTCTTCTTATAGTTCCTTTTCCATGTTACTATTTTAACCAAACACGGTTCATGTAAGCCCAGCAGTGTGGCTGTGAGTAGGGCTCTTGAACCAGTTAGCCTGAGTTTGAATCAAGGCTCTGCCACTTTCTTGCTGTAAGACCTACTCAAGCAAGTTATTTAACTTATGTGGTTTCATTTCCTCATAACTAAAATAGAGATGATAACTACCTATCTCATGATGAAATTTGTATTAACACATGTGAAGCACATGGAACAGAGCCTGGCATGCAGTAAGCACCCAATATATGTTAGCTATTATGATTATCTTCATGTCCTCTACCAAGGAAGAATGTATCACACTTTTTTTTAAAATTAAAGTATAGTTGATTAACAATATTGTGTTAATTTCAGGTGAACAGCAAAGTGACTCAGTTGGGTTTTTTTTTTCAGATTATATTCCAGAATAGGTTATTATAAGATATTACATATAATTTCCTGTGCTATACAGTAAATCCTTGTTGCTTATCTATTGTATGTATAGTAGTTTTTAATCTGTTAATCCCATACTCCTCTTCATCCCTCCCTCCCTCCCTCTCCCCTTTAGTAACCATTTGTTTTCTTTGTCTGTGAGTCTGTTTCTGTTTTGTATATAGAGTCATTTGTATTATTTTTAGATTCCATGTATAAGTGATACCATACAGTATAATAATCTCTAGTTTCATTCATGTTGCTGCAAATGGCAATATTTCATTCTTTTTTATGGCTGAGTAATATTCCATTGTGTATATATATATATATATATATATATATATATATATATATATATATATATATACATCACATCTTCTTATGCCAATCACCTGGGGTTTTTTTGTTTTTGTTTTTTTAAGTTTATCTTTTGGATAACTTTTTTTAAAAAGATATTTATTTTTGGCTGCATTGGATCTTTGTTGTGGTGCGTGGGCTTCTCATTGCGGTGGCTTCTCTTGTTGCGGAGCATGGGCTCTAGGCACGCGGGCTTCAGTAGCTGTGGTGCAAAGGCTCAGTAGTTGTGGCTCATGGGTGCTAGAGCACAGGCTCAGTAGTTGTGGTGCACAGGCTTAGTTGCTCCGTGGCATGTGGGATCTTCCTGGACTAGGGCTCGAACCCGTGTCCCCTGCATTGGCAGATGGATTCTCAACCACTGCACCACCAGCGAAGCCCCCAATCACCTGTTGATGGGCACTTGGATTGTTTCCATGTCCTGGCTATTATAAACAATGCTGCTATGAACAATGGGGTGCATGTATCTTTTTGAATTAGAGTTTTCATCTTTTCTGGATATATGCCTTGGAGGGGGATTACTGGATCACATGGTAGCTCTATTTTTAGTTTTTTAAGGAACCTCCATACTGTTTTCCGTAGGGGCTGCATCAATTTACATTCCCATTAACAGTATAGGAGGGTTCCCTTTTCTCCACACCCTCTCTGGCATTTATTATTTGTAGACTTTTTGATGATGGCCATTCTGACCAATGTGATGTGATATTTCATTGTGGTTTTGATTTGCATGTCTCTAATAATTAGTAATGTAATTGAGCATCTGTTCATATACCCGTTGGCCATGTGTATGTATTCTTTGGAGAAACATCTATTTAGGTCTTCTGCCAATTTTTTGATTAGGTTGTTTGTTTGTTTGTTTTTATATTGAGTTGTATGAGCTGTTTGTATATTTTGGAAATTAAGCCCTTGTCGGTTGCATCATTTGCAAATATTTTTTCTCATTCTTTAGGTTGTCTTTTTGTTTTGTTGATGATTTCCTTTGCTGTGAAAAAGCTTTTGAGTTTGATTGGGTTCCATTTGTTTATTTTTGCTTTTATTTCTTTTGCCTTGGGAGACTGATCAAAAAAATATTACTACTATTTATGTCTGAGAATGTTTTGCCTATGTTCTCTTCTAGGAGTTTTATGGTGTCATGTCTTATACTTAGGTCTTTAAACCATTCTGAGTTTATTTTTGTATATGGTGTGAGAGATTGTTCTAATTTCATTGAATTACGTGAGCCTGTCCAGCTTTCCCAACACCACTTGCTTTCTCCATTTTATATTATTGCTTCCTTTGTTATAGATTAATTGACCATAGGTGCGTGGGTTTATTTCTGTGCTCTCTATTCTGTTCCATTGATCTCTAAGTCTGTTTTTGTGCCAGTACCACAGTGTTTTGATTACTGTAGCTTTGTAATATAGTCTGAAGTCTGGAAGGGTTATGCCCCAGCTTTGTTCTTTTTCGTCAGGATCGCTTTGGCAATTCTGGGCCATATACATAGTACCACACTTTTATGTAAGATTCCAGGAACATCTGCCCATATGTATTTATTGAGAGGGTTATGCTATATTACCGGTCTAATATAGAGGATAAAGTTACGTTTCTGTCTCATAACACTTTTTGAAATAATGCTGGTTTTATTTAATACCTTTGTGCTAGGGAAACTGTGCTAGGGGAACACTATGGACAAAGGTACATTTTATAGTAATAGAACATACGTAGTTCCACTGAATTTCTCCCTGAAGTATATGTATTGTTATTGCTAGTTGAAATACAATGTATACAGTGTTGCCATGTGACTGGAGAAAAAGCAAATTTTTAAAGTACATAAACAAAAATAGAATACCAAATACAGGAATGAAAATTTTGAAAAGCCCTAGTTGATCTTTGAACAACACAGGTTTGAACTGTGTCAGTCCACTTATAAGTGGATTTTTTAAAATAATAAACACTACAGTACTACACAATCAGGTTGACTGAATCTGTGGATGCGGAACTTTCAATATGGAGGCCCGACTGTGAAGTTATACACAGGTTTTCTACTGAGTGGGTTGGTGTCCCTAACCCCAGCGTTTTTCAAGAGTCAGCTGTATTTTTATTTTTTTATCTATTATTTTTCTTAGAAAAGATAGTGACCCACGCAGAAGAATGTTTAATAAATGAGTATTTTTGTAACAGTTACTTCACAACAATATTCAGCTAAGGGGAACAGCTAAGGAAACTGAGGCATATAGAAATTAATGAGAAACAGTTGGATTAGGAAATTCACTGAAGAAACATGAATAAAATTAAACCTAATGATTAGAGAAAGGCAAAATAAAACAGCAATAAGATACCATGTTGGGTGGTACTAGACTGGCAAAAATTAAAAGATTTTTTTTTTTAAACATCTTTATTGGAGTATAACTGCTTTGCAATGTTGTGTCAGTTTCTGCTGTATAACAAAGTGAATCAGCTATATGTATACATATGTCACCATATGTGCTCCTTCTTGCGCTTCCCTCCCACCCTCCTTATCCCACCCCTCTAGGTGGTCACAAAGCACTGAGCTAATCTAAAAGAGATTGTTAATATCCACTTTGAGTGAGGGTATAGAGAAAAGGGTACTCTCATACACTATTGGTGAGAAAATAATTGATTAAAAAAATGGAAGAGCATTTTTGGAAGACAATTTGGTATTATTTTTCATTATTTAAAATATTCGTTCTCTTTGACCTTGTAATTTCATTAATATAAATCTTTCCAAGAGAACTCTTCACTTTTAAGCTCAAAATAAGTGTACTAAGATGTTCATTAGGGCTTCCCTGGTGGCGCAGTGGTTGAGAGTCCGCCTGCCAATGCAGGCGACACGGGTTTGTGCCCCGGTCTGGGAAGATCCCACGTGCCGCGGAGCGGCTGGGCCGGTGAGCCATGGCCGCTGAGCCTGCGCGTCCGGAGCCTGTGCTCCGCAGCGGGAGAGGCCACAACAGTGAGAGGCCCGCGTACCGCAAAAAAAAAAAAAAAAAATGTTCATCAAAGCATTGTTTCTAGCAGAAAAATCAAAATCTACAAACAATGATATCCATTTATAGAGAGAAACAGATAAATTATAGTATACTCACATTATAAAATACCATATAATCATTTACAAGAATGAACTCTACTGTCGAAAATGTACTTGGCATGTTAAAAAAGAAGTAGAATAATATGTAAAACTTGTGTTCACTATTTGTGTATGTCTGTAAATACATAGAAAAGGATCTGAAATTATATATTCTAAACTGTTAATAGTGGTCACCTTTAGGCAAGTGAGATTGGAGTCCTCACTTTTACTCTGTACTTTTTTTCTACAGAGTTCTAAGTTTTTACAGGAGCACTTGTTTTGATTAATTTAAAACTGAACCAAAAAAGGCAGTTTAGTAGCACTTGAGGATTACTGGGGTGATATATGGAAAAGGCCATATAAATGTTCAACTCTGATATATCTGATTTGAGGTAGCTGATAAAGTCTTGGGATTTCTTCATCTTGATATCATTTTGTGCCTTTTAAATTTATAGTTCTGAATTGCACAAGGTGCGTGATGACCCACCTTCACATGAGCTTCCTTCAAATTTTGGAGAGGCAACAGGTAACTTCTGTCAACACTGTTGAGGGTACAATACTAGACATTTTGAGAAGATAAAAGAAATCTTAGAAAGTAAAGCCCCCATTTCCTTAATGTGATATACAGTAGGAATCTAAGAACATTTTTTGGAATAAAATAAATAAAACAAAAAGTATAGAATTTTTGCATGCATTCAGAAGAGATGAGAGAAATGGAAGGCTCAGTGAAAACTACCTTGGGGTGGATGACATGAGAAGCAGCCTTGGGCATTTAGTACACAAAAAGCAGCCACAGACAGTTGTTGAGTTGGGAATCAAAACAAAGTGCATTATGTAAAAGATTCTTTTCTCAGAGTATTTAGGTACTAATTAGTAGACTGCTGAAATAAACCAAAATCACCTATATAATAAATAACTCCCAGAAAACAGAATTGTAAGCAATCAAGCCCCCTACTTAGACATCTATTAGGTTACTGGGTGGTATCGAACAGACATTCTCCCAGGGAAAGTGAAGGTAGGTATTAGTGAAAGAGGTGAAATATTTAAATAGGCTGAAGTTTGGGGAGTGGCTGTAAGAGCTTTATCCTCATGGGCCTTCATCTTCAGCATTCTGACCTTATTGTTATATAAAAATGTACAAAAAAGAACAATTTATCAAATCTCTCTTAGCTCCAATTGTCCCTTTGGAGGTAAAAATTATACAAATAAAAACCATCAGCATTTTTTTTTTCTTTTCACACTCTCCTTGAACACATGGGTAATGACATTTTCAAGGATCGTTTTCCAGTTCATTGTTCTTGCCTATGTTTCTTCACAATAATGTTTTACAGTAACTCAATGTGAATAGGGAAAAAAAGATAGATAGATAGATAGATAGATAGATCGATCTATATATATTAGATATATATTGGTCTCTGCCCCTGGTTCCTGGCCCAGAGTGCATAAAACCCTTGTAATTTCCTAAATGATAAGAACACTAGGACCATCTCTTGTTCTAGTATTTGTCTCTGACCCCCATCCCTGACATAGAGCTCCTGAAACTCTTGTAATTTCCTAAATTATAAGAACACTAAGACCACCTCTTGTTCTAGTATTTGCCTTTGACCCCCATCCCTGACACAGAGCTCCTAAAACTCTTGTAATTTCCTAAATGGCAAGAACACTAGGACCAGGGTGGAGTCAAGATGGTGTACTAGGAGGACGCGGAATTCGCGTCTCCTCACAACTAGGGCACCTACCAGGCACTGGTGGGGGACCATGGACACCTAAGGGGAGGGGAGGAACCCCCAGTGACCAGGAAGGACGTGGGGCATGGGGGGAGTGAAGGGGGAGGAGAAGTGGAGGAGGGACGGGACTGGCTCCCCTGAGGGGTGGCTGGGGGAGGGGAAGGGATCCCATACCCGAAGGGGGAAATTGGGGAACCACTGGGAGGGCAGAGGGTCAAAAGGGAGCGTAGCCAGGTTTCCCCTGCCCACTTGGTCCCCTGGGAGCCTGCTGAGATCCCGGGCCTGATCCTCTGGCCACCAAGGCCCCCTCCAGCTGCGCAGTCCTGAGGGAGCGGGAAGGAGGGAAGGGGGAGAAAAAACTAAAGGCTGGATTTCCAGGACCAGCACTCCTGAGGGGTGGCTGGGGGAGGGGAGGAGTTCACAAACCCAGTGGGACCCACCCACGTTTAGGGGTCTAGTGGCTACGGGGGAGACCCTGGGGGAGATGGTGGGGGAGGGGCACAAATGAATAGAAGGGAACACGGCCAGTGCCTTCCCTTTCCACGTAGGCACCGGGAAGCCTGTTGGGCTCCCGGGCCTAATCCCCTGCCGTTGGAGCCTCCCTCCTGCTGCACAGAACCCAAGCCCCACCCCCATACCCCCACCCAGGGCCCTACCTCTACACTCGGAGACCCCCTCCAACGGCGCTGGGCCTAAACCCCACCCACACACCCTCACTCAGGGCCCTACCTCCAAACTCTGGAACTCCACACTCCAAAGGCCCTCCTTTCTACATGCTGCCTCTCCCCTTCTATGCAGGTCCTAAGCAGAGGCCCCACCCCACGCTTGAACGTCGCCCAGCCTAGGCCAAGCCCCCAGGGCCTTTTGTGGCTACACGGATCCTGAGCCTACGCCCCGCCCCACACTCAAACTTCACCCCCCCCACCTGCCTAGGTCCCACCCCACCCTAAACCCTGCCCCTGCTTAAGTTCCACCCCTGCCCATAGCCAAGGCTTTTTTTCTTCTTCTTTTTTCCTCTTTTAGAGTGGGATCCTGTTTTACCTTGTTGATTCATTGTTGTTGATTCTTTTATATCTAATTTTATTTATTTATTTATTTATTTATTTATTTATTTATTTATTTATTTATTTATTTATTTATTTATTTATTTATTTATTTTGCGGTACGTGGGCCTCTCACTGTTGTGGCCTCTTCTGTTGCAGAGCATAGGCTCCGGACGCGCAGGCTCAGCGGCCATGGTTCACGGGCCCAGCCGCTCCGCGGCATGTGGGATCTTCCCGGACCGGGGCACGAACCCGTGTCCCCTGCATTGGCAGGTGCACTCTCAACCACTGCACCACCAGGGAAGCCCTCTAATTTTATTTTGATTTTATTCTTTGACATTGTGCTGCTTTCTTTCTTTCTTTCTTTCTTTCTTTCTTTCTTTCTTTCCTTTCTTTCCTTTCTTTCTTTACTTCCTTCCTTCCTTTTCTTTTCTTTTCTTTCCTTTCCTTTCCTTTTCTTTTCTTTTCTTTTTTTCTGCACCACGAAGCTTCTGGGATCTTGGTTCCCAGGCCGGAGGTCAGGCCCAAGCTCCTGTGGTGGAAGCTCCAAGTCCAAACTACTAGACTAAAAGAGAACCTCAGACCCCAGGGAATATTACTCAGAGTGAGGCCAACCGGAGGTTCTCATCTCAGCACCAAGACCTGGCTCTATCCAGCTGCCTTCAAAATCCAGTGCTGGATGTCTCAGGTCAAACAACCAGTAAGACAGGAATACAGCACCACACATCCAAAAAAAAAAAAGAAACGACAAAAAATGAAGGCGAAATAGGCAACCTACCTGAAAAAGAATTCAGAGTAATGATAGTAAAGATGATCCAAAATCTCGGAAACAGAATGGAGAAAATACAAGAAACATTTAAAAAGGATCTAGAAGAACTAAAGAGAAAACAGTGATGAACAACACAGTTACTGAAACTAAAGATACTCTCGAAGGAATCAACAGCAGAATAACTGAGGCAGAACGGATAAGTGACCTGGAAGATAAAATGCTGGAAATAACTACCACAGAGCAGAATAAGGAAAAAAAAATGAAAAGGATTGAGGACAGTCTCAGAGACTTCTGGGACAACATTTAACACACAAGCATTCGAATTTAGGGGTCCCAGAAGAAAAAGAGGAAAAGAAAGGGTCTGAGAAAATATTTGAAGAGACTATAGTCAAAAGCCTCCTTAACATGGGAAAGGAAATAATCAAGTGCACGAAGCACAGAGAGTACTATACAGGATAAACCCAAAGAGAAACACCAAGACACATATTAATCAAACTATCAAAAATTAAAAACAAAGAAAAAATATTAAAAGCAGCAAGGGAAAAGCAACAAATAACATACAAGGGAATCCCCATAAGGTTAACACCTGATCTTTCAGCAGAAACTCTGCAAGCAAGAAGGGAGTGGCAGGACATATTTAAAGTGATGAAAGGGAAAAACCTACAACCAAGATTACTCTACCCAGCAAGGATCTCATTCAGACTCAATGGAGAAATTAAAACCTTTACAGACAAGCAAAAGCTGAGAGAATTCAGCACCACCAAACCAGCTTTACAACAAATGCTAAATGAACTTCTCTAGGCAGGAAAAACAAGAGAAGGAAAAGACCTACAAAAACAAACCCAAAACAATTAAGAAAATGGTAATAGGAACATACATATTGAATATTACCTTAAATGTAAATGGATTAAATGCTCCAACCAAAAGACACAGACTGGCTGAATGGATACAAAAACAAGACCTGTATATATGCTGTCTACAGGAGATGCAGTTCAGACCTAGGGACACATACAGACTGAAAGTGAGGGGATGGAAAAAGATACTCCATGCAAATGGAAATCAAAGGAAAGCTGGAATAGCAATACTTATATCAGACAAAATAGACTTTAAAATAAAGACTATTACAAGAGACAAAGAAGCACACTACATAATGATCAAAGGATCAATCAAAGAAGAAGATATAACAATTGTAAATACTTATGCACCCAACGTAGGAGCACCTCAATACATAAGGCAAATGCTAACAGCCATAAAAGGGAAAATTGACAGTAACACAATCATAGTAGGGGACTTGAACACTCCACTTTCACCAATGGACAGATCATCCAAAATGAAAATAAATAAGGAAACACAAGTTTTAAATGACACATTAAACAAGATGGACTTAATTGATATTTAGAGGACATTCCATCCAAAAACAACAGAATAAACTTTCTTCTTAAGTGCTTATGGAACATTCTCCAGGATAAATCATATCTTGGGTCACAAATCAATCCTTGGTGAATTTAAGAAACTGAAATTGTATCAAGTATCTTTTCCGACCACAATGCTATGAGACTAGATATCAATTACAGGAAAAAAACTGTAAAAATACAAACACATGGAGGCTAAATAATATGCTACTAAACAATTAAGAGATCACTGAAGAAATCAAATAGGAAATAAAAAAGTACCTAGAAACAAATGACAATGAAAACACGATGGCCCAAAACCTTTGGGATGCAGCAAAAGCAGTTCTAAGAGGGAAGTTTATAGCAATACAATCCTACCTCAAAAAACAACAAAAATCCCAAATAAACAACCTAACCTTACACCTAAAGCAATTAGAGAAAGAAGAACAAAAAACCCCCAAAGTTAGCAGAAGGAAAAAAATCATAAAGATCAGATCAGAAATAAATGAAAAAGAAATGAAGGAAACAAAGATCAATAACAAACAAAGATCAATAAAACTAAAAGCTGGTTCTTTGAAAAGATAAACAAAATTGATAAACCATTAGCCAGACCCATCAAGAAAAAAAGGGAGAATGCTCAGATCAACAGAATTAGAAATGAAAAAGAAGTAACAACTGACACTGCAGAAATACAAAGGATCATGAGAGATTACTACAAGCAACTATATGCCAATAAAATGGACAACCTGGAAGAAATGGATAAATTCTTAGAAAAGCACAACCTGCTGATACTGAACCAGGAAGAAATAGAAAATATGAAGAGACCAATCACAAGTACTGAAATTCAAACTGTGATTAAGAATCTTCCAACAAACAAAAGCCCAGGACCAGATGGCTTCACAGGTGAATTCTATCAAACATTTAGAGAAGACCTAACACCTAACCTTTTCAAACTCTTCCAAGATATAGCAGAGGGAGGAATACTCCCAAATGCATCCTACGAGGCCACCATCACCCTGATACTGAAACCAGACAAAGATGTCACAAAAAAAGAAAACTACAGGCCAATATCTCTGAAGAACATAGATGCAAAAATCCTCAAGAAAATACTAGCAAACAGAATCCAACAGCACATTAAAAGGATCGTACACCATGATCAAGTGGGGTTTATCCCAGGAATGCAAGGATTCTTCAGTATATGCAAATCAATCAATGCGATACACCATATTAACAAATTGAAGGATAAAAACCATATGATCATCTCAATAGATGAAGAAAAAGCTTTCAACAAAATTCAACACCCAATTATGATAAAAACTCTCCAGAAAGTGGGCATAGAGGGAACCTACCTCAACGTAATAAAGGCCATATATGACAAACCCATAGCCAACATTGTCGTCAATGGTGAAAAACTGAAACCATTTCCTCTAAGATCAGGAACAAGACAAGTTTGTCCACTCTCACCACTATTGTTCAACAGAGTTTTGGAAGTTTTAGCCATAGCAATCATAGAAGAAAAAGAAATAAAAGGAATCAAAATTGGAAAAGAAGTAAAATTGTCACTGTTTGCAGATGACATGATCCTATACATAGAGAATCCTAAAGATGCTACCAGAAAACTACTAGAGCTAATCAATGAATTTGGTGAAGTTGCAGGATACAATATTAATGCGTAGAAATTTCTTGCATTCCTATACACTAATGATGAAAAATCTGAAAGAGAAAATAAGGACACTCCCATTTACCATTGCAACAAAAAGAATAAAATACCTAGGAATAAACCTGCCTAAGGAGACAAAAGACCTGTATGCAGAAAGCAATAAGACACTAATGAAAGAAATTAAAGATGATACAAACAGATGGAGAGATATACCATGTTCTTCGATTGGAAGAATCAATATTGTGAAAATGACTATACTACCCAAAGCAATCTACAGATTCAATGCAATCCCTATCAAATTACCAATGACATTTTTTACAGAACTAGAACAAAAAATCTTAAAATTTGTATGGAGACACAAAGGACCCCGAATAGCCATAGCAGTCTTGAGGGAAAAAAAGCAGAGCTGAAGGAATCAGATGCCCTGACTTCAGACTATACTACAAAGCTACAGTAATCAAGGCAATATGGTACTGGCTCAAAAACAGAAATATAGATCAATGGAACAAGATAGAAAACCCAGAGATAAACTCACGCACATATGGTCACCTTATCTTTGATAAAGAAGGCAAGAGTACACAGTGGAGAAAAGACAGCATCTTCAATAAGTGGTGCTGGGAAAACTGGACAGCTACATGTAAAAGAATGAAATTAGAACACTTCCTAACACCATACACAAAAATAAACTCAAAATGGAGTAAAGACCTAAATGTAAGGCCAGAAACTATCAAACTCTTAGAGGAAAACATAGGCAGAACACTCTATGACATAAATCACCGCAAGATCCTTTTTGACCCACCTCCTAGAGAAATGGAAATAAAAACAAAAATAAACAAATGGGACCTAATGAAACTTGAAAGCTTTTGCACAGCAAAGGAAACCATAAGCAAGACGAAAAGACAACCCTCAGAATGGGAGAAAATATTTGCAAACAAAGCAACTGACAAAGGATTAATCTTCAATATATACAAGCAGCTCATGCAGCTCAATATCAAACAACCCAATCCAAAAATAGGCAGACCTAAATAGACATTTCTCCAAAGAAGATATACAGATTGCCAACAAACACATGAAAGGATGCTCAACATCACTAATCATTAGAGAAATGCAAATCAAAACCACAATGAGGTATCACCTCACACCAGTGAGAATGGCCATCATCAAAAAGTCTACAAACAATAAATGCTGGAGAGGGTGTGCAGAAAAGGGAGCCCTCTTGCATTGTTGGTAGGATGTAAATTGATACAGCCACTATGGAGAACAGTATGGAGGTTCCTTAAAAAACTAAAAATAGAGCTACCATATGACCCAGCAATCCCACTACTGGGCATATACCCTGAGAAAACCATAATTCAAAGAGTCATGTACCACAATGTTCATTGTAGCACTATTTACAATAGCCAGGACATGGAAGCCACCTAAATGTCCATGGACAGATGAATGGATAAAGAAGATGTGGCACATATATACAATGGAATATTACTCAGCCATAAAAAGAAACAAAATTGAGTTATTTGTAGTGAGGTGGATGGACCTAGAGTCTGTCATACAGAGCAAAGTTAAGTCGGAAAGAGAAAAACAAATACCGTATGCTAACACATATATATGGAATCTAAAAAAATGGTTCTGAAGAACGTAGGGGCAGGATAGGAATAAATACGCAGACATAGAGAATGGACTTGAGGACATGGGGAGGGGAAAGGGTAAGCTGGGACAAAGTGAGAGAGTAACATTGACATATATACACTACCAAATGTAATATAGATAGCTAGTGGGAAGCAGCTGCATGGCACAGGGAGATCAGCTGGGTGCTTTGCGACCACCTAGAGGGGTGGTATAAGGAGGGTGGAAGGGGGCTTCCCTGGTGGCGCAGTGGGTAAGAATCTGCCTGCCAATGCAGGGGACATGGGTTCAATCCCTGGTCCGGGAAGATCCCATGTGCCACAGAGCAACCGAGCCCACGCACCACAACTACTTCTCCTGAGTAGAGCCTGCGAGCCACATCTACAGAAGTCCATGCGCCTGGAGCCCATGCTCTGCAATGAGAAGCCCGCGCACCGCAACGAAGAGTAGCCCCTGCTCACCGCAACTAGAGAAAGCCCGTGTGCAGCAATGAAGACCCAACACAGCCAAAAAAAAAATTAAAAAGGAGGGTGGGAGGGAGACACAATAGGGAAGGGATATGGGGATATACATATACATATAGCCGATTCACTTTGTTATATAGCAGAAACTAACACAACATTGTGAAGCAATATTACTCCAATAAAGATGTTTAAAAAAGAAAGAAAGAAGAATACTAGGACCATCTCTTGTTCTAGTATTTGTCTTTGACCCCCATCCCTGACACAGAGCTCCTAAAACTCTTGTAAATTCCTAAGTGATAACAGAGCTGGGAGCATCTTTTGTTCTAATAAGGTGACTCTGGGTGGGCTTCTGGATGGGGGACAAGCCATGATCAGAAGCTTAGAATTTTTGGCCCCATCCCTTATCTTCCAGAGAGGGGAGAGGGAAGTAGAAACTGAGTTAATAATTGATCATGCCTATGTGAGGAAGCCTCCATAAAATGCCAATAGTAGGGGGTTCAGAGAGGTTTTGGGTTGGTGAACACATGGGATCTCTACCCCTTTCCCCATACCTTGCCCTACACATTGCTTCTATCTAGAGGTTCATCTTTATCCTTTATCATATCCTTTTATAATAAACTGGTAAACATGAGTAAATACTTCCCTAATTTGGTGAGCCGCTCTAGCAAATTAAACCTGAGGAGGGGCCTTTGGAACCTCCCATCTATAGCCTATTGGTCAGAAGCCTAGGTGATAACCTGGGCTTGTAACTGGCATATGAAGTTGGGGGGCAGTCTTATGGGACTGAGGCCTTAACCTATGAAATTTGATGCTACCTCCAGGTAGATGGTGGCAGAATTGAGTTAAATTGTAGGACATGCACCTGGCGTCGCTTGGTGTGGGGGGCGGGGGAAAACCACTACGTGTTTGGTAATCAAAAGTGAAGTGTTTGGGCTTCCCTGGTGGCGTGGTGGTTGAGAGTCCGCCTGCCGATGCAGGGGACACGGGTTCGTGCTCTGGGAGGATCCCACATGCCGCGGAGCGGCTGGGCCCGTGAGCCATGGCCGCTGAGCCTGCGCATCCGGAGCCTGTGCTCCGCAACGGGAGAGGCCACAATAGTGAGAGGCCCGTGTACCACCAAAAAAAAAAAAAAAAAAAAGTGAAGTGTTCTGTGTAAAAGTAACAGAGACACACAGGAGAGAAACATAGTAGGGAAGAACTGATTTTTCCCTACACAAAAGGAAGAACACTAATTTTTTCTCCCCTAAGTACTCACCTACTGTCAATCCTCTATTTTAAGTGAAGCAAAAACCAGTTGTTCCTGTAGCACTTTATTTGTAACTCTTAATAGCACTAACCGTGGTGATTTACCAACTTATATCTTCACCAGACATGGGTTCTTTGAAATCAAGTACTGCTTTAATTTCATCTCTAGTACTTGCCTGGCATATAAAATAATCAATCAATTAATTAATACTTCTGGTATAGACAGCTTTTGTGTGTTTATTAAAGATGGATCTTTTGAGAGGTGGATGTAACACCACTCTCCAATGATTTCTGATGATAGTTTTTCTGAAGCTTCTTTCTATCCTTTACTGAGTACTTTTGGTTTTATAAAAGAAGATCAATATCAGAAGTGAAGGTGATGAAAAAGAATAAAAAACCAAGAAACAATTATTGTTAGAATTAAATGAGTTACATTTCAAGTGATTTCCAAGGAAATTTGACATTGTAGATATGTGAAAAGTATAAAATAAACTGGAATCATACATAAATATAGAATTTATGAATTTGAATGAAAGTTTGGCATAATTTCTAATATCATTTATACATTTGAATGGATAGGAGCTCCCGAGACAGCTGTCTGACCTATCAGAGAGCTCACTTTATAAGTTATTATACAAAAGTAATTTGATACACATGAATACTGAGGTTTTATAAAAACTTGGAAACGATGAATAACTAAATATAGACATTAAACAAATATGTAATTAACAATAATGTCATGGGACTGTCAAGAGTAACTCATTTCTAAGATGTAGACTAGACCAAATAGTGTAGGACTGTAGAAAACAATTTCATTTTACCAAATCAATTCTAAAAGCTCTATGGAAACTAGCAGGGGATGTACTTCAAATAAGCCAGGACAGTAAGTTAGTAAAGAGAAACTGTTCAAAGTACTTGGCACAGCTTGGCAGGGGACCCAGAAGGAAGACTGGGATGACCCAACCAAGGAAGCCAACTTGAAATAAACAAAGATTGGCTAAGACCCAGAAGATAATAAGGGTGTGAAGTGTTTTAGGGCTTCCTGATAAAAAGCTTTAGAGCTGAGGGTGGCATTCTCTAGTATGAAGGAAAGTCTGTGTCTTCTTAGGATTTTGAATCTTATGGAGAATGAAAGCATCTCTTTCTGGTGATGTAAGGACTGGCCAGATGTCACTGGAACTGAAGTTTTCAGTATCTAATAATTTTTAAACACAGCACATGGTGTATACTTTAGATTTTATCATACAAAGATACTAAAGATATTATCATAGGATTCCAAAAGGGATATATTTGGGGATGCTAATAAGATTATTGTCATCAGAGGGAAACAACAGCAGTTATTTTTACTACTTGCCATGACATTTGTTCATATAACATCTTGTATTTTCTAAATGCTTCCTTTTGGTTTTCCATGTCTTCCTAGCTAGACTGTAAGTTTCTGAAAAGCAGGTTCGCTCCCAGAACCTAAAGTAGTCCTGAATATTCTGTAACCAACATGCATTGCTATTTGTATCCATTCTCTTCTCTCTAGCCCCTGACCAGTGCCCTAATTTTTTTCTTATGTAGACCATTGCAACAGCCTTTTTACTGCTCTCCAAAAATCTCACAATATATCTAGGAAGACATGGAAAACCAAAAGGAAACACTTAGATAACACAAGATGTTATACAAAGCAGATAACAAAAGTAACTGCTATCTTTTCCCTCTAAGACTGACATTTCCTCTATAGCTCTCGTTCCTTCTATCACTATCGCCTAAACTTCTATATCCTTTGAATTATAACTATTAAACTATATATTATATATGTGTGTACACACACACACACACACACACACACACATTGCCAACATAGATGGAGGGCTGGAAGGGCCAATGTTATATGTAAACACAGGGTCTTAAGTTTGTTTTTAGATTATAGTAGAGCAAATAGAAGTTAGGACAATGCAAAGTTTTAAGACTCCCTGAGTGGGTTGTGTAGAACCAGCAGGGTTCACACATGCCTAATAAAGTGTAATGAATTCCAATTAAAGTGTGATGTTGCAGAGTGCGGAAAGGAGGGAACCTTCAGCTTAGAAACAGAGAGTACCCCAACTTGCCTAAAAAAAGAATGTTTTTTAGGAAAGTAGGAAGATTTGAGAGAAAAGAGGGAAACAGGGATGGGGGGAGGAAAGGGGCAGACCTCAAGGGCACAGTCAGTCCTCTGGCAGAGTCCCAGGACTGCAAGGGGCTCAGAGTGCACAGTAGGCTTAATCTAGATAGAAGCGGAGATAAGGTGCCAGGCGGTCTAAATCCTAGACCAGAAAGAAGAGGCTAAAAGAAAACAGGAACAAAAATCCTCTTTGGGGGGCCAGGTAAAAGGGTTGGAAATAATGGGAAAATTTTACTTTTATAAAAGGAATATTTTACTTTTATACAAAATCCTGAAGAACAACAGACCTAGTTAAGGTTAGGAAAGTCCCATAATTAGAAAGAAGTCTTCAGCAGGACTTCTTAAGCTTTAGTGTGCAGATGAATTACCTGGGGATCTTGTTAAAATGCAAATTAGGATACAGTAGGGCTGGGGTGGAGCCCAAGAGTCTGCATTCTAACAAGTTCCCAGGTGGAGCTATGCTGCTTTGAGTAGCAAGGATTTATGGTATTAAACATGAGCATTTAAAGCATTTTTATAGAAGAAATAGATCAGTGAATCAGTATAGAGATCTTCCCAATATAGAGAGATCCCAATATAGAGATCTTCTGTGGGTTTATCAAAGACTTTAATTATGAAATTATCCTCCCTTTTACCTTTAGTTGAGGGCAATGAAGACATTTTTTTTTTATTGGAGTAAAATTGCTTTACAATGTGTTAGTTTCTGCTGTAAATGAAGACATATTGAGATGAAAAGAGGGAATACAGTGCCTCAGTTCAAACCAATAATAACATATTTGAGAACATAATTATTGCTAGATGTCTATATTAATAACAAGATAACTACCTGTGTTGGTTACAGGTAGTATATCTGCATGTGAAAGTGCCCCAAAGAACTTTCTGTGATGAAAGAAATGTTCTCTATCTGAACTGTCCAATATAGTAGCCACTAACCATCTGTGGCTATTGAATACTTGAAATGTAGCTAGTGTAACTGAGCAGTAAATTTTTAATCTTATGGAATTTAATTAATTTAAATTGAAACAGCCACGTATGGCTAGTAGCTTCCATGATCATCAAAGCTGCTGGGATCACCAAAAGACAATCAGATGTTTTTGCCTTCTGATGGAAGTAGTCTTCCTATCAAGGCTCTAGAATTAGCTACCAATCTGCAAAGGAGACCCCAGAAGTGTTCAGATCACATTCTGAGAACTGATAGTATAAGAGAATTTACTACCTGACGCCCACAGAAGGCAGTTGATAAAACAGCCAGGGAATTCAATACTCCCTTTATCTAAAGGAGAGTTCTCCTGCCAAGTCATCATCTACAGTAATACTGACTTGAAATAGAAAGAATATCCCACGAAGGATTCTGCCTTTGAAAAGTTCCATATAATACACATAAACACACACATATGCGGCCTTTTGAAGGAGAATTTTTTTTTTTAAGTTTTTGGCCATGCCAGATGGCATGTGGGATCTCAGTTCCCCAACCATGGATGGAACCTGCATCCCCTGCATTGGAAGTGCAGAGTCTTAACCACTGAACATCCAGAGAAGTCCCATGAAGGAGAAAATTTGAGTTTCACCTCTAGCTACATCCTCACTAATGTGTGACCTCTGGCAAGTCACCTAACCTCTCTGATCTTCAGTTCTAATTCTCTCTGTAAATTGGAGTTGATAATACCTAGTGGGCAAGGGTGTTAGGAAGGTAAGTTCTTGAAGGACACTGTAAGTTTTAAAGCCCTATGCAATGGCTAATTATTTATTACTCACTAAAAGGGAAGTGAAATGCCATATTTAAAACAGAATCCAAGGAACTGCTCAGACTCTTTTGTTGTACTGAACTTGTGTTGCATGCACATGACCTTGGAAATGTTATGTAACGCATATTCAATCCTTCATTTTTGTTGTAACGGGGTGTAACCTTCAAGGAACGGGCATTCCAAAGCCATTTGGGAGAATGATGGTAAGGGAGGAGTGCTTTATTTAGTAGTGTGGGGCCTGGTAAGCATCCTCCCTGCTAAGATTATACTGAAAAAAGGAAATCGCAGACGGCTCATTTCCCTTGTACTGGTTGTAATCTTGTGGAAACTTCCTGTAAAAGGCAGTTATAGCATTAAACGTAAACTGATTTCACACTCGCCGGATACTACCAGGGCAACAATTGCGGTCCTTTGGGAGAAAAATAAAATAGCATACTTATCCTTTAATACTTTGTATTAGTTTGGAAGAACATAGAAACCCTAGTGATGGAGAAACAGACTCATGCCAGAGGCAAGGAAACTATTTAGAAACATGGTTACCATTTAGTAATTCCACTGAGAGGCAGAGCTCATTAGCCAAGAGACTGGTTACACTAAAAAAAAAAAGCACAAAAAACCCAAAAATACCCCAAAACATTCATTAAACAAAGTACAGCATGAAGAAAGAGTCCCCTTTGATCTAGGTACACATTAACTACAGTTTTAAAACACAAAATACAAAATTTTAATAACATCTGCTAAGGGGTAATGTTAAGAGTAAGTTTAGAAATAGAAATGTGTACATATATTTTATGTACTGTTAGAACCTCAGATGTTGGCATGGCTGTCTCCTTTTGGCTTTCCAAGAATACAAATATCTGCTGAGAGCTTATTAGTGCAAGGGACAGAGTGTGTGAAATGCTGAACTGCAGCAGTGTTGAAGTCACAATAGGAAGCCAGAAGGGACTCCTGATTTCCATCACAGTGTCAGTCAACACAGCATCATTTTCATACATACATAAGGCCTTTGCATAATATTTGAAAAGCCTCCATTACTTGAAACCACTGCTAAAGAGAACAGCAAAAAACATGAAATGCAGCCTCTGCCTTCAAGCCACTTAAACATGAACTCAAAAAAGTTGATTAGGAAAAGAGAGAGAGAGAGAGAGAGAGAGAGAGAGGATCATCAATACAAGTATAAAACAGTGAAGGCAAAAAAAAAAAAAGAATTTGTTGAAGAAAAATTCTGAGTACATAAGAAAGATACTCAGTATGGACCAAGTGGTCTGTAAAGAGGGAGAAAGCCTTGGAGTGCTACATGCTGTCTGTCAGTGACTCCATGAAAACAGGCTACCTTTGCTATGCTTATGAACCCTGGTCTGACACACACATAGAACCCAGAACACATTTGTACCTTAATTTTCATGGCATCCTATACTGGCAACTAGCTGGCAATTGTGCTGTTGGTTCTTGCATGCTTTTGATAATTAATCATCTATAACAGGTTAAGTGGCTGTGGCTAATTCCTAAGGCTGAGGACAATAGTACTGAGAGCCACCTGTGAGCACCAGCAATTGTGACCAGACTCTTTCCTAAGACTCACCTGAGAAAACACAACTGAGCAAATACAAGTGTCCCGTGCCCTGCTGACCCCTGACATGGCCATAGAATCCTTCCTGACTAGTGCTCACTGGTAGCTATACCAGCTGAATGAAGTTGGAACTTGGGTGAAATTGTGATCTATATCTTCTCATGTGGCTTATCAAGTCTTACTGGATCTACCTTCCCTAGCTAAACCAGCCCTTTGGCCTTGGCCAGTACCTACCTTAGTCTGAGATGTACTTTGGACTGCACTTTTTTGTGTTCTGCTGGAATGAGCTCTCAGGGATGTGTTCAGAGATGGGATGACACAAATAATTGCAAGGAAAGAGGGAGAAGCCTGTGAAGGGCTAAGAAGCATCTAGTACTTAGCATGCTTCTGAAAAAGCAGATTTCTTGGTCCCATTGCTGATCTGCTGATCACAATCTCTGGAGTGGTGCCTAGGAATCTGCATTAAAGCAGTACTTGCAGTGTACTTAAAAAACCTTTTTATTATGGAAACTGTTAAATATATAAAATAGTACAGAATAAACAATCTTGTTTCATCTAAATCCCTACCTACTTCTTTCCACTCCTGACCCCACTGGATTATTTTGAAGCAAATCTTAGATACTATGTCATTCACTTGTAAATATTTCAGTATGTATTTCTGAAAGATAAGGACTTTCACACCACCACAACACCAATTTTTTATAATCATCAATTTCCACTTAGTGTACGTTTCTCCAATTATCTCAAATTTTATTTTTTTTAAGATAGATTTTTTCTTTTTTTTTTTAATTGGGGTATAGTTGTTTCACAATGTGTTAGTTTCTACTGTACAGCAAAGTGAAGTAGAGTTTCCTGTGCTATACAGCAGGTTCTTATTAGTTATCTATTTTATACATATTAGTGTATATATGTTGATCCCAATCTCCCAATTCATCCCACCTCCTCCCACCCTGCTTTCCCCCCGTGGTGTCCATATGTTTTTTCTCTACATCTGTGTCTCTATTTCTGCCTTGCAAACCGGTTCATCTGTACCGATTTTCTAAATTCCACATATTTATGTTAATATATGATATTTGTTTTTCTTTCTTTTTATTTTTCTCTTTTCTTTTCACTTCACTCTATATAACTGTCTCTAGGTCCATCCATGTCTCTACAAATGACCCAATTTTGTTCCTTTTTATGGCTGAGAAATATTCCATTGTATATATGTACCACATCTTCTTTATCCATTCGTCTGTCAATGGGCATTTAGGTTGCTTCCATGACCTGGCTATTGTAAATAGTGCTGTAATGAACATTGGGGTGCATGTGTCTTTTTGAATTATGGTTTTCTTTGGGTATATGCCCAGTAGTGGGATTGCTGGGTCATATGGTAATTCTATTTTCAGTTTTTTAAGGAACCTCCATACTGTTCTTCATAGTAGCTGTACCAATTTACATTCCCACCAACAATGCAAGAGGGTTCCCTTTTCTCCACAGCCTCTCCAGCATTTATTTGTAGATTTTCTGATGATGCCCATTCTAACCAGTGTGACATGATACCTCATTGTAGTTTTGCTTTGCATTTCTCTAATAACTAGTGATGTTGAGCACCTTTTCATGTCCCTTTTCGCCATATGTATGTCTTCTTTGGAGAAATGGCTATTTAGGTCTTCTGCCCATTTTTTGATGGGGTTGTTTCTTTTTTTGATATTGAGCTGCATGAACTGTTTATATATTTTGGAGATTAATCCTTTGTCCATTGATTTGTGTGCAAATATTTTCTCCCATTCTGAGGGTTGCCTTTTCTTCTTGTTTATAGTTTCCTTTGCTGTGCAAAAGCTTTTAAGTTTCATTAGGTCCCATTTATTTATTTTTGTTTTTATTTCCATTACCCTAGGAGGTGGGTCAAAAAAGATCTTGCGGTGATTTATGTCAAAGAGTGTTCTTCTATGTTTTCCTCTAAGAGTTTTATAGTGTCCAGTCTTACATTTCGGTCTTTAATCCATTTTGAGTTTATTTTTGTGTATGGTGTTAGGGAGTATTCTAATTTCATTCTTTTACATGTAGCTGTCCTGTTTTCCCAGCACCACTTACTGAAGAGACTGTCTTTTCTCCATTGTATATCCTTGCCTCCTTTGTCATAGATTAGTTGACCATAGGTGTGTGGGTTTATCTCTGAGCTTTCTATCCTGTTCCATTGATCTATATTTCTGTTTTTGTGCCAGTACCATATTGTCTTGATTACTATAGCTTTGTAGTATAGTCTGAAGTCAGGGAGTCTGATTCCTCCTCAAATTTTAAAATACTTGTTTAACTCAAGATCCAAATAAGGCATAACACACATTGCATTGTTGTTATGTCTCTTGTACCTCTTAAGGTCCAGACACTGGGATAGACCAGGGCAGCTGCTGATAGAAAGTCAGACTAGAAGACCCCTGGGCTCTGAGCTTCATTGTAGGACCATTTCTGATGGTTTCAGGGTAGAAGATTAAGAGCTCTGGCCATTCAAAGACAATTTTTCTTTTAAAGTTGGTAAGATCTTCAACAACTGGGTGAGAGGAGAGAGCTACAAATTCACCCTTTAAAGAAGGGCACAAAATTGTCCTGAGAATGGCCTGGGGAACACCAAAGGCAGTGAATGGATGATGACTGTGTCTTGGTCATGGGACTGGGAGCGATTTGGAAAGCATCAATTCGAGCTGTTGATCATACCTTGTCCCTTTAGGTAAGCAATATGTGTACAAGTAGCCAGCACAGTGCCTTGCACACGACAGCCAAGATGGTTTTCATATCTTCTCTCAAAATTTGTAATTGATACTTTTCCTGATGCACTTGAACCTCAAACAGATATGAATTTTCTTCAAAAGAAAAGGAGGCCTTTGCAAGTGACCCAACTTTCCTTGTACTTACTTACCCATAATAACTCTGAGAGCTATGATTTATTGATGGCTTACTAGGGACCAGGCCATGTGTCTAGCAAAAGTGGTACATGGAAGAAAACTGATGGTTATTTGTTGAATGGATGAACAAGGCTACTGAATGCTTTACATTGAACCTTCAGAGCAACTGCCACCACCTTGTCATGGAGTTTATTATTATCTCCGTTTTACCAAATCATGGTAAGAGTGACACATTGAGCTCCTAGTCTGTTCTAAGTGCTTTCTGTATATCATCACCTCATTAATCAGTACAGCATTTCTAGGAGTTAGGTACTATTATCCCCATTTACACAGGCACAGAGTTTAAGTAACTTGCCTGGAACACAAATTGTCTAGAACACAAATTACAACTGATGGAACTTGATTCAAATCTGAGCAGGCAAAGTGGTGAGTACTGGAAGGAGAGCAGGGTAGTACCAACACTCCCAGTTACAAGTTCTTTGCAGGAACAAGACCAAAAACGCAGGTTCAGAGGTAACCTCTGACTATGGAGGAGCCCCTTACCTCTTCCTTTCACCAACACTGCCCCTTCCTTGCTCTCAAAAAGGATAATTCTGCTTCGAGGCAGGAAGCAAGAGTTACATAAAGAAACCTCGCAAATCAACAGTACGGATTTTTGGGCAGACTGACTAAACTCCTTCATTTATTCCTCAAACATTTATTAAACACCTACTATGTCCAAAACACTGTTAACAAGCTAGTGTAGAGCTCCCGAGAACAGTAATCCTGAAACTTTCTGGAGATGGCAAAAGAGGAGTGCTGGCTCGTTCGGGAGTTCTCCCACTTTCTTCTTCCTCAGGAATTGTTCTACCCCTCAAGGTGGCAGGAGCAGGAACCCTCATTCTCAGGTCTCACAAACCTGAGAATGAAGAGGAAGCACTGCACACAGAGCTAGACTGATATCTCGGGAGATGCGTCAGAAACCTGTGACTCAGTCCGCCAGGCCTGATGATGTATAGGCTGGCTTTCTAGGTAGAGAAGAGATAATAGCATTTGCAGAGACAGGAGCTGAGTCTTCTGGTCCCGCAGACCCTAGACTCCGGCCCGCAACCCCAGCAGGTTTCTGTACAAAAACCTTTTGAACTGAATGCATACATTGTCCTCTAACAATGCAAACGCTGCAGCTGCCTATTGAATAATCGTCCCGCCTCCGTTTAGAGCAGTTCGTGCGTGCCACAGAGGCATCTTCTGCGCTATAGTTATGCAACCTCACTCGCAGCGGGAGTTATTTCCTGTGCTTCTGGCTGCGCCAGATTCATGTAACACGCCTACCCAGGGCTCAATGGAAGTCGTTCTCCATTAACAACCAGTCTAGCTTTCAGAGATGAATGCCCCGCACAGCATACCCCTTGCGCGGTAAGAATCCAAGGTATTAAAACTCTTTCTCGCTGTCCAACACACACACGCGCACACACACACACACACGCACTCTCTCTTCCCCCCCCCCCTCTGTGTGCACGCAGCTAGGAGACTGCAGCAGTGCAACCAGAGGGACAGCAGGCGGAGCTCTCTTTGTACAGTCCCTCTCTCCAACCCCCACCAACTAAAGATGAACTCATGCCAATTCCATTCTTTGCAAGGAAAACACACACACACACACACACACACACAGAACACAGCAGCCTCCAGTTTCCTCCTGGAGCACACTGTCATTCTAGCCTCTCCGTTCAAACAACCCGGATATTCCAAAGCGAGTAACGGGGAGCATCGCGCCGCAACAATGCAACCTTCCGAGCTGCTCCCCGTGCAGCTCCCACCCCCGCCCCCTTTCGCGGCGTGCCAAGAGTTTGGAGCGCGCGCACGCACATGAGCGCCGTGCCTGCGTATCCCTCCGCCTCCCTCCTCCTCTCCCCGCTCGGAGGCTCGACAACGATTTGGGAAATGAAGGGAGGAGGGAACTACTTTCCTGAAACTTGCTATGCTGCACACGACTTCGAGTTGCAGTGATTCGCCCGGAGGCCGAAGCTTTTAGTCCTCCTACCCACACGCCCTCTCAGTCCGGGCACCCCGCTCGGCAAGCCCAGTCCGTACCCGCTCTGGCACTCCGGGAAGCCGGCGTCCCGGAGAAATCACGAGGGACTACTTCGCCTCCTTCTCCCGCGGGCGCCCCCCGGTTCGGGCAGCGGCGGCGGCGGCGGCGGCGGAAGGAGCGGGCGGCGTGAGCGCTTCCGCCGCCCCCCTAGCGGCTCCCCTCTGGCGAGCGTGAGGAGCTGGCCCGCCGAGCTGCTGGTGGGCACTGGCTGGTGGGGGGCTCGCGGTCGCTCTCCTCGCTCTCCCGCCTCTTCTCGGGACCCTGCCCCTCGGGCGCGCCGCTCTTCTCCGGCCCGGGTGCGGACGATTGGTTCGCTCGCCCCTGCCTCACACGCGCCCCGCCGCCCCCTCCTCCCCCCTCTGGAGTCGTTCGGGCCGGAGCGTGTCTGGAGGAATCCGCCGCCGTGAGGCCCCTCGCCCGCTTCTGCTAGTCCCGAAGGACCGGCCCCGGTCGCCGCCGGGGGCTGAGCGGGCAGCCGGCGGCGAGGCGGGAGATGGTGGGGTGGGCTCCGGCAGGACCGCGCCGCCGCCGCCCGGAGCCTGGGCTCGGCACCCCCCCGCCGGCCCCCACCGAGCGGAGCCCTGCTTCCTCCTCGCCGCATCCCTGAGGGAAGCGCCGCCTCTGCTCCTGGGTTCTCCGCCCGCCCGCCCGCCTGCTCGCTCCTTCCTGGCCGGACCCCGCCGCGCTCCACCCCAGTGGCCGGAGGAGCCGCTCTCCAGTCTGCCTTCACAACCCCCTTCCTTTTTTCCTTTGCTCCCAATCCTCCCCGGCCTCATCGGATCTCTTGGTTGGGCGCTGAGGCGGGGGAAGAGGCTGGGGTCGCCACGGCGGAGGTTGTCGCCGCCACCCCCCTGCGGGGGTGGCCGGGGTTCCCGGCTGGGGGGGCACCGTTCCGGGTGAGGCATCCACCATGGTGAGGCCCCTGAGCCGCTGCCCCCGCGCCCCCCCGGCCGCCGCTGCCTCCTGCCCCTCGGTGCTGCTGCTGCTCCTCCGCCTGCTGTTGCTCCTCCATCTCCAGATCGGATCACGGTGAGGGAAAGATGAGCGAGGAGACGGCGACTTCTGACAACGAGTAAGCACCTCACAGATCTAGATTACTTCCCCCCCACCCCCCATTCTTCCTCGGCACCTCCCCAGACCCCCTCGGAGACTTGGATGTTTGCAATCCTGGAGAGTTGAGTGCATTCTGTTCTGGAGGAAACATTTGATTTCCTTAGCCATTTTATTTAATGGCAGCAACCCCCGACCCCCACCCCCACCCCCAGTATTTAGTTGCTTTTTTCTGGGAGAAGGTATTGAATGTTGGGCTGGAGTTGGGCTGGAATGGCAATTGTATGTCCATGAGATGGAATAATGTAGATGGATGGAGTCGGGGTAGAAATAACCCCAGTGCCTGGAAGACCTCTGACCTGTCCTTTTTCACGTTAGCACACCAGTCAACATACCTTGAATATCCGTCCATACTCCTTTATAGCTATTTCACTTGGAAACTAATGTGTGGGAGCACCTCTTGCAGCAAACTGCTCTTGAATCTTAATTCGATGAGTCAGTGACTCTTAAATACCGATTAAGCCTTCCCCCCTCCCCCCCGCCCTTTTTAAACTTATGACCTGTAAGATTCTTGTAAAAAATGGGGCCAGGGAAACATTTTTATAATTTAATAGCATTAAGGACACCTGGAGTGTGGGAGATGTTGAACTATTCTATTTTGCCTTTGCGAATACTGGATTTGTCTTTATTAGCATAAAAGAATTTTATAGGCTAATTTTTAGCTTTCAGCTATATTGAAACACACCGTTTACGTTGATTTAACACTGTTTACATTGCTGAACATGTTGATGACTTCATTCATTAACTTGTAGAGCGTCCCGGCTTAAGTTTTTGTTTATTTGGGCTGTCCTTATGTTTTCCAAACGAAATACTTTGCCTTTTAAATATTTTGCTTTAACATAACAGCTGACTGGAGGAATAATGGTGCGGCAACAGTTTCCTATTGAGACGGGGTTTAATTCCATGCGAATATTTGTGTCCGTTTTCTTGTAATTAAATTCAAGTTTTATCTTCGGAGGGTTGGAAATGGTTAAGTGAGTTAGGACTAGTCCTAGGACGCATTCCTTTAAGTAAAGTGCATTCCTCGGATCAGACCTTTCTGAGAAAACTTTAAAGTCCAAGGCCTAGGCTTGTTTAACATAAAATAGCTTGAGAAATGCCAAGCAGCGTCCCCCCACCCCTCAACACACTCTTCTGATGAGCGGGGGTGGGAGAAGGTGGTTTGCTGCAGTGTCAGTGCAGTCTAGAAGCAGAAGTGGCCGCCATGTTCTCTCTCTTTTTGTGAATCGCCCTCATTTGCATAGCACACTCTTCATTCATAAAAAAATAATTAAACATCCATCACCTTGGACATCTTGAAAGGATTTCCCAAGGAAAAAATTCGAAGCTCAACTGTCTGTCTTCATGTAGATTTTTGAGTTCAGAAAGTAAGGAGAATTCGAAGTTATAGGTTAAATTCAAAAATAGACGCCCACACAAACAACTACCCCTGTTCTCAGAATGTTGACACAGTTATGTGGGAAATATCAGTTCGGGGAGGTGCTGGGATCACGTGATCGCCTCCATTCATAAAATACCTGGCTGTCCATTCACAGTGCAGTACACTGTCTCACTGCCTTCCGCAGATTAGACCTACTTTGAGAGAGATCAAGAAGTATCTCAGCGCTTAGTTAGGAGAAAAACTGCTAAAAATCCGAACAGAATGACGATAATTTTTGCTGCCGTCTTCTTTTAAGAAAGTAGCCTGGATTAAAATGTCAAGTTCTATTTTGGAGATGGGAGAGGACTAATTACTATATTTAAAGTAAAATATTGAATACCTCCTTTTTGGGTGCAGCTAATTAGAAACGCTAATATGGGAATGTGAATTGACACACCTGTGAAATACAGTTTTTAAGTGAGCTCTTTTTCAAATACTTGTCATGGACAAATTGAGAGTACAGGTTTTTCGGTGTAGTGATTATCAGTGGATGATACCACTTTTACACTAAAAATGAATAAATATTCCCAGTGGTTTAAGTCCAAAGATTTTGATATTTGAAACACCTAAGGGCAATATTTACTGGTAGGATTGCCTTTTAAAAAAAATTTTTTTTTAATGTATTTAGTATGGGACAGTTTGGAAATTATCTCACTCACCCAGACTTTTAGAATTCTGTTTTCACAGATTTATCCTGGTTTATTAGTAAATTTTTCCCTACTAGGGGCTTTGTTATGTTAATTTTGGTAGGTCAAGAATAATATGTTTTAGCGTATAATTTTTTGCCATGAGATGTTAACTCTTCATGGGGACAAACTCTTGGAGGTGTTACTTTAAAATTTTTTTTATTTTAGAAAGTGATGTGTTCATCTGATAATCAGTTTTATTACAGCCCGCATTGTTTGTGTAATAGCTAAATCACAAAGAGTGAACTTCTTCGGAATGTAGACTTTATCCCGATAACTTACATATTTCGTCTTTCATATATATAGTAATGTTTTGAAATGGCAATTTATTATATACAATCATACATATTATGAAGAAACAAGAGAGGTATTATTGTAGATGCCCTTAAAGCCTTAGCATAGTTTAAAACTGCCCTGTAATATGGATTTTATTTGGGCCTTATGTTTATTTTTTCCTTTTGCTTTTCTCTCTTTTTTTAAATCCACAATCAAAAGGTATTTACTTAAAGTAGAGACTGTTCTTAACACTCGAATGTTTTTCCACCTGATTTCGACCTTTAAAAAGAGCGAAAATCACCAATATCTTGGCAAACTGTTAACCTTTTCTAGATAGCCATTGTGGTAAAATCCAGTAAGGCCTCTAGAGGCCTCATTGTGAAATCCTCTAGTACATGCTTATTTGAAATTAGAGTTCTGTGTAGAGAGAGAAATAGTTCTCAGAGGTTGACTGTGGGTATATAATTAATCAAGAATTACTGAAGGATCATGTTATAAGTCTATAACACTTTGTCTTATGCAGTGCCAAACTTGGGGAAGGGTTGGTGAAAGTCTGCTTTTCTTCTCTGACCTTCAGTAGGAACTGGAACTGCATTAAAAGTGCCATTAAAAAAAAAAAAAATTCCTCCATGCAAGAGTAATAGTTCATTTCAAATAATGTACAAAATGGTCTTTAAAGTAAGTAATTATTTATTAAACAAATATTTATTTATTTAATAAGTCTTAACATTTGACATATAATCAAACTTTACCTTTTCTGTGATGTTGATGATGAATCATATTCATTTATTGGATTTTTACTATGTGCCAAGAATAAAAATATGTGATAAATGCTTTACACATGTATTATGTAATTTATGTATATACATGTAGCTTCAACAGAGTAGAATTGCATAGTAGGTACTATCATACCTTAATATATTGTGAACATTTTCCTGTGTCATTAAATATTTCCTAAAACATAATTTTTAATGCCTACATTATATTCACTGTATAACATATATTAGTTTTAATCAGTCTACTATGTCTCTTGTTTCTGAACAATGCTGCATTTGATCCTGAGTTCTGTCTTCATCCAAATTTATTACTTTTTCCTTGAAATAGTCTAGGAGTGGAGTAAAAGATGCAAATTTTAAGTTGTTTTATTTTTTCTGCTAAATTGCCCTCTAGAAAAGAAACAGTGTGTGAGAGTGCTTATGCCTTGAAATGTCTGTCCAGTTCTCTTTGAAAAAAATTTTGCCAATTTTGAAGGTGGAAGTGAGATCATGTTCCTACTTTTAAGGATGGATAATAAAATAAAATTGAGTTTTCAAAAAACTTGTTAGGTTGTTTTGGGGCAATTGGACTGTTTTTAAATATAAGCAGAATTAAAATGATCATACAAAAGGCATCTGCAGATAATTTAACTCTTACCAACTTTTATGCAGTATGGTATAATATAAAGAACATTGGGCTTGGAATTGGGAGATGCATTTCTGTCCTCACCGTCACTAATTTATTCTGTGATTCTGGGCAAGTGACAGCCTTTGTGGCCCTCAGTTTGCTCACTTGTAAATCAAGGAATTTGAACTAAGCATCATTATGGGCCCTTCTTGTGCTAAATTACCCTAAAGTAATACAGTGATAGACACAATGCAAGTCACTAGACTTGTAACATACATATTTGTTAATTGGTCAATTTTATTAGATTGTTGATTTTGACATATTTAAGCAAATGAAAGACTTCCAGTAGAGATCTTGTAGTATTATGAAGTAGAAGCATGAATTTTGAAGAAACAAGATAAATTTGGAAACGGTGCATTCATAATCTTTTAAGACTTTCTCATTTTGAGCTTAATTTAATAGCCATGTGTCTTTGATAATATATATACATCACAGATGGAGAACTTTGTAGTGCTCTTTTTTTTTACTTTTAAATAAATATGGTCTCTGGATGAATAAGTAAACAAAAGGCTATTGGGCTTAAACATCAATTTGAGTGGTTCTGAGAGGAATATATTAACAAGATACCAGCCCTCATGCTTTACTTATTGGCCTAGAAGTGTCAAAAGTAAATCTTCTCATTTGGTTATTCATACAAATTATGTTAATCTAATACTAAAGGATAATTTCACATTTATTCAGTGCAACAAATTAACTCAGACAATGAATTTTTTCATTCTTTAACATTTAAGTTGAACTTGCTGTTTATCTCAAGTTGTGTGTCATAGCTGCATCTCATTTTAGAGTCCAGTACCAAAGTTACTACAAATCCCCAAGATGTTGTTTTTGTGGCACTCAGAATGGTTTAAAATGGAAAACAGACAAACTTATTGGTGTATTTTTGTTTAAACATAGTTCATTATTTTTGCTAAAGCATAGTTTATTAGTAATGGATCTCAGACTGAGGTGTTAAATTGATTTAGACATAAGAGTCTTAGAATTCAGAGTGTTTTTACTAATCTCTAACTGAAACTTGTTTACTTTCATAATTGAAGAAAATACCAGCAAAGCATAGCAGCATCAGAGGTACTTGTGACAGCAACTGTATTAGTTTCCTAGGGCTGCTGTAACAAAGTACCACGTGTGTGTCATGCCCATCTTCTCATAAGGACACTGCTGGATTAGGAGCACACTCAACTCCAGTATGACCTTCTCTTAACTAATTACATCTGCAGTGACCCTCTTCCAAATAAGGTCACATTCTGTGGTACTGGGGGTTAGGACCCAACATCTTTTTTGGAGAGATTCAATTCAACCCGTAACACCAATAGAAATGAGATTTTTTTCTTTCTTACAGTACAATTGCTGTTCAGTTGTTACAGATATCTTGAAATAGCACTTACGGTCATCACTAGTTTGAAATTATTATAGTTATTAAGCCATTGCTAGAGCTTGTATTTTAATATGTTAGTACAAAAACATTACTATATCAAAATTAATATTTTAGTATATGTGCTGCCAAAGCAAGCACCAAAATTAAAAATATTTTGATAATTATTTCAATATAATTGATTTCTTTTGTAATTTTATGTAGTTTGTTTTAAGCCTTTAATATTCTGAGAAAGGGGGCCATTGGCTTCACCAGACTGCTGAAGAGGTCCATGGCACAAAAAGCTAAAGTCTCCCGCTATGACTGAGGCCCTAAAGACTGAACCCAAAGATAGAGATTATAAAATAGGAAGATTAAGAAACACGGACGATAAGATGAACAAGTCCAAGTTACAGCTAAGGGTTGCAAAAGAAGAGGTAATGGAGAGGAAATATTGAGAGATACTGTCTGAGAATTTTCAAAAAGTAGCAAATTAAACCCAATTCAGTGAACTAAAAACAACAAAGCCTCACAGTAAAACCGAGTTTATCGTGAGATTGCAAAAATGTCAACATGAGAAAATCAATGTAGTTTGTCACATTTGAAGATTAAGGAAGAGAAATGATACAATCTTAAATGCCAGATTGTCATTCAGTCTCTGCTTATAATATGGAAGTGAATGTCCATAATTTATAGATTTATAATTGTTCATAAATATGGATTTATATTATTTTTCTGCTTCCTAGAAGATTTAGACTTTTAATTTTTCTGATTTAAAATGGATTTTATCAACTTTTAGTGTTGCTTTTAGTTCAAGAATCCTAAGTGATTTTCTTTGTATTTCTGAAATCCACATTTAATCATTCATGTAGCTCGTAAATACAGGATTGACTACATAAATTACTTTGTATCTGAAATTTTAAAATTACCTTGGAAGGCATTTTCTATATTTAGAGTATGAAGAATAAGCTTTGGTAAATTTAAGAGTAATTGGAAATTAAATTTTAATCTAATATCAGTTTTATCATTTTATTTCTAAATGTTATCTGTAAAACAGGGAGTATAGTTTAGATAAAGGCCATTATGACTTGGAATGCAGAATGTAATTGTTCTCCTGGTAGTATATAATGGTACTGTTTCTTATGATTAGACACATTTTGTTTGTCTATTCCCTTGGTTAGAGATTACTTTCACAAATACACCGTATTTGTTAATGTGTTGGTATCCAGTAGTTGCATTACCGAAATTTAGATGGAATTTAGTGAAATGTGACTTTAATGCTGCTTTTTCAAAGTTATTGTAACTTTTACCACATCAGAATGTTAATGATTAACTTTGGCATAAAATCACCAAACATTTTTTACTGTTCTGTTGTGAATTACATTGATATTCTGAGATTGGGATTAGGGGTCAATTCTGGGTTTGCCCGCTTAGTCATATGTAAAAACATTTCAGAATTTTAGTTGCTGAATTATATATATGGATTTCTTAGTTTTTCTGGATTTTCTTCAAGAATTTCAGTTCAGTGACATTTGACTGCCTAGTGGGCACTTGACTTTTCTTTAGCCCCAGAGATACAAAGGTAAGTAAAACCTGATAACTGCTTTCACTATCCAGCAAGGGAACTAGATCCTTCTGAAATGTGGTGAGTGCTCTGCTTATGAAGTTCTTCAAGGCTTAAGAAGAAAGTAATTCTACCTTTGGTGGATGGCATAGTGGGAGTTGTGTGAAGGAAGCCTTCAGAAAAGAGATGGCATTTAGGAGTCAGCCAGAGAAGAGGGCAATGGAAAGAGGAAGGGCATTCCAAGAAGATGGGGAAAAAACCCCAAACAAGCATAAAAGTTATTTCAGTGGTCTGAACCAAACCTGCAGTATCTCCCAAGTATGCCTGTAGTTGAAGTGGAAAATTGACCAAGGAGAGTATTAAATAGTAATAGAAAAATGAATAGGGAGAATCAGGAGTGTTTTCAAGGGAGAGTAAGAAGAGACAACAAAAGAAAAATCTTGAGAGGTAGGAGAGAAAGTATTGAAGACAAAATGGGAAGTGATGAAGTGGAGACAGCAAAAAGTAAGATTACATAAATTTAGGGGGAAGTGTTAATAGTTGAGATTATTTGTTGGATGAGATGATGTCAGTAGTGGAGAGGAAGAGAAAAAGAGATTTAAGGAAAGGTGGGTAATTGGGAGAGCAAGGCCCAGGAAAGCGGAGTCTTGCAACTGTTGTACTGCTTGTGTCAGATACTGTTGTAGATTTAATCCTTCTAATGACCATGTGAGCCAAGTGTTATCCATAGTTTACAGATGAGATAACTGAGACTTAAGAGAGGTTTAGTAACTTGCCCACAGCCACGCAAGGGAGTAAGCGTTAGAACTGAGATTCAAATTGCACTGTATTTATACTACACTATATCTCATATATTTAATGGCCAGACTGGATTTTGAAGAAAAAAACTAAGTTTGAAGTGATAGGTAGACAAGTAGAAGTGACAGCTGTTTTGAGGGACTGCAAGTTTTGGTAAAGTTAAAGAGCATGTAGAGTGGAAGTGGGGAAAATCGAAAGATAGATTTTGATCAAAGAACACAGGCTCCAGAGTGATAACATATGAGGGAAGATTAAAGTAGAAACAGGTTGTTAAAAGTAGAGGAACCAGGATCTGTTAGGATATTTAAAAAGGTCACCACTGTGGCTGTTCAAGTTGCTGGGTTGGTATCAGAAGTTGAGGTGGAGAGGAATCCTGAGCCAGCGCCCGTGTATTTTATAAGTGTGTAGGATGAGCTGCTTAGAGTGGGAGTATGAATACTGACATCTGCCCCTGCAATTTAAAGAGACAGGAGTAAGAGTTTTGGGATTGGAAATTGAAAAGGAGTATGTCAAGGGGAGGAGGATAAGAAAAGGGAAGGGCTTAGCCTGGAGGAGTTGAGAGTATTGGAAATGAATAGGACTCATGTAATAATGGTCCTACCAAGAATGAGGGGTGTTGGGAATTAGGAAATAGAGAGGAAGACAGACATATGAATAAATTATCCAGATTTGGATTTTATTAAGAACTTTGTTTTCTGAGAGGCTGATCAAGATGTTGACTGATTTTGTAGGGCTTTATCCAAATAAATTATACGTCTTTGACAGAATGTTTTGTATTTTTTGTGTACTCCAATCCTAATGTGGTTAGAAAGGCCTTTTCAAAACAAAATTCACTAATTAAATTTCTACAATTAACATGGTGTTCATAATTAACATGATCCTGTGGTTACTACTGACTGTCCCATTAAGACTTTGGCAAATCATGTAACCTGTCTTTGTGCTTGATTCTCCATCTGTAAAACCAGGATAACATGGCCCTACTTCAGAGCCATGTTAAGATAACACGTAACCTCCCCTCCCAATAACATTTTTTGATTAGAGATAAGAGAATATTAAAAATAACTTTTAGTTCTTGAGAAGAAAGGTACTATGTTCATGAAATAATCAGTGCTCATTTTCATTTAGCCTGAAGGTAGGGTTACTTCTAAAAAAGGATTATTGATCTGCTGGAAAAATTGTATTTCAGTTTAAATGTTAAAAAGCTGCTTTTCAGAAAAACTTAAAATTTAAACATTCCAACAAGCAAAAAAAATTTAAATCTATATTGTGAACATTTTTAAAGCAGTTTTAATACCTGAGCACATTTTGGAAGTACATATGAGTAGATTTGATGTCTCTCCATCAATTTCAGGGAAAAGCCATCTTTCTCAGAGTCGAATGAAGGAGGTTTCAAATTATATGGAGGGAAAAAAATCTACTTTCATGGGAGAAGGGGAGAGGAATTTTTTTTTCAGGTTATTAAAGATTTAGACATTTAATTTTTCGCAACTATAATCAACTAGGATCCCTGTTAATAGGTGAGATAGGCTAGATCTGCTAGCTAGAAGTTCATTGCTTGTGGTTTAGTGCCGACTTTAATTTGGACAGCTAAAGGTCTGTAAGCTTATGTTTAGTTCATTTTATAGTCATCAACAGCTAAAGGAAAAATCTGTTTATATTTTGGTTTAGCCTGATGTTTAGAATTATTATTCTGAAACTGTATCACTTGTTAATTCAAAAATAACAGCCTTAGATGCGTAATTACTGAAACTTGGTTTACAAATCAAGATCTTGAATGAATGTAAATCAGGAACTTAAAAATATGATGATGAAAAATGTATATGCTTTTTCTCTTGAGAATTATTTGATCTAAAAATCCAAACTTAATTAACTTAGTAAAGATTAAGAAAATATACCAAATAACTTTAATAAGTAGCATATCAAATTAAGATATTCTTCAACTCTGCATTATGATTATTTCAAAAAGGAAGGGGAGAGACAGGAGATGAATGAATAAGACAAGGTGACCTCTCTAATCATCTTAGTTTTCCTGAGCAGTTTTTCATCTTGATACTTCTGGAGAGAGCCAAACTTGGCTTCTAAGTCAGCCAAAAGAAAAAGAATGTATCTGATTTTATATAGACCCTATTATTGTTGAGTCTGAAACTGTGTAATGTGTACTAGGCCCCAGCATACATCAAATAAAAGTCGTTTGATTATGGCTAACTTCTAGTCCCATTTTTGCATTTACGCCGTTTCAGATAGATTTAGCTAGGTACTTAGGAGGAGGAAAACTGAGCTGAATCCTTTTAACTGACTCTTACTGTCTGAATGTTTGTTTCCCCACCAAACTCATGTTGAAATCCTAACCTCCAAAGACAATGGTATAATGAGGTGGGGCCTTTAGGAGGTGCTTAAATCATGAGGATGGAGGTTCCACAGAGATCCCTAGCCCCTTGCACCATGTGAAAAGTCCCTAGCTATGAACCAGGAAGAAGGCCCATACCCAGCCATGCTGGCACCTCGATCTTGAACTTGTCAGCCTCCAGAACTGTTAAAAATAAATTTCTGTTGTTTATTAGCTACCCAGTCTGTCATATTTTGTTATTGCAACCTGAATGAACCAAGATGCTGACTTTTCTTTGTTTTGGGGAGGACAAGGAGCAATAATTACATCAAAGAAAGAACAAAATCAATTAAAAACCCAACATAGTTTTCAGTTGCTTCTAGTTCCATACAAATATATTTTACTTGTTTTAATAGTGTATGTATGAATATTTATTTTCACTGGATATACTTAAAGAATTTCTATGCTTATACATAGTTTTTTAGTAATCATTATTTTAATGCCTATAATAGTTCATCAGGTTGTACCATAAGTTTACATAGCTGTTTTCTTCTTAGTGAACACTTCAGGTGTCCAGCTCTTATAAGTAACATTGTAATGGGCATCCTTTCTGCATATAATTGTTTTTTTTCTGTTCAGTTAATTTCTTAGGATGAATTTACAGGAGTGAAATAATTATGTCAAAGAATATAAGTGGCTTTTTAAAAATTCTGGTTATGAAATGCTGCTTCCAAAAATTTGTATTTTTTCTGTTGTGGATTATTTATAAATGACATTCTCATATTTCTTAGATTCCATTTTTGTTCTTTAGTACCTTGCGGGTTTTTTTACATAGCTCCCAGTATGTAATTAAATGATAGATAATATTTGAGTTATTACCAGCATTGTCTTAAAATCATTTGATAGAATTAGTCTTCATAACAACTCTTTTAAGTGTTATTACTATTATTACCACCATTTACAAAGATGAGGAAGCTGGGGCTTAGGAAAGTTGAATAGCTTAGCAAAGATTACATACCTGGTGAAGACTCCAAAGCCTGTACCCTGAAACAGTAGCTTTTAAACTCTCGACTGTAACAGTAACAAATACTTTATACTGTTTGACAGTGTACATACATACATACATGCATTCATACACATACACACAAAACCTTTTGTAAAACAACTTAGACTTACTGTGATGACATAGGCTGACTTCTGTATTCTGTAGACTAGAATTATATATTACAGAATATTTTATTCTGTGTAAGAAGTTAATGCTGGTAAAGACCCTTGTAGTTAAAAGTACCCAGTTCTGAACTACAGTGCATTATATGGGATATTGTCCTCTAAGGGTGTATCTCCTTATTGGTACCAAAGATTTACATTTATGTTCAGCTTATTATTTCATGAAGGGGATAATATGAAAAGGTATAGGATTCTCAGGGGGAGTGCATTTCAAGGTTGAGTTGTGAGGCATTGTAGGGGAATTCAGATTTGAATTGCTGTAACTAGATTATAGATAATAAGCCTTACGTCATTGCTTCTCAGATTTCTTTCGGGGCACCGAAGTGCCCCGAATGTTAAGGGAGTGTATCCCAAAGCAGCCTGTAAGATTGTATAATTATTTTGAAATCTAGTAAACTATCACAAAGATATCATGTGAATATTGCATTTTAATCAATAATAGAGTTGTATTTTCAATATGAAATGTTTTTAGTCATTTATATTAGGAAAAAAAGAACTCTTAACCATGCAGTCTTTACGTATTTATATCCTATGGCATTATATGTCTCTAACTTGTATGACACATTCCTGGGAGAATGTGTACTCTGGTGAGAGGCAGCATTTTGGGTACATTAGGGTGTTGCTCAAGGGTAAGTCATGATTGTGCACTGTAATTATAGCAGCTGCCATTTTCAAACAAAAAGTAGGAATGTATGAATCCAGCAAACATTAATAGAAACTTTTTGAAGTACAAAAACAATATAATCACATTGTAGAAAACTTGGAAGACAACTGGAAATTACTCATAGAAGAAATTTTCTTTTTTGCACTCATTAAAAGTTTTATAAAGGCAAGAAATATATAGGAAGGATTTGAAATTTAAAATTTGTTGTTTCTCTAAAAACTTCATGTAGATCATACGATTTATATAGATAGTGAATTACCTGGGTCAGAAAGAATAAAATTATGCTAATTGGCACACAAAGAAATCTGCAAAGCTGTGTAGAAAAGAAAGAAAAACTCAGGTTCTAGTCTCAGTTTTGCCATTTACTTATGTGACTTAGAGCAAATCTTCTAGTGTCTAAGCATCTGTGCTAATGAAGACAGTAATCTTTTCTCATCCATAAATTACTTTTTGCCTGAAAATTGTATAAAAATGGATTTATGTATGTATGAATTTTGATTTACTCACAGGGAAAGGTAGTGTTTTCTAGAGGATTGGGGGGAAAAAAAGAGAGGTAAGGCAGAAGGCAGAAAAAGAAAAGGTTCTAGCCAAACCTTAGGGAGAGGAGGAAAGCTGAGGAAAATGAACCTAAACCTCAGAATTGAAATGTCTGGGCCTGTTTGGGGAACTGAAGGGGATTGTACATCTAAGGAATATAGCTAAATTAAAGATTATATAACCTACATATTGAGAAGTAATGCAAAATATCTACATAGGTTATATAACCTATATATCGAGAAGCTTTGCGAAATATCTACATAGTTAAAATCAAACTGTGTATTAAATGCACTGGAAAGTGCCCTTTTAAAATATTGTTTTCAGTAAAACAAGTTCACAAGAATGTTGAGAACCTGAAGTGGGATGGGGGAGATCCTAAACGCTTTAAAGTGATCAGGGGATGGTAAATGAGAATTGGTTATACAAGACCCACTGTTTTTGAAAGATAGTTACTGTTGATATTCTGTCCATTATTTGAGCATGCTTTCCTTATTTCTTTATTAATGAAGGTAAGGTAATTATAAGAGTTTTCATAAGCTCATATATTAAAGCAGTGTTTGGTACACAATAAGCGCTATTTGCCAGTATGCCTTCAGATACGACTGCAGTCTCTTACCTTATTTTCTAAGTATTTAAGTCTTTTCCTCGGTTGAAGTAATAACCTTACTATCTTAGTTGGGGAGGGATTCCTGCCTGCTTTTGTACATCTCCAGCCTTTGAAATCATTATAAAGCAATTGTAGAAAATATATTTTTACCACTAGGTTTTAATTCACTGTCTCTCAGTTCTTTCCAAACGTTTCTATTACTTTATTGAAATACTTTTTTTTTTCCTCTGCTGAAATTTTCCTTATTTCCATTTGCTACCATTTGTGCCTTATCGGAGTTCTTTGAGAATCTAAAGCAGTGTTTCCAATAGAAGTTTCTGTGGTGAAGGAAATGTTCTGTTTGTGCTGTCCAGTATGATGCTCCTGTGTGGCTGTTTGGCTTATGAGTACTTGAAATGTGGCTTGAAGGACTGAGGAACTAAAATTTTAATTTAAATTGCCACATGCTAATGATTCCTTTATCAGATAGTGCATATCCTGAGTGTTTCTAACCCTTCAGTCCCAGCAAATTTTTGAAACCAATGACATGGTCTCTATTCAATCTTAGCCAGTTTGTTGAAAAAAATTCTAATCTTTTAAATAGGGGGATAGCTAGAGGAAGTGCAGCACTTTCCAAAGTATGGAACTTGCCCCTGGTATGTAAGGTAATTTCAGTTGTTTCACAGATGTGGCATTAAATTGACAGGTTACTCCTTTCTCAATACGTTTTGCATCTTAATTAAATTAAATTTTATTTTTTGTATGTTTGTTGTTTTTTTGTTTTGGCGGTACGCGGGCCTCTTACTGTTGTGGCCTCTCCCGTTGTGGAGCACAGGCTCCGGACGCGTAGGCTCAGCGGCCATGGCTCACGGGCCCAGCCGCTCCGCGGCATGTGGGATCTTCCCAGACCGGGGCACGAACCCGCGTCCCCTGCATCGGCAGGCGGACCCTCAACCACTGCGCCACCAGGGAAGCCGTGTTGTTGTTTTTTAATGAGGAAGGAGTGATGTCAACCTCAGTCTCTGGTAGATAAGCCAATACTGTTTGGCTTTTACTGTATTAAATTTTATGGTTACCATCTATTTATGGCTTGTGATAGTTTTTTTTTTTTAATTGGCTGTTGTGATTAAAACCTTTCCTTTTAGGAACAACATTTTTTGGGTAATATATATGGTACACATATAAAGCAAAAAAGTAATGAAGGTCATGACTATCAAAACAAAATTGAGTTTGTGACATACTGATCTAGTGGAAGGAGAATTGGATTGGTAGGGAATCAGGAGCCCTGCTGTGCCACTAGTTTGCTGAGCAGGTCTCTGTCTTTTTTAGGGATGGTTTCTGCTTTAGGAGGTGGGAAAGAGGTTGGTTTAGAGTGAGAAGAGATTTTAAATCTTAAAATGTGTTTTATTCTGTAATAAATTATACCATTTTAGATAGTAGCTAATGTGTATTAAGCAATTTGCTGCGTGTCAAACATGAATTATGTCATTTGACCCTTCATTCCAAAGCAGGTTACAATTAACTCTCAATTCTTTTTTAAAAAACCTTTGGTGCACAGAATTAGACTTATCATTATCTTGGTTCATACTGTCATCATTGGTCTATATATGGACCTTTGTAGTCTAGTAGTTTTACTTTTTTATTTAATTGACAAATACCCACTCACAGTACAATCCAAGAATCAGGACAGTGATGATTACTAAAATGTACCTATTGTGCTTCTGTTACATTCCTTTTATCTCTTCTTAGAGGTTACTCTATCCTGAGTTGTGTATTTACCATTTATTTCCTATTAAAAAAACTTTACCATATATATTTGAACTCTCTAAAAGGAATATACTTATGTAAATATCAACTCCTGAACTTGATTTTTTTTTACACTCAGTAATAGTAAGATGTGTCCATTCTTTTTGCTATAGTTTTTTGTTCATTTGCCCTGACGTATAAGATTCCATTGTGTGACATTACCACAATATAGACAATCTGTTGTCTAAGGATATTTGAGTTATCTTCAGTTATTTCCTATCATGAACATTACCACTGTGAACATGTTTGTAATATGCTTCTGATGCATATATGCTAAAGGTTCTCTTTAATATATATTTAGGAGTAAAATAGTTGGATTTGTTATGTTGTAAATTTTCAAGTTTATAAGGTAATGCCAAACTGTGTCCCCGCATAGTTCCAATTTGTACTCCTACTGGCAATGTAAGAGAATGGGTATAAAAACTGTATTTTTATAGCAGATAATGACATTTGCTAAAATTTTTTGATTGCTTACTATGTGCCAGACACTGTTCTCAGTGCTTATATGAATTAATAAATTCTTAAAATCCCACAACCACTCTATTGGGTACTGTTACATCCATTTTATAGATGAGGAAATTGAGGCATGATGAGGTTAGTTAGTAAATGACTGTTAGGATTCAATCTTGGTTAGGTCGGGATGCAGAGTCCAGCCTCTGAAATGTTGTGATATTTTACCTCTCCAAATGCATATCTGTGCATTCACCTCTTTCCTTTTCCCCTATCCCCATCAATTTCTTGGCCTTTATGTGCTTGTGATAGTGAGTGTTGGTTATTCTTTCCTTATATTATTGTGTATTGTCCATTGTATAGTCTTCCTTTAAAAAGCAATTTCTTAGAAAACCTGAGTTTCCTAGAACAAGTAAGATGGCTCAGATGATATCTAGCCTTTTTGGCTCTAGTATTTTGTAATTTGACATAATCTCCTATATATTTCATAATTTCAGGGTAATCTTATTCACATTTTCTCTTTTTAAATATTAAAATGTGAAACAGTTTAGTGTACTTTATTTCACTGTATAATTTTATTTAAAGTTAATTATTTTTTAATAGAATCTTTTTAATCTATTAATAGTTAAAAAAATTCTGGCGTGGACATGAATGTATACTCATCTCCACATAGGCTTTTGTATGTACATCTCTTGTACTGAATGAAATTTTTTCCTTTAACATTTGTAGGTATTGTTCTTGAGGTAGTTTATTTATTAAGCCAATCATCTTCGTAATCTGCTAGATGCTTGGTAGATGTTTTGTTTTACCTTGTAGGTACTGAGTTAAGATGAAGTGTTATTTTAAAATTCTAATTGTAGTGATAGATGAGAAGTTATTTGCTTAATGTTGAATGACAAAATTCTAGACCCAACAATATACACCTAATTATCCATATATCTTGACAAAGTAGGGTATTATCTAAACCGCAGATGTTAAAGTGTTTAGGTTCTGTAAAAATAGTATTTAGAACTGTTTCAGTAAAGAAAAGTCTGTTAATTCAAATCTGTTATGTGTGTGCTGCACATTTAGTGGTAGTTAAATGTTTTCGGTGCAGTGGGCCCTAAAGGATCAATCACACGTGTGTTGGAGTGGTAGGCTAATAGAAGCAGCCAAACAGATGGAGATCAGAATGTTGCAGCATTTCTTATTAGTCAAATTTAGTCCTTCTTCTGGATTTTACATTGCTCTTAGGTTTGGCACAGTCATTAGTGTTGATACTGAATGAAACAGCTACAATAAACGTTTATTGAGCCTTTCTTATATGCCAGAGAAAGGATTGGAAACTAACCTTTTTGAGATCCCAGGTGTTAAGCCTATAGGCTTTGGGGATGTAGATGAGTAAAATCTGGGTCTTTGCCTTCACAGAGTTCTCAATCTGCTTTTAGAAATACATGATTGGTTCTTTGGTAATGAAGGACTTGATTCTCTGCTAGAGGAAAATACAGTTGTCCCAGAAGAGTGAGGAAAAACATTGAAAGTAAAAATTACTTCATTTTGAAGAGACATGTTTACATGTTATGTGTAACTTGGTGTATAGTTCAGTAGTCTTGTGATCTGACAAAGTAGCTATAGTCTTGTCTTTCAGTTCACTTTGAAGTAGGATAGATTGTGTAAGAAAGGCAAAAGATTTAGTGTCTTAACAACTTAGAGCTAAGGGTAGATGATTACTGTGAACTCAGTCTTTTTATAACTTTAGACTTTATATATTATAAAGTTCTATATATTAATGTTTATTTATAGGATGTGAATGATTTTAGTCTTTTCTTTTTAAAAAATCATGTCTGACTAGCAAGAGCTTTGAAATGAGTAATTTGTAATTGTTTAGCCCAGTTGGGTCAGGCTTTAGTGTAAGAGCATGAGATGTGTCGTTCAAAGACAGATAAATGGTTCAGACTGCCTAAATTTCTGATAGGAAGACTAAGGGGCATTTTAGGTGAAGTACACAGTTGTGGTTCCAAACTCCTCACATAACTTGTCGTGAACCTACTGTAATTTTTCTCTGTTTCCTCTTAATTATTTGTATTAAAAATTGGAGATTTTATGGGCAGAGATGTCAAGGTAGAAGCACTGAAGGGATTACATGAATATGTAGGTCTGTCATTGCCTCTTATCAGCCTACATAATCTTGAGAATTTTTTCACTATTATGTACTAAAGAGCTGCTCAAAGATATGTGGCAGTTATTGGTAAAACAAGTATAAGCTAGTCTTCCTCACATTGCTGTGTTTCTTCAGAAATTCATGTGTGTTTATATAATCTCACTTTGAAATAATTTTAGACCTATAATTTTTTCCTACAAAAAGTAGGAAAAAATATCCAAAGAATATCCATATATTCTTCAACTGGCTTCCCAAAATTTTAGTATCTTACATAGCCGAATCAGGAAATTAACATCGATGTAATATTATCTACTGACCTTACTTGAAGTTTCATCAGTTCCATAATGTCCTTTTTCTAGTTCAGGATACAATCCAACTTTGCATATTGTATTAAGTATTCATGTCTCCTTAGCCTCCTTTAATCTGGAATAGCTCTTCGGTGTTTCTTTCATAATTTTGAAACTTTTTTGAAGAGTACTGGCCAGGTATTTTATGGAATGTTCTTCAGTTTGCATTTGATGCTCAGTCTTGATTAAATTGAAGTTAAACATTTTGGGCAACAATACTATAGAGTGAAGGTGTCCTCATGCTTTAGGAGGTCTGTGATGGTGATATATCCCATACTGATGATATGAACTTTGATCATTTGGTTAAGATGATGCCTGCCAGTTTCTCAAATGGTAGATCCTTTGTGTAATAAGCATCTTCTGGGGGGTGATACTTTGAGATTATGTAAATATCCTGTTTCCTATTATACATTTGCTCACTATTTTTAATGTCTGTTTATGAGTCTTGTCTGTAACAAACATTGTGATGTTTGCCAAATTGGTGACTTTGTTTCCATAATTCCTTTCACCTTTATTAATTGGAATTCTATAGATAAGCTTTCTCTTCTCCCCACCATTTATTTATTTATTATTTATTTCTATTAGTATGGACAATAGTCCATTGCTGTCATTATTTTGATGCTCTGTTGTCCCAGATTTGGCCATTGGAAGCCCCATCAAGTTGGCTTCTGTGCCTTTTGACATGTTCCTTCATTTTTTGAGCACTTCCTTTTTGTTTTCCTTTTGTTTGTTTGTTTAAAAAATTTTTTTTTGTTTTTTGACAGGGAAGTAGGATTTATTGGTGGGCATGAGCAAGGAGGGGACACTGTTAAGGCTGTCATGAATGCAGGGCCCACCATTTGTCCAGGGGCCACAATTAGGCATGTATTTGACCCCACACCCATCCGGGATGAGCCACTTTTCTGCTACCCTGTTTTCAAATTCATCTGCAGTCAGCTTAGTAAATCCCTACTTCTTGGAGATATGGATCTTCTGGCAGCCAGGGAACTTGAACTTGGCCCTGCAGAAGGCCTCAATCACATGCTCCTTGCTCTGCAGCTTGGTGCGGATGGACACGATGACTTGGCCAATGAGGACCCTGGCCACTGTGCCCTGGGGCTTTCCAAAGGCACCATGAACACCTGTCTGGAGCCTAGACTGGGACAGCATGCCAGTCATGAATGGCCACTGGAAAGGGCTGTCTCCAAGGTCCGTTTGGGCAACCCATAGAGGCAACAGGCTGCATACACTACCAAGGAGGCTGCTGTTTGCAGCCATTGCACACGGGGCCCCCATGGGGAAAAGGGCGCGGTCGGCTTAATTGACTGCAGATGAGCACTTCCTTTTTGGCTTCACGAGATGTTCTAGGCTCATTTCGTATTTTCCCTGCCACAGCTGTAGAGTCATCCTATTTATCCAAGGAACTCTGGTTTCTTTTATTGGAGAATTATATTTAGAAACTATTATGTGAGTGGTAGTTGTGCTTATTGGCATTAGGGTGATGCTGGTGGTACTAACCCCATTTTACAGATGAAGAAAACTAAGCTGAAAGTTAAAAGTCTTGTTCATAACAGCCAGGTAAAAGAGATATAGTTGGGACATAAACTCAGGCCTTCTCTGTCCAAAGTCCGGGTTCTTTCTACTTACTCTCCTATATCACTGTAATTCCTTCCTTACTTTTGTCTTTTCCGTTAATTCTGTTATTTGTCTTTCCTGGCACGGACAGGGCACACTTTAGTTCGTAATATTCAAGAAAATTATTAAACATTATAATAGGTATAGCTGTTTCAAAACATAAAATAGTCATTATAGTCCCAAAAATATTATGTTCTTGCTATGGTTAAGGCAGTATGCTAGACATTGGTAGTATTGAGTATATGTTTTGGCAGGTCATTGTGCTGAGAATGTTTACTATGTGGCATTTTTTTTTTCCCCTCAATAGTTAAGGGGTTGAGGTAGGTGGTATGGCTATTGTAAATTGATTAATTATCCATGGCTCTCGGCCTTAGCGCCATCTTCTGAGAAACCTCCGCCCCATGAGAGCAAAGTGGAGGAAGAAACGCATGTGCAGGCTGAAGCGCAAAAGGAGAAAGGTGAGGCAGAGGTCCAAGTAAACTCGTACCCGTGGAGGCCACGGGAACAGAAACAAAGGGCAGCCAGGGGCCAGGCAAGCTGGTACAAATTGTCAGACTGCCTGCCTCCTGTCTAGAAGATGTCTCAACGAATCTGGAACATCCATGGCCATTATGATCGCTTCACCCACCTTCGAGAGACCCACCTTGCTCGTATCAAAACGGTTTCCTTTTGGTCCTTTGCCCTGGACCTGTGATATTCTGGACTAGTTCTGTTCTCAGTTGTGGCTGAGAATGTAACATGTGTACAATAAATCATCTCTTTTGCTGTCTTAGCTGAAGAAAAATAAAATAAGTTGATTCATTATCCATGAATCCAAATGGCTGATTTATATATTATATATAAATTATGCTAAATGAATATATAGTATTTAGATTAATATATAATATTTATGTGCCTCCTTTTAATACATTGCCACTTAATTTAGTAATATTATGCAACCATATATGATATGTTTGCTAAGCACACTTACGTAAGCATTTTATGTTGTTGCTTTTAATTCTTACAGTAGCTTCTTGAGTCGATACTATTTTTCCCATATTCCATGTAAGCAAAGAGACTTAAGTGATTTGCCTAAGATCATAAAGCTTAATAAATATTATAAAGTGGTTTTAAATCCAAGTTTTATACTGCCTACTGTGTGAAGTACTGTTTCTGTTATATATGTATTCACACTTTCAGAGTGTCTGTTAGTTGTCATGTTGAGGGTTTGATGAACAAGTTTATTCTGTATACCTCCATGGGGGATTTTGAGTTCATTCTGCCAAGATTGGAAGCCTAGTTCTGTCACTTACCAGTTTTGTGATCTTGGACTTTTGTAAATCATGTCTGTAAAATGAGGATAATAATTATATGTTTTGGAAGACTATTGTGAGGATTAAATGTAATCCATGTAAAACATTGAACTGTGTAAATAGCAAGTACTGAAGTGTTCGCTATTAATAGTAGTAGTAGTAGTAGAAGTAAGTAATTCGTTGCAAAGAAACTTTAAAAGTTCATACTGTAGAATAAATACTAAGTATTAATTGACAAATATTTATGATGGACTACCTGGGATAGTTTTACATGTCTTGGATAGTTCATGGAATCAAAGAAATTTAGAATGAGAAAGGATTTCGATTAAATAGCATCTTGTCTCTTTAAGTTTTTTGGATGAGGGTATTAAGGCCTGGAATGATAAAATAGTTTGCCCAAAATGTTACAGTTGCATTTTATCAGTCTCAGTGGAAACTTTGATTTTTGACTGTTAATTCTGTGTGTTTTCCACCGTAGATTTTTTCCCCTGTATCTGTAAAGGGAAATAATTTATTTAGGGATGTCATCCTCTTCTTTAGTTTTAGGAATCATTGATACCAGTAATCAACAGTAATGCCTAAAATATAGCTAATGTAAGTTGGAAGAGAAATATCTGATTTGCCTTTTTAAAGGGATTTTAAAGGGATTTTAATCAGAATCCCTTCATTAATAGGAACAACAGGTAAATGAAAAAGCATCTCTGAAAGCACAGTTCAGATCCTCATGCTAGTCAGCAGGACCTTGGTAAGAAATAGTTTATTTAGCTTGTGGGTGAGTTGTTTATTAAATTTTTAGAAAAGTAAAAGGTGCAAAGAAGGTAACGGTCATGTAGATTCTTATCATCCAAAGTTAATCACTGTTAATCGACTGTCTTTGTCCCAGGTTTTTAAAAAATCCATTATTGTTTTTGTGATGGTAATTATAATTGAGTTAGGCTACTAAATCTATTTTATCTAAAAATAGATGAGATGAAAAATGTGATATTTTAGCCTCAGTTATTTAGGACATTTGGTTGGGCACTGTATTCAGGAAGTTAATGAGTCTGTCTGTGGACCAGCAAACTACATTTTCTTTTGTAAGCAAAACCAACTGTTTGCAAAACCAAACAAGAACGAGTAAGTGCAAATTATTTAGCATCTTTTACAACTAAAAGGACTACTTAGAACGTGAACTCTTGACCATCATTCAGGAATGTGGTTGTAAAATGGATGGCACATTGAAGGAGAAAGCAGTGAACTGCTTTGCCTAGTGAGTGAGCTTAGCCCATCACCTAACATCCATATCTAAAAAGTTGTTATTTATTCTTTTCCCACACACACATAGCCATTGTGACAAATTCATAATCTACCAGTATGATGAGATATTTCGAAACTAGGTTAGATGAGGAAGAGTCATAGGAACTTGTCATGTTGAGCTTGGGAAGAGTTGATCAGCAAAAAATGTTAGCTATCTCCAGATGATTAAAAACCTCAGAAAATATTTGGAGTAAACTTAGATTCTCTTATTCCTGAGAATAAAACCAGATGGAGGTTAAAGGGTGGGGATGTAAATTTTTGTTTTATGAAAAAGACAACTTCCTAATGATGTGAGTTGGCTAATAATGGAATGGACTGTCTCGTGAAGTTGGGAGTTTCTCAACTTGTTATTTTCAAACTGAGTTAAAAAGAATTATGATCATCAGTGTGGATCTTTTCAAAATGGATCTTTTCTTTAACCTGTGTTGTGTGTTGTATTAGTCTATGTCTTTCAGGTTCCTTATAACTGCTTAAAAGTTCTATGCTTTTTAATTTTTATACACTTAGTACACCACTGTGATTTGAAGTTTCCACCTTCTGAAAAATGCACATTTTTCTGTATAAAAATAAAATGCATACCTTTGGAGAAGTACCTCACAGTTTGAGATGTATGGATGATGAAAAAATCATCTGTTAATCTTTTGGTTTAAAGGAAAGCACACATACTCAATTCATGTTCACTTATAGGAAGTTCCTGAAAATTTTAAATGTAAAGTTCCTACCCATTTCAACATACCTTCCTCTTTAGTAGATGCTATGGGCTCTTATAGGGCAAAGAAAGTATGTTTTTGTGGCTGTTTTAAACTTATCTGTGGAATATCTATATGAATTTTATCTGTGGAATGAAAAAGCTTTCACTCCTTGATGCTTTCGCCAGCATTACTGAGATCATACATGTTCCCATGTATACATCTTTTTGGAAATAGGTGTGATTTTACTATATGTTCATTAAGCATTCCTTATTCTGCTCAAGCTGTGTCTGATATAAAAGCTGCTGACCCAGATAGATAAGTGGTATTAGACTGGTTTGAGTTTTTGGATATTAGAAACACTTGAAAATTCTTATCTATGCCTATTTCCTAATACTAATGGGAAATATATTCTCTATATCTTAACTATAATCTTTTACTTATTACAGATTTTAAAATGAAAGTTTATAGATTATAATTTGATGATTAAAATTTGGCGATGGTTGTTTAACTTGATGATTAAAGTTTGGCGATGGTTGTTTTATTTCACCATTCCCTGTTTTTAATTTCACATGAGGACCGTGGCTTGTAGGTTAGTAGGAGCCTTACTGGCATGCTGTTTTTGTTTTGTTTTTTAAACTACTGTGTATGAGGACCACGATGCTGATTTAAATCCAATGTTGCTCATAATTGAAAAGCATCTCCTAAGTTTTAGTGGATTTCCATGAGGTATACTAGGTTGCTGAACATTTTTGGGGTCAGGGGATGGAGTGGTATTGGGCTTTATATAAAGGGTATGTTGTCAGGGTGGACATGTTTACTTTGTGAAATTAGGATTACAGATTTGAGACTTGTTTCTCTGCAGAAGGGGGAGTCATGATTGTGGAATCATTTTTTTAAGTAGATGCTCTGACCTTATATTTAGACTTATAAAATTGTAGAAAAATGGAAAATATAACTGATAAAGAATATTTATTCCAAATACTATTCTTACTTTTACATAAATGAAGCTGGAGGTAAAGAGCGACTTTTTTTTTACTTTCTAGTCACAGCTATAAGTTGTGGAGCAGAACTAGAACAGCATGGGTTTTAAATCCTTGCTCAGTCACTTCCAAGTGACGTAAGTTACTTAACCTCTTGAAACTTTAGTTTCCTTATCTGTAATATAGAATAACACCATTTTGCAGGGTTATCATCAGAATTAAAGATAAGTCCCAAATAGATTAGGCATATGGTAAGAGCTACGTAAATGTTTGCTATTAAATGTTTATTATTAGACCTTGAATTGCTTTGTTTCATTTTGGTACTTTTATTGTTTTTGTGATTATAAAAGAAGAGAATAAAGGTAACCTCTAACTCTGCTACTAAGGGATAGCCGTGATGACATCATGTTGTGAAGTTTTCCAGGTTTTTTTTTTAAGGTGTATTATTCACATTTTATCTTTTTATTTCTCTAAAACTGAGTCTTAGGGCTTAGCCTCTTACCATGAATGAAATATGTAGCTCTTGCAGGGTTTTGAGCAAGAGTCATGTGACCTGACTTACGTTTTTAAAAGATCACTCAAATGTTCTTGGCTTCTAAATATACTTAGACACTTTTTTTTGTTACCTTCTTTTTCCCCAAAAAAGTCCACTGATATTTTAAACTGAATTTGCAACAAATAAACAGAATTTACATAGAATTATCATCTTTAGAAAACTTACAATAAAATGTCCTTTTATTCACTCAGGTCCTTTATCCTCTTCATTAAAGTTTTACAGATTTCTTTATATTGATCCTACACATTTTAGTTTAGTAATTTTATATTTTTTATTGTAGATTGGCTCTTTTTGTATTGTAATTTCTTAATTCACTGGTAAATAAGAAAGCCAGTTAATTTTTAAATTATTTCTTATATCCAGCTGCTACACTGCACTTCTTTTTTTTTTTTTTTAACAGACTTTATTTTTGTAGCGAAGTTTTAGGTTCACAGCAAAATTGAGTGGAAGGTACAGATTTCCCACATACTGCCTGTGCAAACACATGCCTATCTGCTACCATCATCAACATCCCCCACTAGAATGGTACATTTGTTACAGTTGATGAATCTGTGTTGATGATATATCATTATTACTCAGAGTCCATAGTTTACATTAGGAATTACTCTTGATGGTGTAGCGTATTAATCACAGTTGTTTTAAATTCTTGGTTTGATGATGCCAACATCTCTGTCATATCTGAGTCTGGTTCTGATGCTCTGTCTCTTTAAATTGTGTTTGTTACCTTTTAGTATGCCTTGTAATTTTTTCTTGATAGCCGGACATGATGTATTGGCTGAAAGGAACTGCTGTAAATAGGCCTTTAATAATGCAGTGGTAAAGTGTGAGGGCGGTAGGGAAGTGTTTTATAGTTCTATTATTAGATCTTCTTTTCCTCCAGCTTTAATGAGTTATAATTGACAAATAAAAATTGGTTATACTTAAGATGTACAGTTTGGTGTTGATATTCACATATATTATGAAATAATCACCACGGTCAGTGTAATTAACATATTTATCACAGCATATAGTTATCTTTTTTATTTTTTTTTCCTTTTTCTTTTTGGTGGTAAAAACAGTTAAAATGTACCCTGTTAGCAAACTTCAAGTATATAATACAGTATTGTTAATTACAATAACATTGCTGAACATTTGGTCTCCAGAACTTAGTCTTTTGTGATCCTATGTCTCTGGACTGAACTTCTCAAATGCTTCTTTGTTTCTCCCTCACCCCTCTTAGGTAGGACAAGATGGCTGGAGTGGGCTGTAGCTGGGTATTTATTTACCTTCCCTTAGGTCAGTTAGGTTCTGATACAACTTTAGGAGGTTAGACTCTGGTTAAATAATTTCTCCCAAGGGCAAACTTTGTTAAGAACAGTGTGCTCCATGTATTTCAGAATGCTTCCTTTCCCCCTTCTAGAAATATGACGGGATTTTTCTCTGATATTTACTGTGAGAACTTGGTAGAGTACCAAGAGGTAAAACTCACAAAAGTGGGGGGCATTTCGATGACTGGGTCCCCTTAGAGTTTTTAATCTCAGAATTGTCCACACTGAGCCTCCAGCAATTCATCAGTTATAGCTTAGGTTCCCCTACCCCAGCACTGTTTCCCAAAGAGCTCTCTGCTCTTGCGTTTCTGTTCCAATAAATTGTCATTCTTTGTATTCATCTGCCTGGCTTTCCAAGTTTGGGGGCAGTGGTTTGCCCTGTGACCTCACTTCTCTTATGGACCTAAGAAGTGTTGTTGATTTTTAAGTTTGTTCAGCTTTTTACTTGTTGTTAGCATAGATTGGTGGCTTCCAAGCTTCGTATGGGCTGGTCTGGAAACAAAGTCTTCCTTATTTTTCTAACAAATTTGCTTGTTTTTTTGGAGGGGTGGGCTATGTCGGGTCTTACTTGCGACACGTGAGATCTTTATTGTGGCATGCGGGATCTTTCATTGTGGCATGCAAGCTCTTCGTTGTGGTGTGCTGGCTTCTCTGTAGTTGTGGCGCTCAGGCTTCTCTCTGGTTGTGGCATGTGGGCTCTGTAGTTTGTGGCACGCGGGCTCTCTAGTTGTGGTGCCTGGGCTTAGTTGCCCCGCAGCATGTGGGATCTTAGTTCCCCGACCAGGGATAGAACCCACGTCCCCTGCACTGGAAGGTGGATTCTTTACCCCTGGACTACCAGGGAAGTCTCTGCTTGTGTTTTTTTAGATAAGCAATCATATGATCTACAAATAAGGATAATTTTTAAATCAATATTTGTATTTCATTTCTCTTTTCCTTCCTCACTCCTCTTTAATCATATAACTGCAATATTAATTTTTTTAACTTCCTCAGTAATGTCCTATAACTGGCTATAATAGAAGCATCTCAGGTGTTTCACTTAGAGGTATGTAATAATCATTGAGTTTTTAATAGCTTTTACCATATTAGGGAAGTATTTTCTAATATTTCTTTACCAAGAATATTTTCAAGAATTAATGTTGAATTAAAAAAAATTTTTTTAAAGCATCGTTCAAGGTAGTTAAGTTTTTCTGAAACAGTGTTTCTTCATTCCCAGATTAGTTCCCTTTTCAGCATTTGAATCTTGGGCTGCAAACTATGTAAAAATAGTATCATCCTACTTTATTAAATTTATCAAATTTATATTTAAAACTCTGCTCCTGCTCTGTTTCTATGTATTTTTATTTATAGTGCACATTATTATGTTGCTATTTGTATTGTTTCTCATGCTATTTAATAATGCAATTTAGATGGTGAACTCCTTGAAGAAAAAAGTGCCCTTTGCATAAAGTAGTCTTCTATCAAGAAAACCACTCTATCTCTTCCTTCACTGTTCCCCTTCTTTCTAATTTACCTCTGTTCATCCTTCAGCTCTCATTGGATCCAGAGTGTACTTATTTCCTGGGTAGACAAATCACTCTGAGATCTGAGGTAGTCTTCCCTGAATGACACATAGTTGAGACAAATTTTATATCTTTTGGGTTTTGCTAGGATTATAAGAATGTACTTGCTTGCAACTCTCAGTGTCATTAGAGTTGGTTTCGGAGGCTCTTAGTCTTACCTGCCTCAAGTCAAAATTACTTGACCACAAGGGTACAGGGGAATGACGTTTCTGGAGGAAGGGAGCTCAGAGGAGGAAGGTAGAGGAAGCTAAGGGAAATTTCCTATTTTAATCTTGCTTAGTACTAAAAATTGTATAAAACATTTTATTGTCTTCATAGAGGTTTATCAATGTGCACATTTAAGTTAGAAGTAAAATTGGGGGGGTTTGTATGTTTTTCTGTTCATTTATTCAACAATTACATACATATTGAGCACTTACTATATCTCAGATAACATTCTAGTGAGCAAAGAAAACAGTGTCCCTGCTCACATGGAACATAAGTCCTATTAATAGGAGACAGAAAATAAATACCTAAAGAAATAAGTAAATAAGGGACTTCCCTGGTAGTCTAGTGGTTAAGACTTTGCCTTCCAATGCAGGGGGTTCGGGTTCGATCCCTGGTCGGGGAGCTAAGATTCCACATCCCTCGGGGCCAAAAAACCAAAACGTAAAACAGAAGCAATATGTCACAAATTCAATAAAGACTTTAAAAATGGTCCATGTGAAAAAAAAATCTTTAAAAAAAAGAAAGAAAGAAGTAAATAAGATAATTTCAGATAGTCATAAGCATTATGAGGAAAAGAAAACCAGGAAAAGAAATAGAGTGTAATAGATATGGGTGGAGGGAAGCTGGATGTTGGGGCTAGTTTAGATTGGGTGAATCTAATTTGAGGAGGATTCATGTTATCTAATGCTTAAGGAGGAAGCCAATAGAATATCTCAGGGGAGTCTCCAAGTAAGTGCAGAGGACCTGGGGTAGAGGGAGACTGTTTAAAGCGTGGAAAGAATGCTGTTATGGTTGGAGAGAGGTAGTCAGAGAGGTGTTGTTTTGTAAGTCATGCTAAGGAGCTATTAAAGGACTTTAGATTGCCAAGATATTTTAACTCAGTATTTTAGTTCTGACTGTTGAATTCTTGAGTTAGTGCTTTCCTTTGGAACTTTAATTTTTAAGATTATCTAAGGCCTAATACTAGAGTAACCTGTCTGACTATATTGCCTGAAGTGATAGGAAATAAATTATTCTAAGTAGAATTTATAGTGACAGATTTTCAGTTCTAATGTATTCAAAATTAGATTAGTTTTATAGTTTATTAATATTCTGAATAAGTAGTTATTCCTAAATACAGCTACACGTCAGGACTCTAAGAAATTTAAAATACAGCTTTCCTAAGCCTCATCCTTTAGGAATCAAGGGAGTAGACCAGTAGACCTTGGCAGCCTGTGTTTTTTTAAAGTTCTCCAGATAATACTCACAGAATGAGCCAACCCTTGGACATGAGTTTAAGAACCTCTGAACCAGTGGAATTTTTATCTGGAGCAAGTTTGGCCATGATTCCTGGTCACTCATGTGGTCATTATTAAATGAATTTGTTGGGATTTTACATGTTTTGTGTTTCGTGTTTAAGAGCAAAGTGTATTCAGCACTTTGAAATGAAAAAATGTATTAAAGTGACATTTAGTTTAGGGAATTAAGGATAAAGTACTAATTGGTTAATTGCTGTTTTGTATTTCTCGCATTGTGTAGGGGATGCCAAATGCTATGTTTATTGCATAGTGTTTTAGTTAAAAAGAGAGGAATGCAGTGGTTAAAGTGGATAAAACAATATTTATTTCGGTTGAACTAAAGATTCATTATTTATTTAAAACAAAAGATGAAAACTGCAGGTGAAGCCGGTCCACATATAAATGAGCCAGTATTTAAGAAGTCAGGGGACTTCATATAGGCAGGATTTCCAGGTTCTCTAAAAAGATCAAAACATTCTCGTAATACTGAGCTTGCATTCCTGCAAGGCAGCTGTTAGAATGGAGTGTTACATATTCGCTTTAGATGGCCACAGTCCCCACCACTACAAGTATTATAAGCACTTTACTATTTTTGTTCATTTATGTTTGTTTTTGACCTTTGCGTTAAGACCTAAGATACTATTAGAGGTATCTTTATAGGCTGAGTCTTCTGTGAAATGAGAAGAGATAGAAAATTCAAACATTGATATATAGCTATTAATTCCTTTCTAACAGACAGTCTTACTTAAAATGATTTGTTTAACAAAAAGATACTAGCAGAATCTGAATTATTACTTTATTCTCTATTGCTGGAGAAATGAGTGTTCTACATTTATTGTATCAATCCATTAGTACTTTTGCTTTCAAATCATGTTTCCAATAAACTAGGCTTCTCTTTTGCATTTTAAGACAAATCGTTGTCCTGGTTTTCATTACACTGTATTCCTCAAATTTTCCTACCGATCTTAAGTACTCTGACCCCTATCACTGACTCCTCTCTTCCTCCTTAAAAGGAGGAGTATTTCTCCCAAAGCTCAGTCTCAGTATATTCTACTTTTCTTTTTTTTACAGGCTTCTGTTTCATTTTTGAATCTTCCATTACCAGAATTAATGGTAATTAAAAAAAATTATTGCCCTTATTACTTATTCAAGTTAGTGTATTGTGATTTCTTTGAGAACAGGGACTGTGTCTTATTCATCTTTGGATACTTTCTGTTTAATATGATATATGGCTTGTAAAAGACATCCAGTCCATTCATCCATATATCTTATTTTTTATCAAATATCTATTATGTGCTAGGGACTGTTGAATTACTTATGCTCCCCATGGCTTTTTAGTTAATTCCTTTGAGTGTTCTTACCACAATCGATGACGACTCTTATTCTAGATAACGATAGATTCTTTTCTGCATCATTTACACTGTGTTCTACCACTGGACTGAATCTTTACAAGCTTACAGTATTGGAGGTTATCTTTGACTACTGTATTTTTTGTATCCTCTCCTTATTTTCATAATATTTGTTATGGGTTTTGTTTAAAAGGAGGATTGAGGATTCTACCTTGAACTTCTATCTGTAAAGATACTGCTGCTTTCCCAGGTTTCATTATTGAAATAGCATTTGGATTCAAATAACATCTTTCCTAGCTGCCTTTCTCGCTCTGCTTCCTGAATATTCCAAGGTTTCCTGATCGTATTTTTCAATATAATTACTCTTGGATATCAATTTAATTACATCCTCCCTACACAGAAGCTTAGAATAGTTCCCTTTTGAATACGCAAGGCCTTCACCAGTAGCATTCCTATTTAGTGTAATTCATTTTTGTTGTCTTCAGTAATCTTCCAGCTCAAGCAAGAATAACTTTTATTGCATACTTGTATGTCCACTTTCATGATGTGTAGCCCATTTTGATTAATTTTTTACCTTATCTTGAATTCAAGCCCATATTACCTTCTTCAATATTGTAATGGTCATCTATTGTTTTAGTATGCCAAGTATACCTTGATTATTCTTCTGTTAAAAGGTGCAATTAAAAAGTACCAAGGAAAAGTACTTTTCTTGGGGGAAGTCATTCCTTCACTTTTAGGCCTTTTGGCTTGAGTGGGTTGAGCCTCCATGGGTGTGATTAGTTCAGGGCAGACAAATCAGAGACATGAGACTCAATTCCATGACTTTTGAGCTATAAGAAGAGGCATTCTCTGTTGCAACTATAAGGATTTTGCATACCTAGAGCTAATTGGGTTGGGGGGAGATAAATAAGGAAGCTTAACCAGAGTCAACTTTAAAATGAAGTCAGTTTTGTTTAAAATTAAAACCCTTTTGGTTTGAAGCCTTGTCAGTACACTTCAAGCAACTCAATAGCAGGGATCCTGCTAACTGTACCACATAGACATTTGTATGTCATGTGGTAGGGGTGTGTGTGTCTGTGTGTGTGTGTGCGTGCATGTGCATGCGTGTGCATGTACACATGCAAGAGAGATTACTTTTTAACTTTATAAGAATCCAACAGCTTCTTGGAACTGTGGAGAAAGATTAAAATATTTTATTTTTGAGTAAGTGAATACATATAAACGTGAATACCAGAATATCAGTGAGTTATATCAACCATGCATTTGCTTGGTTGTAACAGTGATAAAAAGCATAGGCTTTCTATTCAGACCTTTGTTTGAATCTTTGCTCTATCACTTACCATCTATGTAATTGGGTATGGAATAATTGAGGAGTTAAAGAAATCTCACTGTAAGAAAAAAAAACTAGTTCTGAAATTGAATCTTAGTTATTTTAGTCTAACTGGAGAAATGTTATCAAGAGAATGTCTTTGTTTTGATCCCCAAAGGGATCCCTTTTCCTGTGGTTAATTGGCAGCTGCCAGACTTTCTTCTCAGAAGGCTTGATTCGGAGGAGCATATGTCCTGTCTTCCCACTTTTAAAATCTACTCTGCCAGCACAAATTGGCTGGCAGTTCTCATAAACTTCCTCACCTGCTCTCTGTCCCCACAACTCCGGATACATATCTGATGCTATTTCTAAATGTTCTGTCGCAGTCCACTTTTTAAATAAGGTGTGACTAGAATATCTTTCTGCCTCTGTCAGTGACATTTTAGTTGAGATGTTGTTGGAGGATATTTTACTTGTTGAAAGCAGCAATGTTTTCATATTTACAACTCATTATTACAAATACATACATAAGAAACTTTAAACAGAATATTATTACAATGAATAAGTTACATATAATTAGGTAATATCCATATTCTGATTGTTGATATTAATAAACTGACTTACATTGAGCGAGCACCTCCTTATGTATGTATGTAAATGTGTCCCCATCTACTTAGCAGTTACTCTGTTTTACATAATAAAGACCTAACCAAATCTATTCTCCTTTATGGAAAATGACTTTGGGTTAAGCTCTGGTCGTCTGGAATCCTGATGAAGATAGAATGTCAGTTGTGTTAGTAGGCAACATTGCTGATTGGTAAACGGCATCTGCATGGAGAGGATTGTGAATGAACTAAATATATATACCTGGTGGAAAGCCAGAGCTTTGCTCTGCCCTGAACGTGATGTATTTGTTTACTTGGGTATATCCCTTGCCAGGAGTTCAAGGAGCTATGTCCATGGACTGTTTGTTACGAGATATTTTGACTCTTGTATGGAATGTGGGGCTTTTAAGCCAGGAGTGTTTCCATGCATTCATGATTTCATACGCATGGGGTTTCATCCCCTCATAACTGAACTATCAATTAAGGAGCTAAAGAATAGCCCCTAAATTGCTACGAGGATGTTGCACGTGTCCTTTTGGTATCATCATTACCTGCATATGAAATATTGTTTATTAGATGTAGTAGGGAGAGAGTTACGATGGAACAGGAAGATGTTGAATGTTAAGTTCTTGCTGTATACGAGGCACTACATACAGATGGGCAGGGAAGTTTAAGATGTGATACATTGGAGAATTGGAAGTTAAATAATAGAAGATAATGTTAGAGGAATCAAAAGGGTAATAACTGCCTGAAAGATATGTGATGAATACATTGAATTCACCAGAAGGAGAAGCCTTTATAGTCTCTAAAGGACAAGATGAGAGTTAAGTGGTGGTCTTTTACCTAGCTGTAAAGACCATTCCAGGGGAGAAAATATGGTCGAAGGTAGGATTATGCATATATTTATTTCTTTGGTGGCTACTTCAATTTATAAAAAAGAGAAAGCACTGGAGATTACCTACAAGTGTTGTAAGATAGAAAGTAAGTATTCCAGATTTTAAGAATGTCTTCTTTCAATATATGCTCACCTGACAACTTATTTTTGTAATCTTTTAATAAGATTCCCTGGCCAGTATGGTAGCTGTTAGCTACATATGACTATTGAGCACTAATCAGAATTGACATATGCTGTATTTGTAAAATGTGCACCAAATTTCAAAGACTTAGTATGAAAAAAATATAAAATACCTCATTGATTATTTTGTATTATCTATTTAAATATGTTGGATATAATGGATTAAAGTATACTATTAACATTAATTCCACCTGCATTCACTTTTTAAAAATTGAGATGAAATTCACATATAACATAAATTTAACCATTTAAAGCGTACAGCTTATTGGCATTTAGTACATTCATATTGCTGTGCAACCCCCATCTCTGTGTAGTTCCAAAACTTTTCATCACCCTAAAAAAAACCACAGACCCATGGGAATTCCCTGGCTGTGCAGTGGTTAGGACTCTGTGCTTTCACTGCTGAGAGCCCTGGTTCAATCCCTGGTCAGGGAATTAAGATACCGCAAGCTGTGTAGCCCCCCCCCAAAAAAACAAACAAACCCATATCCATTAAGCAGTTTTTCAAAACTTCACCATACCCCTAATCCCCTGGCAACCACCAATCTATTTTCTGTCTATAGATTTGCCTATTTTAGGTATTTCATATAAATGAAATCATGCCAGTATGTGACCTTTTGTGTATGGCATTTTTTTTTCATTTAGCATATTTGCGAGGTACCATGTTGCAGCACATCAGTACTTTATTCTTTTTTTATTAGATGATGTTGTATTCATTATTAAAAGTATGGTGGGTATTAAAGTCTCCAACTATTACTGTAGGTCTATTTCTCCCTTCAGTTTTGTCAGTGTTTACTTCATATAGTTTGGGACTCTTATATGTTTATAAGTGTTACATCTTCTTCATGAATTGACCCTTTTATCAATATATAATGACCTCTGTTTCTTATAATAATATTAATATATTCATCCCAGCTCTCTTGTTTTATGGAATACTGTTCTCATCTTTTCATTTTCAACGTGTTTGTAGTTTTGGATGTAAAGTCAGTGTCTTATAGACAGTATATAAGTTGATATAGTTTAAATTGATACTAGCTTAGCTTTAATAGCCTATAAAAACTCTGCTTCTGTTCATCTCCACTCCCTTTTATATTGTTATTGTCACAGTTTACATCTTTATACATTAATGGGCCCATTAATACAGATTTATTATTACTGTAGACAAAAAGAGAAGTTAAAAACCAAAAATACAATACTAATAGCTTTATATTTACCTATGTAATAACCCTTACCAGAGTTCTTTATTTCTTCATATGGCTTTGAGTTACTATCTAGTGTCCTTTAATTTCATCCCAAAGGATAGAGGCAAACTCCCTCAGCCCTTTAGTTATCTGAGAATGTCTTAATTTCTTTTTCATTTTTGAAGGGTACTTCTACTATGTATAGATTGGTTGACATTTTTTTTTTCTTTCAGCACCTGAAATATGTCATCCCACTGCCTCTGGCCTCCATTGTTTGCTATAAGTCGGCTGTTAATCTTATTGAGATTCCCTTGTATATGACGAGTAGCTTTTCTTTCACTGCTTTCAAGATTCTTTGTCTTTCAACAACTCCAGTTTCTATCTCTTTGTTTATCCATTTTGGAGTTTGACTTCTTGGATGTGTAGATTTATTATATCCTTATCAAATTTGGAAAGTTTTCTGGCCACTTCAGATATTCTTTCTGCCCCTTTCTCTTCTCTCCTGAGCCCCCCCATTACACATACATTGGTACATTTGATAGCATCCCACAGATTTCTTAGGCTCTGCTCATTTTTTCTCATTCATTTTTCTTTCTGCACCTAAGATTGGGTCATTTCAGTTGACATATCTTTAAGCTCACTGATTCTTCTGCTTGCTCAAATCTGCTATTGAAACTTTTTAATGAAGTTTTCATTTCAGGTACTGTACTTACCAGCTCCCAAATTTCTATTTGGCTACTATTTTTTTTTTGAATTTTGTTTTATTTTATTTTTTATATAGCAGGTTCTTATTAGTTATCCATTTTATACACTTCAGTGTATAGATGTCAATCCCAATCTCCCAATTCATCACACCACCACCCCCCTCCCGCTTTCCCCCTTTGGTGTCCATACGTTTGTTCTCTACATCTGTGTCTATTTCTGCCTTGCAGACTGGCTCATCTGTACCATTTTTCTAGATTCCACATATATGCGTTAATATACAATATTTGTTTTTCTCTTTCTGACTTACTTCACTCTGTATGACAGTCTCTAGGTCCATCCACATCTCTACAAATGACCCAATTTTGTTCCTTTTTATGGCTGAGTAATATTGGCTCCTTTTTGTAATTTCTATTTCTTTATTGATATTTTCTATTTGCTCATACATTGTTTTCCTGGTTTCCTTTACCTCTTTGAGTATATTTAAGACAGTTGACTTAAAGTGTTTGTGTAGTAAGTCCAGTATCTCTGCTTCATCAGGGACAGCTTCGATTAACTTCATCTGTGAATGGGCCATACTTTTATGTTTCTCTTCATATTTCATAAATTTTTGTTGAAAATTGAGAAGTTTGAATATTTTAATGTGATAACTCTGGAACTTGTATTCTTCCCATTCTTCAGGGTTTGTTTTGTTGCTGGCTGTGGGCTGTGGTTGTTAGGTTGTTTTTCTAAACTATTTTTGTAAAGTCTTTATTCTTTGCCATGTGTGGTCTCTGAAGTCTCTGTTCTTGTTGCCTGTGATCCTTTTGTGTTTTGACAAAGATTTTCTTAAACACCAGGAGTTTAAAAAAAGAGAGAGGGAGGGAGGGAGGAAGGAAGGAAAACTCTCCCGTTCTTTGCAGATTATCTCTGTATCATGGCACTCCTTTAATGCTTAGACAGGCCGTTTACAACTTTGCCTTACCCATTACTTCCTGCTTGTGCTGAGCCTAGATGAAAACTTCGGGTCTTCCCAGAACTTTTATGAACATGTGTTCTGCCCTGGGTATGCATATGGCTTCTTAATTCCCTAGAAAAACTGTCTCCCCAGCTTTTCCTCCCAGGCTTTTGGTACATCTATTGTTGGCCTCATTGTGATATTTTGCCCCCAGCAGCAGCTGGTCGTTCATTTGTCTTCCGATGTGTTTGAGGAATGCAAACGCCTTGTGTCAGTCCTTCACATAGCTCCAGACAGGATTCTTTGAGACTAAGGTCTGCTGTGCTCTCTCTGGAACCAGGGACCAGGATCCCATACTGAGAATGCAGACGGTCATCTTTAAGACCATTGCTGATGGAACTTCCCTGGTGGTGCAGTGGTTAAGAATCTGCCTGCTAATGCAGGGGACATGGGTTTGAGCCCTGGTCTGGGAAGTTCCCACATGCTGCAGAGCAGCTAAGCCCGTGTGCCACAACTACTGAGCCTGTGTGCCCCAACTACTGAAGCCTGTGTGCCCCAACTACTGAAGCCTGTGTGCCTGGACCCCGTGCTCCACAACAAGAGAAGCCACCGCAGTGAGAAGCCCACACACTGCAACGAAGAGTAGCCCCTGCTCACCGCAACTAGAGAAAGCCCACGTGCAGCAACAAAGACCCAACACAGCCAAAAATAAATAAATAAATAAATTTATTTTAAAAAAACAAGACCACTGCTGAGGCAGGGGTGGGAAGTGAGGTTAGACCACTGGCAAGTAAAAGTGCCACAAAGCTTTCCTACCACTTTAAAGTTGCCTTTTGATTTAGGATTTGCTTCATCACTCTAAACCTTTGGCTGTTTTCTAGAGTTCTGACAAAGTTGCCTGGGAATTTTTGCTCTCTTCTTTTTTTAGTATTTGTGTTGTGGGATGGGCTCTTAGAGCTCCTTTTTCTACCATTTTCACGGCCATCCTCCTCTTTACTTTTTTACTCTAACTACTGGAAAGTTGAAGATTACGTATTTGGCTTGCGTTGTATTTCGATTGGACAGCACTGCTGTAGGGTATTAAATTTTCAGTGAAAACTGAATCCATTTATGTTGAATTTGGAGGGAAAAAAATGTTCAAAGGTCCCACAATTGCACAGTTAGGATTAGCTATTTACCATTGTACTTTCTATTCCCAGACTAATGTGGCATTTTCAGAGGAACTCTATAAACTTCCTTCTATAGGATAGTGTTATTAACATTGTGTATTTATGTATCTCCATCACTGAAGGCTCCTAAATTTTGACTCGATTATCATTTGATTAAGTGTTCAAGCCACCTCGTGCTGTCTACTTTTCTCTTGATAGGTATTGTAAGAACCACTGAACACTCTTGATAGGTATAAGAAGAGCTGAGAAGTCTTCATGCTGCTTCATTGGATTTTATTTTATATTTCTGGATT